>NC_054748.1:7875466-8187966 GCF_018143015.1 Lytechinus variegatus | reverse complement strand
TAAGATCGTGTCCCTTATTGGCCGTTATCTTTGAGGTAACAGATTAAATCAGGTAAAAATTTTCAACAAAGAATACTTGTTTTTGATTATTTCAGATGCCCTTCAAAACATCTCAGAAGTAACTCATGGCATCAATGAATATATCAGAGAACATGAGAACTTTCAGAAGATGCTGGATATCCAGAATTCCATCGGTGGCAAGGCTCCTAAACTCATCATTCCTGGCCGGAAATTCATCAAAGAGGGACCGTTAATGAAGGTTGGTGCAATTAAATTACCCTGTTCCAGGGAATAATTTTGCTTTACAAATTTGAATAGCATTTTCGGTCATAAGAGAAAAGCTCTCAACTAAGTAATGTAGAGTCCTTTGTACAATTATGCAAAACAAAAGACTTTATGCATTGCAGTCTTTCGAAAATGTGGAGCAAATCGCGATGCGATACCAGGAAAATTATTTCCTGCTGTTCAAATACTGTATAACAAGTCCCCGTCTTACAAAGAGTTACGATTGATCTAATGAACCTCAAGCATATGGAAGTCCATCAACATCATATTTTTTTTCTCCAGGAAATTGAACAATGTCCTTTGTAAACAAAGAGAAGCACACTGAATTTTCAAGAGAATGATGAATGTAATGTATGAAGAGACATTGTATCTAGAAAATGTTTTGAACAAACATGAATTTTTCGATGTTGACGTTGCTGACTTTCCATAGCCGTGGTTGATTGGATCGACTGTAACTCTGTAAGATGGGGCCCAGGGGAGCGTTCCACGAAAGGACTTGTTGACTGACGTTTGATCCGACAAGTCCCTTTTAAGCGGACAGTTACCATAGTAACGGTGCTTCTTATCCAAACAGAATTAAGGACAGTTGTCAGATCTGACAACTTGTCCAATGAAAATGTTGATGAAACACTCCCCAGGAGGCCTATTTCATAAATACTCTCAACTATTGTAACTTCCATGGAATCTTTGATTCTGATTGGCTGCTGAGCTATGTTACCATGGTAATAATGGCAAAGTTATAATAGTTGTAGGTCTTTGTGAAACCATGCCCTATCCTCCTTTGATGCGGTTTGTGAAAGAAGTCTGCAAGCACACTGAAGCTAGTCTCCCAACCCAGACTCAGTATCATCTAATATGCGAAAACCAGCGGTTTTGTACCCGCTGACTAGTGATTAAGCGAGTCAACGAATTAAATGGTATTAATGAAGAAGAATTGTGGACCAAAATTATTAATTCATCTGTTCTGACCACACAGAAACGTTGTTCGGCACTAACAGTGGCCCTGTTACAATTGGTAGTGGGGCAGCGATGCATAATGTTACAATAATGCATTACTTACACATTGGAACAAATGCTTTTACTTCACAATCCGAAAGATGTGACTTGGCTTACTGTTAGCGTTCTGTTAGGCTAAGAACGTTTCTGTGCGGCCGGCACTGGGTTGACTGAGAATACCACCTATTTTGTTTTTAGTATTTCACTCTTTTTTTTTTTGTATCGTATTGTGTAACAGGTCACTAAGAATGGGTCTGGTTCCCACGAACGCATGTTCTTCCTCTTCTCCGACATCTTGATCTATGCCAAGCATAACATGAGCCTAGAGCGTCCTCTGTTGGCCAAGCCTTACACATGTTCGTCTGTGATCAAGCTTGAGGATTGTAAGGTGGACCTCGTCCTTGGTGAGCAGAAAATAGACGGAGCAGGGGCCCTATTCAAGGTAATGATACTAACAAGCTTGATATTCACTAAGTCTATCAACGGTTGGTCTAATTGTCAGATATTATACAGATATTGACTAATGGGGTGTGTAATATAAACATTCTTTGGACCGCCGGATTTGTATTTTCCCGAGGGGTTATATTTTCCCGAAGTGCGCAGCCCTGAGGGAAAATATGATCACGAGGGAAAATATTAATCCTTTAGGTGGTCCAAAGAATGTTTTTTTTACACATCCCATCAGTCAATATCTGTTATATTAGATAGCCTCTAATGATGAAGATAAAGTTAGGCCTAACGATGCGTGCAGCATGTTTATGATATTCAAAGTGATTGATTGAACTGGTATAGATCTAACATTAGATCTTGATCTATATATATCTAAGTAACGTTAGTCTAACGCAGTGAATGACCCCTTTCTATTCAAATCAACTTTGTTTAGGCCTAGCCCTAGATCTAAATCTAACTTCGAGCCCAGTCCAGGTCCAAGGCAGGCCGATAATGCATGGTAACATCTAATCCACAAGAGGGCGCCATACACGTAAAAAATATATTCATGGACCGGTTAGTCAATATATTCATCAAAGGTGGACCGGCTGGGAAAATACATGGATTTCAATCATATCACGTGACGCGCAATTGACCAATCGCGCTTGGCTATCTGTCTTGGCTATCTAATATAATCTAGTACCACATGGGATTAACACATGTATTCTACTGTCAATTGATCGACAATTGTGGCCCAGTGGATTAGTCTTCTGACTTTGAAACAGAGTGTTGTGGGTTCGAATCCCAGCCATGGCGTAATTTTCTTCAGCAAGAAATTAATCCACACTGTGCTGTACTCACTGAGGTGAAGGGGTACCCGGCAGGATTAATTCCTTGAATGCATGAGCGCTAAAAGGCAGCTCGAGCTAAAGCTGGGGTAATAATAATAACAATGCCCCTCAGAATAGAATATTTCTAGATAGATGGCGCTATATAAATGCCTATTATTATTGTTATTATTCCTGTATGTTTTAATTCGATGGACTCACAATACCGTGCGCCACATATCGGTTTCAGCGGACAGGCCAATTTCCAACTATGGGGTCAATATCGCATTGCAGGCAGCACGTGTGAAAAATGTGATTGTGTGTGTGTTTTTCCATCCATTGCACTGCCTAGTCTGCCTTGTAAAAATCGCAGACCCATCTGTTTATCGGCGAGTGTGGGTCGACAAACTTTAATAAGTAGTTAACTGATCGGGGAATACCATCCCAAGAAAAGAAAATATGCGGAAAGTTCCTCTCCCACCTCCTAGACCCCGCCACCCCGATGACAGAATTTGCAAGCTAGCAAATAAAGGCACGGCCAACCACGCCTGCCAGCGCAGCAAGCTAAATCGCATATGAATGCAGTGTGTGCTGCAGAGACTAATTTTATGTCAATTTTTTCCCATGAGGCCATATGCGAATTTTGGCATGTCTGCTGCAAGCAAGCGATAGGTGGCGCACCGCTTTATGAATCCATTGAATTTGTGTGCCTGTATAAAGTCCCCACTTCACATGGTCCATTAACCACTTAATCTGATTGAGATCCACACTTTACAAGCTTTGATTTTTAGTGGATCCCCCTCATTTCCATTTACATGTATGCTCTATATTATACTGTTTCTTTATCTGTTTTACGAAGTAAGAATGCCCTATGAAATTGTACTTGATTTGTATTGCTTTATATTACTTTGTATTATGTTTTGAATGGAAATGAAATAAAAGAATTGAATTGAATTGAAAAATTGCTATTAAGTGTACGCTTATACCCAGTTGATCAAATTTCCACTTTATCTGTTTTAATATCATATACTTTGTCAAATGGAAATTTGGTTCAATAATGTGTAAATTTCAATGTTTTGGTATTTCAAAGATTAACATCGTGGAGCCCTACTAGTTATTTTAATTTTCTTGGTTACATTGAACTTTCTTTCAATTTCCATAATGCATCGTCATGGAAAATTCTATCCCCTTATAGCTTTCATACAATGAGGATCATCTTCTGTTATACTCCACCGACAACGCTGAAGCTTTATCCTGGATCGACAAACTTCAAGGCGCAATCGAAACCCACAAGAGAAACCGCGCCTCTCTGAGAACGCCTTCTGTCCTGGAGAAACGCAAAGAGGAGGCATTCACACGTGACGCTGGTCGGACGCCGTTCAGAGCGAGCATGAGAATTCGCAATATCCGTAGGAAACATCAACTCGCCAGCGACATGGTCTCTCAGGTTAGAAAAAGTGTTACGAACGTCAGTAAAAAATGTTTCAGGAATTGGAATTAATAGTTGGTACAATTGATAAAAATTTGATATGTTGGCAGTGAATTGTCCAAAATTTGCATATTTGTCACAGAAGTTAGTGAAAAGATTTGGAATCGATAGTTAGCAATGTTGGCCAAAATTTGATATTTGGCAAAATTGTGTCATTCAAAATTTGCATATTTGGGGGCATTGTGGTTTAGTGGTAGCAACTCTCGTCTTTCAATGAGAGGGACGTTGGTTTGAATCCCGCCTATGGCATGTTTTCCTTCAGCAAGAAATTTACCCACATTGTGCAGCACTCAACCCAGTTGAGGCGAATGGGAACCAGGATTAATTCCCAGCATGCACCAAAAAAGCGCTTTTAGCAGCTGGAGCAATAGCTGGGGTAATATATAGTGCTCCATTGAATATGCAACTGAAGCAAAATACCGAGTAAAATAATTTAAAATTCTGGCTTAAGTATCGAATTGAATACTGGCCAAGTACTGTATAAATTTATGAACAGATTTATGATTTATTTCCCAATAAACTGAACGAACATCTTTTATTTATTTTTTATGAGTGTAATACAAAGTGTCAATGTTTGTCTATGTGCAATACTCAATTTTTTATGATGATAATGTGAATAATAAAAGGATAGTTAAATATGATATTGATAATAATGATGAAAATAATAATAATCAAATCTTAGTTTAATTATGATAATGAATCAAATAGTAAATGGTTACAAAATGATTGTATTACAGTGATGACTGATTTGCCAATAACGTATGTATGTATTTACCCCAGGCATGTGATTTTCCCCCCCAAATTATGTTTTTAATTCCCGTTTCTCATTATGTTGTAATTTTCATGTATATTTTTGTATTTGTCTGAAAATCTGTAATTCGGCCTTTGGGCCGCGAATGATTTCTTTTGTTCAAATAAACCATTTCTATTCTATTCTAATATTATCAACGCTTTCTTGTCATATTTTTCTTTCATAGGGGACATCTCCTTCAGTGACAAATAAAGACCTTCTTTACCCCATGAGGAAAGACATCCTGAAAATGAGCGACAAGAAGGTAAGCAGTTTGCCATGACAGACAGAATAATTAAACCAGAAAATTTCAAAGCATAATATTAGAGAGTTTAACAGAGTTCGAACAATTCTTGATGATTTAATCAGAACATTGAACTTTGAGTTACTTACACAGCTACTTCTTCTCTTGTTAGTTGAACAGGCATGATGCGCAATGAGCACCTGATATTGCTATCAATGAATCTATTAGATCAAAATGAAATAATAAAGTTCAATTTCAAAGGCAAGTCCACCCCAACAAAAAGTTGATCTGGCCCCCGCTGCATAAAATTTAACATTATGGTAACTTTGCCATGCAAGGGTAACTTGCATGGAATCCTTGATTTTGATTGGCTGTTGATCAGCATTACCATGGTAGTTACCATTGGATTGCAAAGTTACCATAGTGCAATGGGTCCTTGAATAGAGAGAGAAGAATCAAAATGCCTAAAGTTTCACCATATTTAGATGTGAAATAAGTAAGTTGTGACACTATTGCTCAATTTTGCTCAATTTCACACAACAGTTCTCCTTGGACTTGTTCACTTCAAAAAAGCATCTCCATGTGAAAACCTGTTTGATATTTCCAAGTCTTGCTCCTTCTGTTTAGGCTGGTAGCTCAAGGAGATCAGTATCATCGCCACCCTTGATACGGAGAAGTGCCTCTAGACGATATCCTCTGAGACACCATGCAACACCGCAACCAATAGCACCACCAAGGCACAGGGGAGTCTCCAAACGACCCAAGTCTCTTCCTCCTCAGCTGTCCAAGAAGAAAGTCAGGAGACTCCAACATCAAGGACCACGCCCACTCAACAAGAAGAAAGCAGTAGTGAGCAATGTTTTAAGCAAAGGATGATGATGATAGTGGCAATTGCTATGAAGAAAAATGATGACAGTGTTTTGTTGTTGTGGGGGAGGTGACGGTAGTGGTGGTGGTGTTGATGATGATGGTGATGATGATGGTGGTGGTGATGATGATGTTGATTATAGTGCCATTAGTGGTGATGATGATATGAAAGATTTTGATGATGAGGATGATGCTGGTGGTGTGATGTGATTGTTGTTGATGATGATGATGATGATTTGTGGTGGTGATTAGAGTGATTAGTGTTAAATGTGTAAGACTTAAGGCCACCGCACACCTTACGACCCGACTGGTCTGCGACTGGCTTGCGACTGTGTGAGGGGAAATGTGACGTCACAGCTCAAGCTTGTCAGCTTGAGATTTGCAAACCGGTCAGAGACAAGTTGCAATGAAAATCGGAAGGATTTTACATGTCGAATCTTTATGATTGGATCGCAAGCTCCATCCAACTTCCTGCCAATCCGATAGCAAGTTGTACGACATGTATATGATAAACAACGTGCATTCGCAGTAGTAAGTGCACTTTCTCAGTTGGGAAACAGCAAAAAGCGCATGCGTGAGTCGCAGACAGCGTGGTAGTCGGATCGCAAGGTGTGTGGTGTCGAGGTTTGTGACCACCTTCCTTGCGATTCATCTCCCCTCACTCAGTCGCCAACCAGTCGGGTCGTAAGGTGTGCGGTGGCCTTAAGACATGAACAGTAAATGTGTGAATTTTCCTCTGCTGTCTAACAATATGAAGAAAAGCACAGTAGAATACAGTTCTTATATTTTTATCAATATCGATTTTTTCTCTTCCATTTTTTATCGATACAGGATCCTGAAATGACCGTTTATGAAGATGCCCTTGGTCACGATGAGGTAGGGCACGAAGACAATCACGATAACACCCTCTACCAGACGGCCATCGCTGAAGAGGAAACACATACCGAGATCTACCCTTTGACCCCGAGCAAGGAACGTACCACGAGCTACCGTAGGGGGGAACAGTTTCTACAAGAGATGCCACCCCTCACACCGGCTCAAAATGGAGAAAGTCAGTGTATAATTCTATGAGATTAAAACGAGAAAAAAAAATGAATAAAGAGGGTGACTTGATTTGTGCCATTTTATCTAAAATCTCCGGGGGGTCTGTCATGTTTAGATGGACACCATGCCTGTCACTGAAGTTTAAAAAAAGGACTCTAAGTTAGCAATCTTGCTTCAATGACAGAAAACCCTAAATAAGTATTTTTTTTTCATGTTTTCCCCACCTAAATAATGTCTCAAATATTCTATTTTCATGATAGGGAGAACTAAAAAGTATACAATTTTTTTCTAATTTCGGCAAATTTGTTACCCTTCACACACTGCAGTCGCATACATCGCCCAGTCATGAAAAACAAACCCTTTTTTTACATGCTCTCTGGACGAGCAAGATGACAATGGCCCCCTTGGGCAAAGCTCTTAACCACATCACCCTGAACTGACAATCGACTTATGGGTAATTCCATAAGATAATAAATCAACCATTTTGTAGTATATTCGATATCCATTTCCCCTAATTTTTATTCATTTCATGAAATGGTCAAGCCATGAAGGATAATTTATGAGCATTGCAATTTTTCAAATGACCTAAAAAATAAAGAACAATGATAAATCATATCAGGAAGGTCGTACGTATAGGGGGTCTATTTGTATACAGAATCGCCCCTATATCTAGTATTAAGATTTATCCATCAGGCAACGTGCTCAACTCGCCAGAAGTTTATCTGTGCCCGCCTAGGCTACCGAATATCCCGTACAACTCCCTCAGCTCCCCCAGGAGAATGACTCCCTGGGCTGAACCTGATTCTCTATTTTATATAATTGCCAAATTCACTCCGGCAAATGCCACTTTGATAACACAGAAAAATCAATAAACCGTCACACTAAAATTTTAATCATAGTCGGATGAAGAATATAAAGAAAGTAATGACATTTTAAGATTTCCCTTTTTTTCCAAATAAGAGTTCTCTGCACACTATAGTGATATGCAAATGAGAGTCGATGTTGTCAACGATCTTTCACATTAAAATGAGGAGAAAATTAGAAATATGTCAGGTTTTATGTAACAACATATAATGTAGGGAGTGGGAACATCATAGGTTCTCTCACTTGCACATTGACTACTATGTGCACATAACTGTGTTTTGAAAATCAGTGGAAATTTGAAAATGTCAAAACTTTCTTCTTTACATCTGGTTTTGAAGAATTTTTCAGTGTTCTTGTTAAAATTTTCTCTCTTTATTCAAATCAACTTTTTGTTAGCATGAGTTTCCCCTGGTGTAGGAGCCGCAGTGTTGTGGTTCTGACTCTCGCCTTGTAAACAGAGGGTCGTGTGTTCGAATCCCACCGCGGTCTCTTGTCCTTTGGCAAGGCGTTAATCCACACTTTGCCACTCTCGACCCAGGTGCTAAATGGGTACCCGGTAGGATGTGAAAGTCATTGTAGCCTGTCCAGTACTGTGTGCGCCTCACTGGTGACTGACTGGAATACTCCCCAGGGAGTGGAGGATGTGCACACATTGTGTGCGGGAATGACTGATTGAATCCGATGACCGGGGTAATAATATATCTGTGAAGCGCTTAGACACGTCGCTCCGATGTAGCGCTATATAAAAGCGGATTATTATTATTATTATTCCCTGTTTGATAAGGAATGAATCCTGCTTTTCTTTTGAGCCCTTGATAGCATAACAGTAAAAACTCAATTTGTGTTTCATCATTATGATGAATGGGTAGTGATTTGTCTGAGGTGACTCCCATTTCTCAATGGTTTATCCTATTTTTTAATGTATCTGTATTTCAGTGTATACATGTATTTTGGTAATTTTCCCATCCACTTGGATTTTCTCATTATTATGGTTTATTACTCAGTTTAATCTCAATCTTCAATGCATTATTTATATTCGACAAATATTACATATCATTGATGGCATGCATGCATTAGTAAGAATTGAATGCACGAGGTACCCTTGGAACAGTTCTAATGTGCCAGAGGTGTAGCCGAGGGCATTTGGGCTGTGTCAAAGGGTAACAAGTGAGTGTAATTATTCTAATGCCTGAACAAAATGATTCTCAGGCACACTTAACTCTTTGTGGAACATCCCCCCCTTGGTCATGTGATAACATTTCGAAACCATAACCGGAAAATAGAACTCGTCATTTGTACCAGCCATTAGCACATTTTGCTGTTTGATGAAATAACTGACTGGTCATGTGATGGATACCAGCCAATCATGTGATTAGGATCCATATTATCACCATTTTATATTACCAACTAAGTATGATCTATCCAAAGCATACCAATATTAATTAACACACATCTATCAACATGAAAAGGTATTTCTATTAATGTATTTATCCCTTATTTCTAGTATAACTCGCTAATCATGACATTTATGTGAATCATTTGCTTTACTCCTATTGATGTAAAATGATCAATCATCGAACAACACATTATATGGTTATGTTGAAAATGGCCTTGCATGTATAAAAAAAAACACCTTTTTAATAATTGAAACAAACACCTTTTTGGTACTTGAATAATCTTATACCATAGGCCTGTAATTATTCTTTAAATGCAATGTACATAATAGTATTGATACATAGTACTGGTACATAGTCAAAATAGATATTGCATTTTTATGTAGAGCAAAAACACCTTTACAAGCTATTGAAACTTCTAAAATATTGGTCCTGTGATGAATATGCAATATAAAAAAGATGTTATCCGAGGTGCAGCCATGACGTGTAATAATTACATTCTGCATTGATATTGTGCTTCAAATATTGGTCAACATCTCCCAAAGCTTTGACATATAATGGAAGTTTGTACGTGATTGTCTTAAAACTTTTTATACTGTTTTTAGGGCCGTGTGCAGAGGTGCCAACCGATTTTCTTATGTGTTCTGTAATATATTATCAAAATACTCTGGGTTTCTAATAAAACACTGTACCCCTAACTGCTTGAAAATTACAAATAAGCTTTATTATTAAAAACAATGGGGGTTTTAGATGAAATACTATTTTTCTCCCGACTGCTTGAAAATTACAAACAAGTTCTATTGTCTTCCAAATCAGTATCCACTCCAGTGTTTTGACAACTGTTTATTAATTTCTTCATGTCATACATGTAGTTGTTCTTTTGTAAAAAAATGTTTGTACATGTATATATTTTTTGCGTTGCCTCTTCCAATCTGTCTGCACAATGATTTTGAAGTTATTGTATTGAGAGCATTATTTTGTTACGTACGTAAGTGGTTTCTTGTATATATACAGCTGTATATTGGTGTGAAATTTGTTCATCACTGTATGCTGGGGAAAGTGAGTCTATATTACACAGCAAAATCGGCACTTGTACTTAATCATGGTTTATTTCCAATTCGTCTAATGCCAATTCGTCCAATTGCCAACTTGTCTACTATCATTTGGTCTACCATCATTTCGTCTACTCACCACATGATCTACTTTCATTTAGTCTAATGCCATTCCGTCTAATAACCAGTTGGTTCAATAGCCATTTAGTCCATGTACCATGTGGTCTAATTAAAGTAAAGTGTTAATTGTGCAAAATGCATGAAAAGAAAATGGGTATTAGACCAACTGGTTATTAGACGAAATGGTGATTAGACAAAGTGATGATTGGACCAAATGGTTATTGGACCAAATGGTTGTTGGACAAAATATTGATGGATGAATGGCATTAGGGTAAATGAAGGTAGACCATGTGGTGAGTGGACGAGTTGGCAATGGACGAATTGGCAATTTACCTTAATTACTGTGGCCTATATTCTGAAGCAGACTCTGGTCTGAAGTAATGGTTCAACTATGGAAAGCCAACTATGACACACATATCCAACATGTTAATTTTTTTTTAGGTCTTATTTGTATTATGAGAAGATTTGATATGTACATGTTAAAGCGCATTGTCTTCCTGAGACATGTACATGTAGTTATGCGCTATGTAAATTTTGATTACTATTCAGGCGTCTTTCACAATGTGACATTCCTGCATTCCCTGTGTTGTGTTTATGTTAAAGTGACCTTACATTGCCAAATCATGGGGAAATTGAATCAATCCGAAATTTGCAAAAGGCCAATTGACTTGCATAATATAATCCGGCCGTCATGAGAGCCCGAGGGACTAATGCGAGAAGAGTTCGGACAGCACGAATTTGACCAAACTCGTGATGGTTATTTACTTTGGGTTGTCGCAGTTCAAGTTTCCAACAATCCCAATTCCTAGACTCATAGCAGGTCTCTTGATTGCTAAACCTAAATAAATATCCTCTCTGAAGTTAAATGTTTCAAAATTAAAACACAGTTTACTTTTGGTTACACCCGAGTGAAAGACTTTAATCCCTTCTACGTTCTGAGATTGGCCTTGATTTCCCCATGATTTGTCAATGAAATGTCGCTTTAAATAATGATAAGCATTTGTATAGTGCCATCTATCTAGATACAATTTATTCCAAGGCACAATGTTATTATTATGTGATGATTCGCGGTGAGAGAATATTGTGGGATTCATGTGTAAAAGTCACATCACTTACTGTTGGTTAGATGCTATACTCTGATCTCTATCACTCTTTCTTTTTCTGTGCAATAAATACTGGCTGGTTAATAATGAATAAATCATTGTTTTTTTGTGATTTGTGTGTGGCAATGGTGAAGGTAATTGCATAAAACAGTAAAAATGCTGTTTAAAGTTTTATACAACACTGCTTGCTATACGAACCTTACAGTAGTTGTTTCACAGATTTTAAACAACCACATTTAATTTGAGAATTGAATATTAAAAATCAAATGTTAAAGATTTTAAACACTTGTTTAAACTGTTTTACCAACTACTGTAAGGTTCAAATAGTAAAGTGCATTGTAAATAATTGATGTTTTAAAAACTCTTGAGGCTATATGAAATAAAGTAGTAATCTGCTTGTCAAATAATAGTAGAAGCATCACTAGGTGGGTGACATGTTCCGTAATGCTGTTAGGAAGTTAATCTATTAACGACTGATGAACCTTTCTTATGCGCTAAATAATCACCAATGAAAATTTAATGAATATCATTTACCACAAGAAAGGATCACCAGTCGTTCTTAGTCTTTTTCTTAAAGCCTGTGTATAGCTTTGGTAAAGGGTCAATAATGTGATTGATAATCGAATATCATCTAATATAACAGTCTTACTGAAGCGTAGAGACCGTTAGATATTTTTCCAACTGCACTTCTCTGAGAAAATTTCAAATATTCAAATCTTGGATATATAGTGCCCTCTCTCGGCGATGCTTGTTCTAAATTAAAAAAATGGGCATTCAAGCACTTATCTTATAAATTCAGTGATTAGATCCAAATGTTACAGACAAAGAACATATCTTGAAAGTTTCAGCCCATTCCATGATTTGGAATAGGATTTAATTGAAAGACAAAAACACACAGATATTTTAATTTGATCGGGTGACCCGATCAAGTTAAATTTCCATGTAAAATCGCAAAATTTATCCTGTAAAACACGTTTTCATTTCATATCCTCCACATCATAACTGTTATAGGACATATCCATTCATATTAGCTAGCAATGAATTGGAATAGTGATACATGTAGGTGCATTTTAGTGGATTTACCAAAACTATACACAAGCTTTAACTAACGAACAGCTTTATGAAACGGACCTCTAGGGCTCTGTAACATTAAGCTATGTGATTGATCATGGGTTGATGTCTCTGACTGATTGCATTGATTATTGTGTATGATCAGTTTTATAAATAGGCCCTAAGATCAATCGCTAAGCTTTATGTCATATGACCCAAAATTTACTAATTGCTCAGTAAAACTTTTCCCTAGTCCAACTGAGGCAGACCTGCCAATCTCTGGGAATAAAAAAACACTGTATCCCCCCAAAAAAAATTTATTTTCCAGCGTTACGGAGTATAGCTGGTAAATATTGTTTAGACGGCAACGTATGAATGCTAAGTCAGGCAAGCAAGCGGACTTGACGACGTTGGGTAATTTGAATGTGACGTATAGGGTAATTTGTATATGAAAAGAAGTAGATTCTTGAGTTGGGCGTAGAGAACGCCGAGGATCATTCTAGCCTTCTACAGCATAGTACTAGCACGTCTTTTAAAAAAAGACCAATTAGTTACCCGAGTTAATATTTTAAGAATCCATTCATTTCGTTTTATGTCTGGTAACAACGTTTGTAATAGCCTAGGGTTTTTCAGAGTTTTTGCGCTTATTAGTTTTTATCTGTTTTTTCAGCCCGGGCTAATAGGATAGGGAAATGTTAGAGTCAAATTTCCCGTGTTAGGATTAAAAAGGATAAAACCTATACGAAGATGATGTACCTTAAAACATATACTGAAGAAGCAATTGGTTTGTTTTCGCGTTTGTGACATATCTTATTTTTATGACAACTGTGTTGTCAAATGTATTATTTGATATTACTGAATAAAGACCTCGCCGGCTCGATCGTGCTAGTAGCTTGGCAGGCTAATCCCAAAATAACGTGTTTTTTGGTGCGTTATGGTTTGTAATGAGAGATTTGTAAGACTTATGCTGTGAACGTTGGAGGATGAACTTCATAATAAAATGTACATGCTAGCAAGCCTGCCAACATTTGAAAAAAAGCTCAAGCTCAAGCTGCATGCAAGCTAAAGTGCGCACTGCTCATGCAGATGAAGAAAAAAAAGTTACCTGAGATTACATTCATCCACTAACCATATTTGTGCAAGTTTTATGAAATAGAGACATACAGAGATGATTTTTCTCAATATGACGATTTTGTAAAAAGAAAAAAAAATACTGTCGTATTTTGGTTGCCGAAAAACATACTGGGGTCCTGTTTCATTAAGACTTGTTAGAATAACAAATTAATTTGCCACAGGTCATTTCTCCAGCAACCTACTTTGGTAGGCACGACCATATAGCTAAATATGCCATACCCAAAGCTACAATAGACACATACAAATATGCAATGTTCCCTAGGACAGTACGGATATGGAACAGATTACCAGGACATGTCATTCTCCATGGAAACCCAACTACGTTCAGAGAGGCTGCATTATTTACCTATCATCAGCATGATGCAGCCTCCTGTTGGGTCCCACATGCTATAAATGGACCAATGCATGTTTTTACTCGCACCCCTGCATGCTCATTTTTATTGTATATTATGTGAGCCAACCCAAATCCTGCACCTTGTCACCTCCATTGGCACATGACATTATCGACATCCCAGTATAGCTTCCAAGGAGCTGCGTTTTGGGATTATTGCGACAAGTAACAAGTAAAATACTTTCAATAATGAGTTTATGTTAGCCCAATGAAACTGAATGATCACAGCAGCTTTTAAACCGCTACCAGTATTGCAAATTTGTTTTGATATGACAAGTTTTATGAAACGGTTTGATTGCAAAAAAAAACATGCAGAATTTTCATCGGAACAATTGTCATGGAACCAAGACTTGACTTAGAAGAGGTAAATAATAAATGCTTTGCACGGAGTTGCGTATTTGATTGCAATTTTCTGATACACACTTCCGATTGACAAATCAAGTTGCAATTGGTTTCAACACATTAATCAAACTGTCCGGGGGGGGGGGGGGGGCATTATATAAAGCTGTTTGTAAGTTAAGGAGTGACTTTAAGCATGGCTGGTCCTTTCTTGTGGTAAATGATAATCACCAATAAATGTTCGTTGGTGATCATTTACCACAAGAAAGGATCACCAGTCGATCTTAATTTGCGAACAGCTTTATGAAACGGCCCCCTTTTGTGAAAATTTACTCCTACATGTACTATTAAAGGTCAATTCCATTTCCACCCTAGAAAAAATGTTTGATTTTTAAAATGTTTATCATTTGAATCAGAGAAAAATCAAATGCTGAAAATTTCACCAAAGTTCAATGCAAAATGAGTTATAATTTTCGCCCACCTTTCACTAAACATCATCAGCCCACCTAATGAATATTCATGAAGACATGATTAGAACTTTCTCCGGAATAATGCAAATCTTCAAAATTCAATAAATTTGTTATCCAATTACATTTTCAACATTTTGCTCTGTGAATTTAACTATATTCAGATATATCTTCAGCCCGGAGTTTCCCTTTAACAGCACAAAAGAATCAATGCAATCAGTCACATAAGTCAGCTCAAGGCAACCTCAAAGCTTTATGTTCATCCCGGCGCACACTATGCCATTCATTGCGATCCAAATTTCAAAGAAAGTGCAATAACATTTCATATGAACTTTCCATCCAATAAAATCTGAGCAATCAGCATTCAGAACTGTGATACGACTACTGAAATTGAAATTCAGTCGAGCTCGAGCCTCTCTGTAGGAATAAAAGCAAACTCATTTTCAAATCACTATATAACTACGTCATCATCTTGTAGGTGGTTTCACTTAACACCATGTATCTTTCTTGGGCAAGTGTTGGTCCTGAAACTTTGTGTGGTCTTTTGGGAGGTCCTTTTCAGGACCAACACTTGCCCAAGAAAGATACATGGTGTACCGTGTAGGACTGTGAAACCTACACGATTTTTCTTTGCCATGGAAACCTTCAAGAGTTACGTCATCATCACATGCGACTTGAAGCCGATTTGGACTTGACTCCTAACACAGGGCTTGCCGCAAAGCAAAATTTTGATGCCGAGCTTCAAATAAAATTTGTCTTCTTGAAAGCATTTAATGCGATCAGATAGTGTGCGCTGGGCTTTAAAGGCTCTGATATGGGACTAGTCGACACAAGCAGTCATCCAAACAAAAAACTTCCAAGTACAACATTCATACAGTAACAGCTTGTAACATACTTTTTAATATTTTTTTTTGTCTGATTTTTTTTTCAATGTGTGTGAAATATGCCAGTCTGATTGGAAATATCAAATACATCTTTATAAATTCAATTCATATTTATCCTTTCATTTTGTCAAAAATTGTCAAGTCAACTGTACTTCTACAACATACTGGAGAGGTGAATAGTAAATGATACACATCCAGAAGGGCATAGTAATAATTATACACCCAAGTCACTTTTGGAACATTTTTTTGTGTTTGAACTATTCCAAAAGTAACTAGTGTGTAATTATTTCAATTCCCAAGTAAAATGATGTGCATTATTTGTTTTATAAGATAGTGATGCAGATCCTTGTTATTTGATAAAACATCCCCATCTCAAAACATGTGCATTATTTGTTTTATAAGATAGTGATGCAGATCCTTGTTTTTTGATAAACCGTCCTCATCTCAAAAGTATGACCGGTCAATCGAACAAGTCATTAGCAAAAATTAATGACTGGTCACCTGATCAATTTCAGCCAATCAGGATCCACCATATCACCATTTTACAACAATTCATCCCCTCTCAAGTATTAAATACATCATCTTTTGTGAAAGAGACATCAAAATCTGTAAACGTCTAGAATTATGAACACTTTGTTAGAATATTTTTTATCCAAGTTTCAAGCTTGGCTTTACAATATGAATATTCACAAACAATTTACACAAAATACCATCAACATTCAAAGTGAAAACATTCATATTTTTTTCGCTATTTTGCTCCATCATGCAATGCGTTTATACGGCAATAGAGTCACCATTTCTTCTTTTTAGAATATATCTAGTCAGTATTTTGTCAGAAATTTACAGTAGAAAAACAATTATTGTAACGTCACAAAGTCAATCCGTAGTACCATTCACACATATCCAATTCATTGGCTATGAAACATCTCTTTACCACAAGAAGCAGTCAACACATATGACCTGTTCCGGGGTCAAAGTTCATTGAGTACCCTATTCACACAAGAAATAATATTGTCATTGGGGTGTAAAGCCCTTGTATCCCAAAATGAATAAAAAATTGAAAACAGCTCAGAAAAGGCTTAATTTTATGATTATGACGTTAACAGCAACCTTCGTTTGCCTAAAAAATTCTCGACAGAAATCACGTGACTATTTTCATAGAGTATGAGGTTGCAATCACAGCTGTCTTTCTAAAATCAACTTCTTCTCAGTTGGTGTCAATTTTTCTTCTTCTAAATTTTGAGCGACAAGATTCTAACACCCAGTGGGTGACAAAGTCCTACAATAACTTGGAACTAAAACATTTCAAATCATATTTGGACGTTTGAAAAAAAATGAAAAAAAAAGGCTTTGAAAATATAAATAGAATGTATTGTAACCTACACACATGGATACACACAAGGCTGTGATATACATGCACTAAACGATCCACTTCTGAGCAAATTTGAGCTAGTGTTTTTCAAGTTGGGACCCGTTTTTTCTTTTAATGAAATAATTTACTATAATTTTGGGAGCAGCCATAAACAAATAATTTTTCCTACAGAGCAGTAGAAAGCCACATTTATTCAAAATATGAGAGGTTTTCAAAATTCAATCTCATCAATTATCAAAGTGATATTATCTAGTTATTGATGGTACATGCCACATGCATTCTTTATATAACAATTTTCTTATTCAATTCAGTGGAAAATAGGTTAACAACCAACCCATTCTCCGGATTGTTCAGACAAGGAAGTTTTTACAATAAACTGAAATATGTATCTAATTGGTCTCACTTTGAAAGATAATTATGGAATATACAGCTGCTTGAAAAAGAAAACTACCAAAAAAAGGAACTTTAAAATCATTCAGAATAGTTCTGAATAAGAAATTGCATTTTATTCCAGAATATCCCAAATAGTAAAAAAAAATGATTAAAACCATTCGAAATGATGGTACGTATGTCAAAGTTATGGTAGTAGCAAAAACACAAATTAGTATTTTTTAAAAAATAATCAGCAATACAAAATTGAAGGTCTCTCTTCATGGATCTCTCCAATTCAAAGGCAAATTTGTTTCAAACTTTACTTTCTTATGACTCTTTTGTGTTTTAAATACTAGTGGCAGCAGAACACACACTATTTTAACATTTTGAAACAATCTTATAGGGAAAAAGCGTGAAAACACAATTTTGGGTAGACGGGATTCTGGCCAACGTCACATCTACAAGTAGACCTTGTTTTCAGTACGTAACGATTGAATTCTCAAAGCGTAAATTTGACCGTGCTCCAACTTATGCACTTGTCAAATGCGATACTGGATTAAAGTTGCTCTTGAATGTAATTGCATCGAGGTCTTCCGACTTGTAAAGCTCTACTGCTCACAATTCCTTTCGAAATTGAGAGTTAATGGTGGATGTGCATCGGTGCGGAGAAAGCCTGCAGGTCCAAGGCTCGGAACGATAATCGTAAGGTAAACGTGCGGCTCAAGGAAGGGATGGGCAGGATGATCCAATGATTGCCGGTCAAAAGAATTTAGTAGGAAATTCGTAGCCGCCGCGGTGGATTCTCTCGCTTCTATTTTTCAGTCTAGAGAATAAAGGACTCGCTTTGCTCCAAATAAGGTAGTCCCACAAGGTGAGGTTGTTTCGCCACCTTGTACATTCCCAAGGCATTATGGGTAAGACAAGGATATGATGGGATAAGTCTACTGCTGGTTACACTCAGCTGGCTTCTGACCGTCCTAAGGCAATGTGAGAGAGAGAAGGGCGAGAATGAATGAATGGGAAAGAGAAAGTGTACAGGAAGGAATGAAAAGTGAAGGAATCGAAAGAACACAAGATACAAGATGAAAATTAATGAATAAGAAAGAGTGCAGGAAAGAGGCGAGGTAAGTCAAAGAATATGAGACGGAAAGATGAAAATGAATGAACAAGAAAGAAAAAAGCATACAGGAAGGGAAAGTAAAGGAATTGAAAGAATATGAGTGACAGAAGAATGAAAACGAATGAATAGTAAGAAGAGCAAGCACAAAAAGAAATGAGGCATGATGGGAATAGTAGAACATGTGTGTCATTGACATGAATAGGAAGACAAAAGAACCCAGGAAGGAATGAACAGTGAAGGAAATGAAAGAATATGAGTGACAGAAGAATGAAAATGAATAGGAAGAGCACAAGAAAGAGAGGTAAAGGAATTGACAGAAAGATAAAAATGAATGAACAGGGAGGAATGACAGGTGAATGCATTGAAAGAACGTGAGAAAAAGAAGGATTAGAATAAAATGGACGAAAACGGAAGAGCAGATAAGGCAATGAAGGGAAATGAGTGACAAAAGGTTGAAATAGGACAAAGGCAGGAGAGCGAGGGGAGGAACGAAAGGTAGAGGCAAAGAAAAATATGAGTGACAGAACGTGAGGGATAGTGGAGGAGATAAGTGGAAACATTGCAGGCCAACGTCACAGGAAACACGATAGATAGAAGGGAAAATTGTTGACAGAGAGAATGGAAAGGAAGAGATCAAAGTTGGATGCAGGGATTGGCAAGGGGGAAGAAAAAAAATAATGCAAGGGTATAAACATACAGCATGCAAATATCCAGTCACAAATGAAGGGGTGAATATTTCATGCAAATTGCAGTGCAGCAAAGACCTGAAGTAAAGGGGGGGGGGGGGCTACTGTATCTTTCATTCCTTTTACCCCCAAGTGAATTTATTTATGCTTTTTTTAATCCATGCTATTCAATAATTTCAACTGGAAAAGTAGAATTTCGTTTGAAGTTCAGTGTTCAATAAAGCATGAAATGTGTACTGAGCAATCTCGGTGAAACTTTGGGGAAGTAGAAAAAAAATCTGAAATCTTCTCTTTTATTTAACTATACAACTTCAAACTTTGAGAAATGAAGACAAATTACTCTTCGAAATAAGATATTTTTTTACTTTTAGCAAACTAAAATTAACATTTTAGCTTATTACAAAAAACTTTTTATAATTCTCTGGTGATATAAAATTTGTGGGTGGCTGGTCACATACTGAAGGTAATATGCAACGGCATGGATGAATGATTTGAGTATTTCGTCTCTAAAGAAAAGATTCTACTCTTACCATGTGTCAAATTTATCATCAATCCATATTTGACAATTGTGACATCTGTCTCTTAATACAAGTTTCCTTTTTTCTGGGACGCACGTTGTGAAAAAGTTTAACTTTGATAATGAGCAGGGGATGCCACTTAAATTCTTTTTTTTATATATAAGTGTGAAAACCATTTAGGATATACAGGAGAGTGACAGGTGATTTGCACCCGATTCGGCCCTAAAATTCCCCCCACAATGCATTCTTTGGGGCAGCCATTCTTTCCGCAAGAGTTGCCACAAGATCTGTCACAATTTTCAAGATTACTCAAAAAATCAATATGACTACGGCAAAATCATGATATTTACTACTTAATTGCTTTTTATCCCTTAAAGGTAGCCTCTGAAATCAAAGAAATAGCCCCAAAATTTCACAATCTCACCGGTGTGGTAAAAAAATGAAACTCAGTTCCTACCCTACTCCGCCCCTACATGAAAAAGCGGTTTCCTCAGGATGAAATATTTTGAAACAAAAAAAAAATCAAAATTCAGACTTCAGTCTTAAAAGTGGCAGCCCTGAATGACCGGAATCAGTTATACAAACCTTTCCTGGTTCATAGTCGGGATCGTTGTCGTCTTCCTCATCACCTTCTTCCCCTTCTGGGTCGTCATCATCCTGTTCTTCCTCAAACTAAACAAATCAAATGAGAAAATAAAATTTAGTCAGGTATAAATATTTTGATTGTACATGTACTGTGTTATTTCATCCACCCTCAGTTACATAATATTCTCACAAGGTGATGTAAGAGGGTTCAATTTTGATGTTTTCAATGGAATCCTATAGCAAAATCTATTTACCCATATCCGAATGGAACAACCCATCAAAGGTACAACCACAATCTAGCTTGGGCACAACCATTCTCAATGGTAGGGTTGCTAACTTCATTTCATCCACCCTCAATTTAATAATATTCTCACAAGGTGATATCAGAGGGTTCGATATATTTATAAAGGAATCCTATATCAAAACGTATTTACCCATATCTGAATGGAACAACCCATCATAGGTACAACTACAATCCAGCTTGGACACAACCATTCTCAGTGGTAGGGGTACTTACTTCATTTCATCCACCCTCAGTTAAATTGTATTCTCACAAGGTAATGTCAGAGGGCAATTTTGACATGTTCTTAAGGGGAACCCAGTATAAAAATCTATATAGCCATATCTGAATGGAACAACCCATCAGAGTTAAAACCACAATCTAGCTTGGACAAAACCATTCTCAATGGTAGGGGTGCTTACTTCATTTCATATTCTCTCCGGTGAAGGTCAACTGTAGGAATGATCCTTTCTCCTATTTTATGACCAATCTTAAAATATATCAACCCATATCTCAATGGAATAAACCATAATTTGAACGGATACATTCTAGCCTGGACCGAACCATTCTCAATAATAGGGATGTTTACCTCATCTTCTATAGCCTCTCCTGTAAAGGACTGCTCTAGGGATAATCCTCTCTCGCACCAAGTGACCAATCTTCAAACATATTTACCCATATTCCAATGGAATAAACCATAATTTGAACTGAGGCATTCTAGCCTGGACATAACCATTCTCAATAATGGGGGTGTTTACCTCGTCATCTTCTATAGCCTCTCTTGTAAAGTATAGGGATGCTCTAGGAATAATCTTATCTTGTATCAAGTGACTTATCTCAAAATATATTACCCATATTTCAATGGAACAATCTATTAACTGTATACAAACATACTATCCTGGACTCGACCATTCTCAATAATAGGGGTATTTACCTCATCATCTTCTATTGCCTCTCCTGTGAAGTAAAGGACTGCTCTAGGAATAATCCTTTCTCGTATCAGATGACCAATCTCAAAATCTGCGCTTAATAATGCTTCAGTCTCTTCGTCCTGCAGTCAACAACAAAAAAAGAAGAAAATACATAAAATAATCAATATAAAATATATGAATATACAGTAGCTTAATAGGCAGGGAATAGTGAAATTGGGTGTCGTGGTGTGTGCCAGCAATCCAAGCTACATAGGGGAAGTTATGAATTGAATCAGAATTTCGAGGTTCGAGTCCCGGTTACGTCTTTTGGATAGAGGCGTTGGAGGTCAGTCCCAAGATGTAAAAAAAAAATCATATCTGATAGATACACGTCTGAAAAATACTTATGTCACTCTGAAGAAAATATGTGAATAAATCTATCTGAGCTACACTTCTGGTACTTTTTTTTGTATCAGCTTTCTCACATCCTTGGAACCAAACTACCAGTGAAACTCGGTAATTCATTTCATGTCAAAATTTAGATCCCTAATGAGTCTTAGGAATGGCTGACTTCCATTGACGAGTGGATACCATGCGCGACCATGGGGTCTCGAAAAGCACCCTAAACACATATTTTCCATATTCTGAAAATGCACACCTTAACAAGTATTGGCATGAGAAACCCTACCCTTTAAAGTAGGGGTTCTCAAACTACGGCCCGCGGGCCGGATCCGGCCCTTGGAGCTTCTCAATCCGGCCCGCGATACTCTTCTGGGTTTTTAAAAATAATTTTTAAGTCACAATATGAAACATAGCTCAATATGATTACATTGGGTATCCATGTTAGACCTAACCATAATAAAATTAATGACAGTCAAAACATATGAAACTGTTACAAATTTGTTGGATTGAATGTTCCAAAAATAAGGGCAAGATTGCACAAGAGAGCATCTAGGACCCCGACCGGAAGGGTCTTTGCACTTCGCGCACATTTTTTTTTCCAAGTATCCACTTCACCCTGGCCCTTTCAGGTTTACTTGGAGTCTAATCTGGCCCTTCAAAGAAAAAGTTTGAGAACCCCTGCTTTAAAGTATTGGAAACAAATCAATACTCTTGGCAAGTAGTTCATGAATTGACCCCCGTTAGGCCTACTTTTAACTCATAAACGGAGTAGAAAACACTCAAGGCTAATAGAATCAAAAGGTTAGTCCCCGCAGAAGTTTTTAAATGATTAGAAAACAAGTAGACAGATGTCAAAACGAATAGAGTAAAATTAAAATAAAAATAATTAGAACAGATCCAACATGTTAAATAATCAGAACATTGTAAAAAAAGAAAAATCTTCAAAAATATTAGTGGCTATAAAATAATATAAAAGTAATTATGTAAAAAAACAAGGCCTTGTACATAAGCCAAATATCTTGTATACACATTTTTGTCTGCATCTTATTATTCCAGAAATATTGAAAGATTTTCAATGCCAAATGTCACAAAAACATACCCAAGTTTTTTCAGAAAGGACTCGAAGGAGAATAAAAAATTAAATATGAAAACAATTAAATTGAATGAAAATGAGAGTTTTATTTCCGAAAACTATTTTATTACCTCCTCTTCGTCTTCCTGTAAAAAGAAAATATTTTGTCTGGTTATAGAATTTCCTCGACAGTACAGGCCAACAGTTTGGGGCAACCCTCAAGATTGAAAAACAAAATTATACATTGCATTCTTTCATTCAAATGTATTGATACTGGATGGGATATGGCAGTTCCATTACATCACACAAGCATGGTTTCTGACAGAAATGACAGATTATTGCTTTACAGATTCTTGGTAAGCAATCTAAAAGTTCTATTTTTTTAAAAATATGATGCTGACAATTATTCCCATTTTGATTTTTAGCATTCCAACATCTGATAAAATGATATCCTAAATAAGCATTTATAATCATCATTTTCTTTCCTGTGAATACAACCACCTTCATGGCACCCTTAAGACATCCCTGTATAAGAGTGCTCTTCTCTGTTAAAGTTTGAAACTGTAATGTTTCCCCCCTTTTCAACTCTAATTTGCTCTGCAGTGCATTGAGCATCCAATTAAGATGGAAATTGTGCTGTATAATTCCAATTTATTAATATCATTAATATTATTACAGAGCTGCCAACCTTTTTATGATAAAGTATTAATCCAGAAGCGTAGAAGTCATAATTCTGAGGTAAAAGTCACAATGTCATATGTGCCACACGGTATTATAAATTTCTTTGACGTAATATAGAAGAGATGCACGATGCGTATATTTGCCAAGTTATGCCAATCTTACAAGATAGTAGTATACAAATAATGCAAGTAAGCGCATGCATGCTGGGCCAAATAATAAACGATGTGCAAGAAGAGTCAATGGATATACCGCACCGAGGTCCGCAGGACCGAGTGCGGTATATCCATTTGGCAAGTCGAGTCGGCGAGTCCAGTCGAGTTAGGGTGTGTTTATGCTTCCATTGCGAGGACAGAATCAGCAATTTCAAACGCCGATTCAAAACGCCGATCGTAAACGTGGTTCTGGGAGTGCTGTTTATGCTTAACTTTTCAGAACACATCATGATCTCCAGCTGGCTTCGCATCGTAAAGCGAGGTCAAATTGGGCGCGCCTTTTTTCGAAGGTTTTTTCTGATTGTTGTTATTACGTGGAGATAACATGGAGCAATATGACTGTATTTACCAGCGGATTTTCATCTCATTGGAAGCGTGTACCAAATGACGTCATTTAAACACGTTTATAATCGTGGTTCTGTTTATACTTCCCCAGAAAGCCTGATTCTGGTCAAACAACGTTTACAAACGCACCTTTTTGTGAGTTTACGATCGGCGTTTTGAAACAGCGTTTAAATGAAAGTAAGAATGGATGCAACCGTGTTTTGGACTAATCACGTTTGGAAACGCTGATTCTGGCCTGAAAAGTGGAAGCATAAACACGGCCTAAATTATTTAGGTCCTCTGCGCACAAGAATGCGTATATTGTTTGTTTTATACAACCCCCCTCCCCATGTTACTGAGTTGCCCCAAATGCTTTTTGATCTAAATTCTAGATATAATCTGCGCTGCCGAGCTGATCATTACGTAAGTGGCGTCACAGTGCAGACCTTGCACAATCCTGCACTCTGACGTCAGAGTGCAGGATAGTACATTTTGGATGCCACAGAGCAATTCCCTGAATATCATGTGATCTGATTTGGACCTAACAGATTACAGAACATTCTTGGGATTTTTATAATCAGGAATATTCATCCAGGGTGCTACATAACTTTCGTGAAGCACTAGCTTGCCTGGTCAGGCAAGTAAATTTTGCCACTGCGCAATGTAATATGTGTGTATTAATGTGTACATACCTTTCCTACCTCAAAAGTGTAATAATTAAAGGCCCAAAGCGTAATGGCATATTCTGACATGAAAATCATAACAATTGACTTTTTCTCAATAGTTGGCAGCTCTGTTATGAAATATAATTGATTACTTACGACTTCTTCTTCTGTTGCTTTGGGTGGATTGAAGAAATTAAAGAACGAGTCGGTCTGAACTGTCTTGGTTACGAGACGAGTTGTTCCTCGTCCCTTGTGTTTCTGTTTCTTCTTAATAACTTTCACTGTGACGTTCTTATTCTTCTTCCAGTCAATCTCACATCTGTAAAAATAAATTTGATGGTACAAAAATTATGTAAACTATGGGGATGCCTTTCTAAAAATTATTTCCTTTCATATGAAGTATGCTGACTTATGCAAGAAATTTGAATTTGGCAGTAAATCTATCACTAAAGCCATGGAACTGCAATTTTCTTGTGCTTAGAGCCTCTTTGAGAAAAAGTTATCAAATGCACTTAAAAATATGGGATCAAATGTATATTTATATATGCTCCATTGACTTAAAATTTTTAATGTATTTCTTTATTTTTTATTTTATTGTTTCTTTGGAAGGAAATTCTTTGCAATACATCTGGTCATAAACGAAAAAACTGAATTGAATTTTATGAGTAGATGTAAAAATAATGCTCAATATATAACAGTATATGCATTGGATGTGTATATTAAAAAATATGTGTTTTACAATTTGGCTCTGACAGGCATTTGCCATAACTTCGGAACAGGCATTGGCCATTGCAAATTCGGTCTCAAATCTTTAAGGGATCGTCCAGGCTGAAAATATTAATAGAGTAAAATTCCCAGAGCAAAATGCTGAAAATTTTTTTATCAAAATCAAAGTTTATCAATATTTTGTGAAAACAGTCATATGCACATCGTCATGAATATTCATTATGTGGGCTGATGTCACATCCCCACTTTCCTTTTTCTTATGTTATTACATGAAATAGTTTATTTTCTTATTTCATAATCTGTAAATGATTTGTCTCCATTATGATGAAATAAGTTGCGGCAATAAATAACTAATGCACTTAATTAGTTGTCAATCCAATTGTTTTAGTTCTTGGTAGAAAAAAATTGAATAAACCTAATTTCATATAACAAAATACAAAAGAACAAGTGGAGATATGACATCATCAGCCCATCTAATGAAGACATGTCTAAAACCATTTCACTGGAATAATGCAAATCTTTAAACTTGTTATCCGATTTGATCAAATTTCCAGCATTTTGCACTGTGAATTTTACTCTATTTATTGAGATATAAATTTCTCCAGCCTGGACCATCCCTTTAAACACCACCGAGATGGTCATATTGGTCTTTTTGCTGAATTTATTTAGATTTCACTGTGATCATAACCGCAACTGGGACAAGTGTCTGATTTTTTCTAAACTGCAGATAGAAAAAAAAAACACAATAATGGTACAAGTACTAACCCCTGTGAACCGACGATTTCTGGCCCTTCAAAGCTAAATAGATCTCCTTCATCAGGTTCTTTTTCATCTGATAACTCTTTGTTAGGACAGTGTTTGTGAAATAATCGATGGCAGCGAACACAAATTCTAACTACATTAAAAAAATAATAATGGTACAAGTACCTACCCCTGTGAACCGACGATTTCTGGCCCTTCAAAGCTAAATGGATCTCCTTCATCAGGTTCTGATTTCATTTGATAACTCTTTGTTAGGACGGTGTTTGTGAAATAATCATTGGCAGCGAACACAAATTCTAACGTGAAGCCCTAGAAATGGAATAAGAGGAAAACAGAAATAGAATTAACTTTAATTAATTCGAATCGCTTGGGGCCTCTGAAATTTGTTCAACCTAAGAGAGGTACATTATATCAGACCTGCCAACCTCTGGGAATGAAAAATGTATTCCGTGATAAAAAAGTGTATTTTTTCCCCCCAATAGTGTATTTCATAATAAAATGTGTGGCGCACTTGCTCATAGCGGCGCTCAAGCTGCATGCAAACTAAAATGCGAACTGCTCTTGCAGATGAAAAAAAATTAGACATGTGTATACCTCGCCTTGGTTTTAACAAAATGATTGAAAAAAAAAAATTACCTGAAATTACACAGATCTAATAACCATACGTATGTTTTATGAGATAGAGACATATAGAGATGATTTTTCTCAATTACGATTTTGTTAAAAAAAACATTCTGCTGTATTTTGGTTGCAAAAACGTACTAAATACGCCAAAAACGTACTGGTTGGCAGGTCTGTTACATGCCTTGAATAATTTTGGTCTAAAAAATAATTGCTTCTGCTTAATATCCGAATGGATGGAAGGCTGCTTAATATCCGACGTATGGAAGGCTGCTTAATATCCAACGTATGGAAGGCTGCTTAATATCCGACGTATGGAAGGCTGCTTAATATCCGACGTATGGAAGGCTGCTTAATATCCGACGTATATAAGGTATATTTTTGACAAAATATCATTACTGGGAAGGAAGACAAATTTTGACATGAAGCCCTAGAACAATCTCACTGATGCACCAAACACAGATAAGTGTATGTGGGGCAGTGTACTATAATCACTTGGAAAAAAGACCCAACATCTGTTTGGAATGCCCTGTTTATTTTGCTATTTCTTTCAACAAACCACCCATTTTCTACCAGAATAATTTTCATTCATACACACAAACATTTGAGTGGTCCTTTAATTGGATGGTCTTTTAATTGATTTTGTGATTATTATCACAAAATTTATCTTTAAACTTGACTCAACCTGAGAGGGAGATGTAGTCTAGTGGTTATAACTCGTCTTTCAATCCGAGGGACATGAGTTCGATTTTCAAGCTATGGTGTGTTTTTCCTTCAGCAAGAAATTTACCCACATTGGGCTGCACTCAACCCAGGTGACGTGAATGGGTACCCAGTATGAAGAAATTCCTCAGGAATGCTTGAGCGCCTAGGTAGCTGGGCTAAAGCTGGGCTAAAGCTGGCGTAATAATAGCTGGGCCCGCTGGGAGAACAGTTTTTGAAACTGAAGTGGCAGCACTGGGTAAATATACCGCTATTATCATTATTACCATTAATTATTACTTACCATTTGTTTTCCTTCGTGGAATTTGACTCTGATATCATTTAAGTGATTTAGGATAGGTTCATCGTGATCTTGCACCATCTCCCCAAGGATATCAACATTCTTAAAGATAGTCAACCAGAAACCAGGAATGCCCGACGGTGATTCTAGAACAAAACACACACATCAAGTTTGACTTTAAACACACACATCAGGTTGCATTATTTTTCAAGATTTGAATTGGGTAATAGGAAATTCAGTCCCCACGCTTTAACAAATAAAAAAATACCCAGTATACTTCAACTCAGGCAAAAAAATAAAATTGTAAATTTTTAGGGGCTCCTTTTTGAGTTTCCAGGTCTCTTTTAAACATCTCCGATATCGTCAGGGCTTGTGATTTTTTCTTGTTTAAACAGATAATTACACAAAAAAAATAAAACAAATTGAGACAGCGTTTACCTTCCTCTTCTTCCTCTCCTTCTGTTAGTTTTGCCTTTTCTTTAAGATCACCCTGTTTAAAAACAAACAAAAATTTGTGTATAGTAAAAAAAAATCTACAATTATGTGTTTGCGACATGGGACTCTTAGCAAAACTATTATTTGGGCGATAAAGAAATATTCCTGGGGGGTATTTCACAAAGATTTAAGTATTACTTAAGAGTTGCTCTTAAACAACTAGTTGCACGCCAAAAAAAGGAATAATCGCACTGGTCAAATCATGCTAAGAGGATGCGCGCTACTGCGTATTGATTGATATCATTGTGGGTTGAATAATCATGTGTGCGTCAGCACGAAGCGTGACTTAAGTCACACATATGTCTTTGTGAAACACACCCCAGCTGGATGCAAATTAAGTCATAAGTGCATAACTAATAATCAATATTCTTTAACCACTTCTTCCACAGTCCAATATCACAACGTGAAAATGTTTCAGTTATTCTCAAGAGTGATCTAGTGTCATATCCAAATACATTCAAACCTGTCCACCAAAGGAAATCAAATCAGAACAAGTGGCCACTCGAGCCAGCTGGCCTTCATCAAAACCTTTTGGTCTTTAGCATACGGAAAGCTCACAAAACACGGCTCGCCAGAAAACTGGGCTTACCGCTAATGCATTAACCTCTTTCTTCCCTCCCTCCATTTCCTCCTCCTCTTCTTCTTCATCATCGCTGCTTTCCCATTCGCAGTCCGAATCCGTCGGCTCCACCGTCCCTGTGACTACATCTCGTCTCTGTGAAGAAAGGGGCAGACAGGGGTCAAACGTTAAAAGAAATCGGGTGACAGGAGATTAGCTTGAACCTTACTATCTCAGAAGACATGGGGTTAGAGTTAGGATTACAAGAGATTTTGGTTCAGAATAATGTATTAAGATAAGGATTTGGGTTTATTTAGTTTTGGAGGTTAGGTTCTAGGCTTGGCTTAATATGTAGATTTTTTATCATCGGAGCATTTGTCGCCAGAGTAAATGTCATGAAACCAGAAATTGATCAAAGAAAGAATTTCTATGGATTTTCAAAATTATCGCAAAAAGAATGATCCAATAAAAAACAAGCTACAAATGAAAATATTTCCACATAATCTCCATAAACATCAATCCCTCTAGCAGTCTTTCTTTATCATATTCAATAAACCTTGGGTCATAATATGAATTGTTTACAAATATCCCTCTCTTTTAAGTCTTATCGGATAATAAAGACTGTCTTAAAGCTTGGATTGTAATTCCAACCATTTCACAAATGTTTTCTTTTCAGTAGTCGATTGCCATGGCATTTCACATTCTGATGAAAATAGTTGCTTTACAAACATCTAGTACCCGGTAGTCATTCTTTAAAGGAGAATGAAACCATTTGAACAAGATAGCTTGTGTGAAAACAGAAAAATCAAAGAAACAGATCAACAAAAGTTAGAGAAATATCGGACAAATAATGAGAAAGTTATGAGCATTTGAATATTGCGATCACTAATGATATGGAGATAGGAAATTGGCAATGTGACAAAGATGTGTGATGTCACTTGTGAACAACTCTCCCCACAACTTAAGTATATATTTCACTTGAATTGCCTCTTTTATCACATCTATCCATAGATCATGTGTTCTTTCTACATGAGGGCATGTATTACATATTTTTTAAGAATACATCATGGATAAAGTTTGTATCATCATTAGAAAAAGCAAAAAGAGACATTTTGAGGGTATTTTATTGCCCCACATAGGGAAAGTTGTTCATCATTGACATCACACATCCTTGTCGCATTGCCAATGGGAGGATCTCCATAGCATTAGTGATTGCAATATTCAAATGTTCATAACTTTATCATTATTTGTCCGATTTTTCTCAAACTTTCTTTATTCTTATTCTTTGATTTTTCTGTTTCTACACAAGTCTATTTGTTCCAAAGGTTTCATTCCCCTTTAACATGTACCGTTAAAGCTCGGGTAATTACTGTAAGCATTAGCATGAAATTGTTTTATTTTTCAGGGGCTAATTTTCACAACATACTGCTAAAATCTACAACATTGTGTAGAATGGGGATTTCTAGGGCAACTTTTTGTTTTTTTCCGGGCTCTATTGAGCATTTCGGGGGCTACATCGCCCTCAGACCCCCCCCACCCCTGTGTAATTTTACCCCTGAGAATTAGACATACTAAGAATCGTTTAACAAATATTATTCCCTCAGGTGCTCTTACCTTATCATACAGGCTGTCGTATAACTTGGCGTATTTACATTCTAGGGCATGAACCTCTTCGTAGAATTTAACCTCGTACTGCGTGTGTTGGACTTGGATGTTCTTCAGAGCTTTTATTCTCCTCTTGACTACTTTGGGAAGGCTGAAATAATCAAATGAGAGAGACAAGAGAGTGAAAGAAAATGAAAACGGAGCCTTTTTTAAATACCATAGTGACCCCACTAGTCTATGAGAATAATATCATGAAGGTTTATTCCGTCAAAGAATACGGTATTGAACACGAAATACAGGAATAATTAAGAGCAATTGGGTGTTTCATAAAGTTGTTTGTAAGTTAAGAGCAACTAGTGATCCTTTCTTGTAGTAAATGGTATAAACCATGGCTTAGCACGTAAGAAAGGATCACCAGTCATTCTTAATTTACAAACAGCTTTCTGAAATGGCCCCCTGTTAATTTTAGGAAGGCTTCCTATGTTTAGAAAGACTAGTGAAACACGACAAAAGAAAAGCCTGGGGGGTGTGTCACAAAGATTTAAGTATGACTTAGGTCGCACTTAAATGCATACATGTACATGATATGCAACGCGCAATCTTATTGATCAATACGCAGTAGTACGCGTCCTCTTGGCATGATCTGACCAATGCTGTCATGCCTTTTATACTGCGCGCAACTAGACATTTAAGTGCGACCTAAGTCATACTTAAATCTTTGTGAAACACCCCCCAGGTCAAAGAGTAATACCTGACACATCCTTCTGGCAATTTCACCCCCATACATGTACGTTCAGTAAAGAAAGAGCCAATCCCCCCCCCACACACGTCATTTCCCAAATAACAACTGAATGAAAAGAAAGTTTTGACAAAGTTGTAGAGTTTAATATAAATTTGACGAAAAAAATGGTGACAATGAACATGCTGCGTACCGTTATGTAATCACCAAACTACAGCTCTCTACAAGAATTTTCATCAGTATGAAATAAAAAAAAATGTATTAGGGGATAGGATCAAAAGCTTTGACCTAAAATCTGAGAGTATTTAAGCAGCTTTTAAATTTGGAGTGTCAAATAATTTTCATCAGAGGAAACGATATGGAAAGCAGACAGGGGGGAGGGCTATGGGAGCCTCACCCTTGTTATGCCCCAAATTACTATTGGGTACAATGAGAAGTATAATTTGGAGGGAATATGAAGGATAGAAGGGATTTGGGGACAAAAATAGAAGACGTGGGCCCCATCTTACAAAGAGCTATAATTGATCCAATCAACCACAACTAGACGGAGTGGCATTAGACTATTAATGAAAGTAGACCATGTGGTGAGTGGACAAACTGATAGTAGACCAAATGATGGTAGACGAGTTGGCAATTGGACGAATTGGCATTCGACGAATTGGAAATTAACCCTTTGTAAGACGGGGCCCAGGGGTGGGACGTTACCTTTCAATATATCCGCTTCTCATACCGACTAGACTATCAAAGTGACCTTGAAGTGCTGCCAAGGCTTTAGGGTTCTGCATCGACTGCATGACCTGGGATTTCAACTCTGTCATAAGATAGAGAAAGGGAAAAAAAATAATCAACTCAAGAATCAACATTCATTGGCTTCACATCAGGGGCCGCGGAACCGCGGGGGCTGGGGGGGCTTCAGCCCCCCCCACATTTTTTCCAAAACCGTGTACAAAAACGCAAAAATGACCATACGATTGTGATTTTTAGCATGGTCAGCCCCCCCCACTTTTGGCTCAGACCCCCCCACTTTGAAAACAGTTCCGCAGCCCCTGCACATGACTAGCATACGGCATTTAATCATGCTAGGAATAGAGCACAGTGGAAAATGTCTTTATTTTTTAAGGGGCTACTTTTTTTTTCCAAATTGGGACGTTTGCCGAATCGAGGGACCTATTTCTTTTTATTTCAAGGGCTTCTTTTAAGGGGTAACAGCAATTATGCAGTAAAAGAACATATCATTATTCTGGCATACCTAGTTAGAATATTGATTGTTAGTAATCTTGAATATTTTCTGTGACCGATCTTGGGGCAACTACATGTATAGAAAGAATGGTCGCCCCAAAGCATGCAATTTTGGAAGAATTTAGGGGCGATATGGGCTCTCATAGGGGCAAAATCGCCCGTCACCCCCATGCATATCCTATGCTGGCGTAGAGGTGGAATAACCCCAGGGTTCCCAGCTTTTCAAGAAAACAAAATTCCCTGATATTTATTTACACCCATTCCCAGTTTTGCATGTTTATTAAGTTGTTGCAGTGAACTGTGTGTACATGTACATGTATTTTAAGTATAAAAAATAATGTTAATCTAATTAGTACCACCATAACAAGCATTCAATGGATGTTGTTTTGATATGTAACAAAATATAACAGAGTCTGACTGACTACCAGGCTTTGGACTGTTTGGCTGATCGAAATTCCCTGATTTTTGCCCCATTTGAGGCATTTTTCCCTCATTTGAGGTTTTGTTTATCCAATTCCCTCATTTTTCCCTGACTGGAAAAATTAAAATAATTGTCCCTATTGGGCTGGGAACCGAGTTATTCCGAGAGATAATTTTTGCTTTTCTCCTGCAGTAAACTCTCAGTTTACATGTAGATTGCTGCTAGGTGGCAATCTATTGTGCTAATTACACCAACACGAACACTGAACTTGCTGTCAACATCATTCTTTCTTTTGCTTTAGTGTTTTTTTTTTCTACTTTGGTGGTAAATACTCTAGTCCCATATGTAGACTTTGGCGTTGTCGGAGTGTAAAACGATACATAAAGATCGATGATCAGTTTTCAGTTGATGTTACACACTTGCATCACCATGAAAGTCTATATGTGGGACTACCATAGCGACAGAGTGTAACTTGATCATTAAACGATCTTTCAGATTCAAGAAAGAGTTGAATATTCTTTATTTTCTTCATATTTTACAACAATATCAGAACCATTTCAAGGAAATATGAAAAACACATGGCCATTTCATGGATTCAAAGATGCAAAATTTGAAATTTCAGCAAAAATGGTGAAGATTTTATTTTTTAAAAATCCCGCTAGTTAACTGTAAACGCCTTTTCATTATAGTGTTTCAAATTTCTTCAAAACAAAAATGACTTGGGCCTACCTGAGAGTGCTATATTTTCCGGTGTGTTAATCTTCTGAGCGGTGGAGGTGTCTATGACCTCCACACCTTCTAGGTCCTGTCCATCTCCTTGCGGTCCTGGATCCATGTCTAAGACTGTATCACCAGCTTCTGGGTTATTCCTGTATACAGAGAAGACAATAGTTCAGGAGGTTAATTGTATGTAGTAAATTGGACACCGTTCTCACTACCTTCCTAAAACTAGTTTAGTGGAAAATAGTTTAAACTTTAAGGATGGTCAAAGTAATCTTGGAAGCGATCTTCCAAACCGGTTTAGAAAACCACCTCGCGATGTAGTTTTCAAGATCGTTTTCCTCGTTATACTGGTTTTTGAGCATAGATGAGGACACAACCTACTTCGGGAAGCGATCTTTGCACATTTTGAGCGAGCTACTCCACACTAAAGGTGCAGAATGCGTACGCAGCGAATTCGAATTTCGCGTGAAACGTGTCACCCCACTGAGTGTTTCCATAGCAACAAGATCGCTTTACGTGAAGTGATTTTGAAAACCACATCCGTGTGGTCAAATGGGAACGCTAGCAAAGCGATCTTCCTAACTGGTCGCCTGAATCGGTTTCCAGTAAACTAGTTTTAGAAAGCGTAATGAGAGCAACCTCTTGGACTACCACGGAAAATTACCCAGGGTCTTTTCGCCCCCAAATGTCCCAAAGAACTCTGGAAACTAAATGTAAGCCATGGACATTCCCAGAGTCAAATGCAAATTTGGCCTGGTAATACAGCATAATTACCCTAGCTTAAAGGGGAATCCATCCTTGGCCATAAAATGTTATGTTGGGAAGGAGAAAAATAAATTAAACAGAATGGTGAAAGTTTGAAAGAAATCGGACAAGCAATAAGAAAGTTATAGCTGCTTTAAAATTGAGATCACTAATACTATGTAGATTTCAAATTGGCAACAGGGTAAGTAGGGACAGTGATTTTCCGTTTCAAAAAATGGCCTTTTCCGTTTCAGAAAATCACGAATTCCGTTTCAGCACGTCAGAAAACGGAAATTCCGTTTCCCCATAGACGTTGTACACACGGAAAAGTGACAATTCCGTTTACACATTGAATAGCAAAATCAAAGCGCATACACTCGCATTGGCCAAAATTTGTATCTGCTACTGTACCAACAACACAATAGAATCCGTTCTAATCGGATCTATGCTGGTGTATTTAATAATTTTTCAAACTGATTTAGCATGCATACATCCTCACCTTTCACATAATTAGCATTATTTTACGGTGAAATTAAATTTCATCGATAATTTTGGGTTTTTTTGGACATCGTTATCATCAGTCAACGACTTTCGCCAATCCGCCATCTTGGATTTTAAGACCACGATATCGTGCTGTTACATCTTCAAACGTAGAGGGCAACAACACACGACCGTGCAGTTGAGCGATCTGAAGCGATGTGAAGCTCAACCCGGCCGGCCGGGTACGATCGCGGGGTACTATCGAGTGTGCTGATGTCGAGAGCAATCACGATGTGTGAATTGTCATGATTGTAGCGAAGTGAGATCGTGTTTTCTGGGGTTTTGTGGCCATTTAATATTCTCATTTTGTTATTTTGGAGTAATTTCTGTTGCTATTCTGTGTATTTTGAGGGAAAATACGTTTTCCGTGATTTTCCGTTTGAAATGCCACTTTCCGTTTCAAAAGGCCTTTTCCGTGAATTCCGTCCGTTTTCCGCGATCGCGGAAAATCACTGTCCCTAGGTAAGTAAATTATGACAAGGGGCAAGGACAACTTTCCCATAGGCCATGTACTTTATTATCAGGGATTTGTGGTTTTCTCCTAAGTACCAATTTCCCTGGGGCAGTAATCTAAATATAATCCAGGTAGTATATTGTTTTATGTCCTTATGAAAGAAAAATATAATTTGAAATAAAACTTTTGGGAAAAATGACATTTTAGCCATAATATGTATTGGAGTACATGGAAGAGTAGTCCTTGCCTTACATCACTGTGCCATCCCATATGCGGCCAATTTGAAGTCTCCATGAATATAGTGATTACCAATATTTACAACTTTTAAAAATTCATAACTTTCTTGTTGTTTGTCCAATATTGTTCAAACTTTCACCTATCAACTTGTCTGATTTTTCTTATAAAAACAATTTTTTATTTGGGTTGGATTCCCCTTTAAGCACAGCAGCAGTAATAACCCTTATTCACTATTCCATTTTGTCTAACTGCCAGTTAGCCTGTAAACTATTTTGTTTGAATCCAATATACACTATATTCCCACTCTGAATACAATTTGAAATTGTTGATGAAGAAATCCACTGCGAGTGCAGATTTTTTTTTTCCAAACTAAGTAAATCCATTTTCTGAAGAAAACAAGTATAAAATAATGAAATTTAGAACAAGATACAAAAAACAAATTTTGTTAAAGAAGATACAGTATATATTATGTTAAAATTCATGCCCAGTACCATAGAAATACAATGTAATGTTTTCACAATCAGAATGATACCTGTACAACCCAAGGAAAAATCCACCTTAAGAAAAAATATGTGATTGTGTGGTAGTTAAAGAACAAGGAAATACAGTAGAAGAAAGAAAAAATAAATTTCATTTTTGAACATTAACTCCCTGAATAGACAATGAAAAATCTCAAATTAGCAAAGCAGGTATAATCTGCTCATAAAATGCTGTGTTAAGTGTTAAAGATTATTTGAACAAATCCAAGGAAAATGAAGCAAAATGCATTTTTAAGATCTTTAGAAAACAGGGATGTAAGTCAATTTTACTCACTGGGACTGTAAAGAAGCCAGGACTTTATCAAGCCACATGTGCGCTATACAATGAAAGCCTGATAACGCAAATGAATATTCACAAAGACATGCCTAGAACTGTTTCACCGGAATAATGCAAATCTTCTTAAGTTCGATAACTGTTATTTGTTATCCGATTTTGATCAAATTTTCAACGTCTTGTGGTGTGAATTTTACTCTATATATATCGAGATATAAATATCTCCAGCCCGGACCATCCGTTTAATTGTAAATGAAAAGATGCAAGCGAGAAATTTATCCACATTGCGCTGCACTCGACCCAGGTGAGGTGAATGGCTACCCAGCAGGATTAATTCCTTGAATGCATGAGCGCTGAAAGGCAGCTCGAGCTAAAGCCTGGGTAATAATAATAACGCGCCTCGGAATAGAATATTTCTAGATAGATGGTGCAATATAAGTGCCTGTTATAATTATTATACAATGACAGCCTGAAAACGCCTTAAAGGACAATTCCACCCCAACAAAAACTTGATTTGAATAAAAAGAGAAAAATTCAACAAGCATAACACTGAAAATTTCATCAAAATCGGTTGTAAGTTGTAAGTTATGTCATTTTAAAGTTTCGCTTATTTAAAAAAAAATAGTTATATGAACGAGCCAGTTACATCCAAATAAGAGAGTTGATGACAATTTGACATCACTCACTCATTATTTCTTTTGTATTTTATTATATGAAAAATGAAATATTTTCATTTTCTCATCATTGTCATGTGATATGAAGTTTCATTCCTCCCTGAACAAGTGGAATTCCTTTATTTTAACATTTTGTGCTTCAGGCAAGGAGATCCTAATCGTCAAATTCGTAAAAATTGAAATATTGTATAATTCAAACAATAAAAAACAAAAGAAATAGTGAGTGAGTGACATCATCGACTCTCTCATTTGGATGTAACTGGCTCGTTCATATAACTATTTTGTTGAAAATAAGCGAAACTTTGAAATGTCATAACTTTCTTATTTTACATCCGATTTTGATGAAATTTTCAGCGTTGTGCTTGTCTGATTTTTCTCTATTGATTCAAATCAACATTTTTCTGAGGTGGACTTGACCTTTAAATAGCCAGAATGTCAGTGCCTGAAATCGGGCAAAAGCCTGAAGACTAACAACCCTTCAATTGACCAACACAATCAGCAAAATATCGAAACTCCAATTATGAATATCAATCGTGCCACGCTATGAGAAATGAATCATTATTACAATGTAGGTCAATTTACACCAACCAGCAGTTCAATTGCATATTAATCAACTTTTCACACCGACATAACTGATCAGTTAAGGTCAAGTTGACTCCCCAACAAAATTTTGAGTTGCATTTTAATATAAAGAGGAATCAATCAAGCATATTACCACTCGCAATCTCTTTTAAATTGGGCAAAAAAAAATGCATTTTGGACTCTTTATATGCTTATTTTGGTTTCCACAAAACACTCCAAGTCTGTGATAACTTGACCACCATGCAAATGCCATCAAATTTTACACGGAACCTGTAAATGAAGATAACATTGAGAATATACAAAATAAAAACCTTTTGGAAGGCATAAAATTCCCCTTTCCCCATACATGTACAACAGTAACTCATTTGTAATCTTTTATGGTTAGTGTAAAATTAAAAACAAACAAACAGAACACACACATCAGATAAATAAAATCAGAAGGCTAAAGTGCAACTATTTTTCTTTTATTTATTTTTCTTACACGTTGTTCTCACTAGGATTCTCCATTTCCTTCAGATGACCTGGGATTATTGATCAGGGGAAAAAAGGCAACAATATTATTATCGTACCTTGTAAGGTAATATTCTCAATTATCATCAATATAGAGTGTTTCAACGATGCATTAAAAACACATATTTTGGTATGCATCAATTGCTTGTGTAGTATCAGAGCGTTTCCCTATGAAGGACCGAAATCAGACAAATATCCCATAGGCTCCTGTACAATTTTTTTTTTTATTGAATATGTTAATATAATATATTCAACTGTTTAGGGCACGTGCGCGAGTGCGTGAAATATACAACGCGTACAACAATGAAAGCAAAGTGATGTGCAGCATGGAGCACAACTACGCTCCATGACGTCATAATGAACTACATGCATGCAAGTCGCATGTCAACGACCAAATTGGATCCTATGAAGTGATAATGGCATAATTTGTCAAATTTATCTGGAAACCAAACATCTTTCATTCGCCACTGTCTTTGGAGTGATGACCTTTTAGTTTGGTTTTTCTTTTTGTGCTTCTGAAATTTTTGGCGAAAAGCATCCCAAAAATATTCTCTTTAAAAAATATGCTCTTCTTTATTAAATCTGGATCCCCAGCTGAACAGCTCAATCAATCCACTATTTTGATTTAAAAACAAAATAGACACGATTATTAACGATTTAAGGAGAATGAAACCTTTGGAACAAGATAGCTTGTGTGAAAGCAGAAAAATCAAAGAAACAGATCAACGAAAGTTTGAGAAAAATCGAACAAATAATGAGAAAGTTATGAGCATTTGAATATTGCGATCACTAATGCTATGGAAATTCTCAAATTGGCAATGCGACAAATGTGTGTGATGTCACTTGTGAACAACTCTCCCCATTACTTTAGTACATATTTTACCTCAATTGCCTCTTTTATCACTCTATCAGTAGATCATGCGTTCTTTCTATTGGAGGGCATGTAATACAGATTTTTAAAGAATACATCATGGATAAAGAGTTTGTATCACCACAAGAAAAAGCAGAGAGAGACATTTTGAGGGTATTTTATAGTCCATCTTAGTGAAAGTTGTTCACATGTAACATCACACATCCTTAACTTATTGCCAATGGTACATGTAGGATCTCCATAGCATTAGTGATTGCAATTTTCAAATGCTCATAACTTTCTCATTATTTGTCCGATTTTTCTCAAACTTTCTTTGTTGTTATTATTTGATTTTTATGTTTCGACACAAGCCTACTTATTCCAACGGTTTCATTCCCCTTTAAGACTATAGGCCTCAACTTTAGTTGAATCTAAATTTCCTAAATTATAATAGACTAAAAAAAAAGCTTTTCATTTTTTGCCCTTACTAAGTTTTTGAAAATGTTGGCCTAAAATTTCCATGTGCATTAGACTAAGGAATCAAGATTAAAGGGGCATTTCATGCTGAAAATATTTAGATCTAAATAAAAATAGTAAAATTCACAGAGCAAAATCCTGAAAATTTAATCAAAATCGGATTACAAATAACAAAGTTATTGGATTTTTAAGTAGAGATCTATTATAGCAATATTGTGAAACTTTATTGGACATCATAAATGGACATTAGCATGATATGGACATTAGCATGAGGTTGGCTGATGATGTACATCCCCACTTTGTCATTACATGAAATCATAATTGTTTAAATTTTTCATACGTACACGTGAATAATGTGATGAAATAAGTTGCAGCAATAAATATAAACAATAAATCACTCATCAGTTGTCGATCCAATTTTCTAAGTTCTTGGTAAATAATTGAATAGATTCTAGATCTAGAAATTCAATAAAAAATACTAGAAATTTTGAATAGGCCCTAGATTATAATTTCATATGTAGCCCTAACGTTAGCCCTAATAAACGATAAAATACAAAACAAGTGGGAATATTATGACATCGATTTGCTCATTGATTGAAATATTCATGACATGCCTACAAATGTTTCTTTAAAATGCCATAACTTTGTTATTCCTTGACCTGGCTTGCGCTTGTCCATTTTTTATCAAATCATTGTTGCTTTGTCCGATTCGTTTAAAACGACGTTTTTAGCATTATTTTCAGCCCGGACCATCCCTTTACTTAGTTTAACGTTACAAATTTTCGAACTTCAAGTAACACAAGCCTCCCCCTACGTTTCCGCAAAATTCTTGGAAAAAATATGAATCAAATGATATGAAATCAAAATCTGTTATTGTGCAATGCCAATACATAGCAATGCAATGCACAGATTCTACATGATCACGTCCATTCATTGCACATGCGGCAGCGGCGCCATGCGTTTCGTAGCGCGCGCCGGTGCCTGTGCAGTGGCAGGCAAATGAATGAATGAACCATTTGACAGCTGTGGATTTGGTGTATATTTCAAAAAGGAAACTTCAAATCAAAATTTGGAGGATACGGATGCATAACATGTAAGCACTCTCTACACAACACACTTATTCTACCACTTGCTAACACCGAGATATCATTAATTTCCAGATGAACATGAACAACTTACCTGAAAAATTGCCAATATTGTCTTTCGGAGCTTCAAGATGGCGGGGATCAAACGTGTGATTTGATTGGTCAAAATATGACGTCAGTTTCAACATGAACCAGTAGGAATAAGTGACTTTGATAAGAATATTTTGGCGCGGGTGCGTTCAGCTGAGATCTTTAATGCTAATCACAGTAAAAGTGTTGCGACGCGACGATTGGGTCACCGTGGTTTTGTGCATAAAAAAGTAAGGTCTAATACTTTTAAAGTACACGTAGATGTATAGAAATGTACATAGTTGTTTTTATTTCATATTATTTATTCATTTATTTACTTATTTATTTATCTATTTATTTATTTATTTATACTTATTTATTTATCTATTTATCTATTCATTTATTTACTTAAATTTCTTCCTCCTTCTTTTCTTTATTTTCATTTTTTAATTCAATTTAATTAATTAATTAATTTATTTATTTATTCGTTTATTTAATTATTTATTTATTGTATTATCATTTTTTTTTTTTGGGGGGGGGGGGCGCTTTGTGAGTCGACTCGATTCCTCTGTTCATATACAACCGATCTCCAGCTAGAGACAGCGGCTCGATCCGTTGGGTGGGTGACCCCTCTCTTTGAGTTTTTTTTTATAATGGTGAAAAAAGGGGAGAAAACAAAGGAAAAAGGGAAAGATAAAGGGAGAAAGAAGAAAAAGTTCCCCGGCCAGTGGGACTGACGTCGCCAGTTCAGCATTATATAGGCATATATCTCTCTCTCTCCAGTGGCGTAACTACGGGGGGCATGGGGGGCACGTGCCCCCCCAATCGGCTGACCAAAAAAAAAAAAAACGGGAAAAAAGGAAAAAAAAGAGGGAGAAAGGAAGAGGAACGTAGTGGGAAAGAAGAAATTATTATTCATTATAATGGTATATTACATTATAATCATGTTATGTTATATTACATAGGAAACATTTTTATCATAACTTTATGAAACATAATTTGCTCAGGGCCTATTGTTCCTGGTGCTCGCATTGTCTGTTTAGAGAGATGTATAATCCTGTTGTACGAAAAACTCCCGTTTCAAGTCAATATACACCAAATATATCATTGTTTTATGTAGTGGCATATGATTCTTTTTTAATGACTACTTAAAATGATTGCCCCATGTTAAGGTCTTAATATAAAACATTTCCTGTCCGTGATTACGTTCATATCAGTGGATTGGTGAGATAAGTCTGCTCTCCGTGAATTCCTAAAATCAGTCCTTAAAAAGTCCCTTTTTCTGATCTGAATATCAAAAATTTTCAGCTCGCACTTCGCGCTCGCATCATTTGGTTAGTGAAATAGCGCTGACTAAGCGACTCAAAATTTTTGCTGGTGCCCCCCCATGCCGTGACCCACGGTACGCCACTGCCTCTCTCTGTTTTGATCCTCCGCTCTTCGGAGATGAGCGATAAATCGCAGTCAATAATAGAATAGACGAGATGATCATACACTGGGCCCGGACACTGGGATAAAATGAATTCCACTCCCAGAAAAAAAGATAATGATTGGAAGATGAAGGCAAACTAGGATGCTGAAGATTTTATTAAAAAACATTTTTCCCGCCGAAATTAGTTTTTTTTTCACAAAAGAGATATACGTACATGCATAACTCAGTGATATGCAAATTGAGAGATCAGTCACTAATTCCTTTTCTAAACTTTTTTCTTCAAATTTTACAGATTTGTCAAATATAGGACCCTCTTGAATGAGCCACAAAAGGAAAATATGAAATGTTTAGGGAGAAATAAATTTGTGTTACATTTCAATATGGAGAAATTCAAATTGGAATATTGGCATCGGCTTATGTAATACGAGAAAAAAGTGACGGGGATGGAGGATGGCATCGCTTCCCTCATTTGCTGACTTGAGGCGGAAGTTCATCCTGAAGAAAACTTTGTTGTAAAAATAGCAAAAAAAAAAATAGTTAAAAATATTGGTGAAGAGTTAGAAAGAGTTAAAGAGTAAGTTATTAGAGTTCAAAGTTTTGGATTTGTGACGTCATAAGCGAGCAGCTGCCCCGATGATGTGTTATGTAATTTAAAATGCATGAATTTCAAATTTTCAAAGGTTCCTGAAGACTTAATTTTGTTTTCTATTCATGGTCAGGTGTAAAATGATTTGTCTATTGGTATACAAAAGGTACAATGAAAACCATTTTCAATTTTCTGAGAAAATGACATTTTATTGATTTTTTATCATTCGCTATGTAGAAATGCTGCTCGCTCGCATATAACGTCACAAATCTAATAATGGAAATTATAATAACTTTTTAATTATTTGATGATTTTTTCTCAAACCTTCGGCAATATTTTTCATTATTTTTTCCTGCTTTTTTTACAATAAACTTTTTGTTAGGGTGAAGGGTGAACTTCCCCTTTAAGGCGGTATGCAAATGAGGAAATCAATGTTCAACTAATTATATAAGCCTAAGTGCAGTGACGTACCTAGGATTTTGCAAAGGGGGGGGGGGGCAAATTTGTCCACCAAAAAAATTGACCAAAAAAATGGTCTTCAACCACATATGAAGGACATTTCGCACCAGAAAAAAATGACAAGCAAAAAAAAAGGGCTTCAAGTACACACGCACGTGGGACCGCTTGTGGCTCGTCAGTTATCAGTGGTGACTCGTCAGGAGGGGGGGGGGGGGCAGGGACGCGTCCCTTGCATGGGTTGCATGAGACTCGTCAGGGGGGCCGGGGGCAGTCTGCCCCCTTAGGTACGCTAGTGCCTAAGTGTTTTAAACGAAATTTCAAAATGTTATATCTTATACTTTACATCTGAGTTTGATAAAATTTTCCGTGTTTACATGTAACTCTAAAGGTTTGTTTTTCTCTTTAAATTCAAACTGATTTTTTTCTGCATGGGGTGGACTTGATCTTTAAGCTTTCTCTCGTACCGGCACCAAAAACTACTCTCTCTCTCTCTCTACATGAAGGGGGCAGGGGCCCGAGCTAGAGGGGGGGGGGGCTCATGATAGCCTTCATCCCTGCCTGAGATGATGGGGCGCTATATATACGCCTACAATGTACACTCGGCCCTCCCGCCCCTTAAAAACCCGAACACAACAAAAATTGGCGGTATGCTCTTAATGCGTACTTAATAGGCATACGGGCTTCTTTTACATGTAATATTAGCCCCGAGTTTATTTTTCGGAGGGACATTTCACTTTCACTCCATCAAAGGCAGTGATAGTTTTGGTTCACCGGAAGGGATGGAGATACTGCTGTTATATAATATTTAAAAGATTGGAGGGGGGGGGGGACGTAGGGGGACATGTCCCACGGTTCTGCTGTTTGAGCGGAAAGAACCATTATGGCTGTACTCAGAAGTTTTTTTTTGGACGATCGAGGGAGGGCGGGGGGCAGGACGCGTCCAAATTTTCGAAGACACCCTAAAGGCGAGAGAGTGAAGCAACCAAGCTTCATCATTGGGGGTGTTTTTGCGTTATCTAAAGCATAATCGAAGGATTTCATGCACACTTTTAGTGAATATTTCAAAAATTTGTGTGAAATGTACTTTTCAAAATTTATGGGACGGCAACTGCCCCTGCCCCCAGTTGCGTACGGCCATCCCACAGTCTCTAAACTGCGGTCGGTCTACCCCATCAAAAAGTGGATCTTGATTGAAAAAAAATGTCTTATGTTGATCATTTTCATTGCAATCAGATTGTAAAAGCAAGTAGACCCTACGTATTTTTAACTATACAAGAAAGTCAAAAGGGGCCTATGCTTTCGATCCTAGCAGAATCTTCGTCGGAGGCAAAATGACAAACTACGTCTATATTATGGCCTAAACGGGAATCAGGCTTGACAATAGGCCAAAGATTTATCATGACAGGAAAATTTAAACTAATTAGTTTCATTTCTTTTCAATCAACTGCACTAAAAGGTTCAAACAGCATGATAAATACGAATTTTCCAATTTTGCTTACAATAATTGTTCTAAGATCCGGGGAGCGAAAGTTCAGTTTCAACATGATCAAATAAAAAATAAAAAGAATCTTACACTTTTAAAAATCCTCTTAGGGAAATCTAAAGAGAAACTAAGTGACAAAAATATAAGTGACATCAGTTTAGAAACTCTTCAGAAATAAATTGCTATAAAAATACCCCGCTCGCTCGATCAAGTACTTACATATATTTCCTAAAAGGAGGCAAACTCTCTATCTAATATTTTACCAGAGATAATCACTCGCTCTTTTGCCGATCATTATGATATGCATAGCATTTCAGTGGTGAAAAAAAAACACGATCTGGTGAATATATTATATGGATTTGCTTGAGAATTAGCTATGAAACAGATGGTTTTGAAATCGTGGGGGGGGGGGGGGAACCGCCCATTGCCCCTAGCACTCCCTCGCAGCGTACAGCTTCTGCGCTTGCCAGATTACGTCTGAGTGTGAACAACAGAGATTGGCATAAATGCTTTTTTACAACAGGAAACGATATTCTGTGAAAAGAAAGCCGAGAAGTAAATGATTTCAGGATAACTGTTGAACTTGCGAAATTTATTCCTATTTTCGTGATGAGGACTACCTTAATAATCATACTTGGAGGAATACTCCTCAACCCAGGTATATGGGAATATGTCAGAGGAATTTCAGGTAAGCATCTTGAATAAAAGAAAAGGAAATTCAGAGAGATTTGCCCTAATTTCTTGATGTTTTGTATGAATATTTTATATATTTTTTTCATGTTGATGACATAAAGTCAAGACAATTAACGGTTTTTTCGAACTCGAGGGGGGGGGGAGTGGGAGGGGGTGTTGATTGGACCAGCGGTGTTGTGTTAGTCTACTCGATCCCAGGGGGAAAGAAGGATAAGTAGGGATGAGGAAATCAAAGGAAATAAGAAAAAGTGAAGAGAAGATAGAGGGAGAGACGCTGCTTCCCTTTACCCTCTCTCGACATGCTTGAGAAAACCAAATTAGTGAAGAGGAAAACAGAAAGAAAATAAAGATCAAGGGTCGATACGCTGGTGTTAATTTATTGTTTTATATTTGATTTTTGAATTGAATAAGAATCATTGTTTAAACGGATTAGACAACCATATCAATTTGTTGTGTACAAAAAACGCTCCTTTTATAAGGCATAGAAATGGGACGTTTAACGCACAGTCACTAATACGCGCCGCTGTCTTCGCATCGTGCAGGCAGTCTACGTGTATAGTGGCGGGCTGCTACATTGCGGTGCAGGGGTGTTCAACTTACATATCGTGAGCGCACTCAGCTGCGTGTTTTCGCTTCTTCTCCTTTCTCTCCTTTTCTTGTAATTTTTCCTCGCATTACTTGTTTTCATAAATTTCCCTCTCACTTTCCTTGTTTTCTCACTCCCTTCAGTTTTGTAACTCTTCTTGATCACTTGCATTCATTGGCACACCCCCGCGGTCAAAATGGTACGGTTCTATCCAACATACACTCAAGTCGTCGCTGTACGAATAGTGAAATTCTTCACGCGCTGCCTAGCTATGCGTGTGTACTGTGTACTATACTGCGTACACACAATGCCATCGGCTGAACCCGCCAAACTATAGTGACCAAAATTGCAAAAGCTTTTGCAAATGTGAAAAGTGACAGAGGTTTTTTTTATCCAATCAAAATCATTCTTAGGTATTCGCAATCTACAGCATTTTCTGCAAAATGTCTTTTTTTATAGGGTCTATTGTGACGTATATATTTTTTTACAACAATGTGAAGTCGCACCAAACGTTTCGTTTCCCGCACTTGCCCATTGACTCATGTACAAATGGATTTCCAAAATCATCAAGAAAGGTTCCAAAAACCTCAAAAGTGACAGAACTTAATTTGACTAAAATTGAATGAAAATCATATCATGTTCAAGGTGAGAATCTGCTCTATTCTATTCTGTTTTGATAGATCACCTTGTTGACGCGTTTGGGAGATATCTTAGCAAATCCCTCAAAAACTGCGTATTTTCTATCATTCTCCATAGGGAAATAAATTAACACGCTACGCATGCAGTGCAAAAAAGGAGCGCAAACAAATTGATATGTAAAGGTTCATATAGTCAATAGCATTATATACAATTTTAAGTTGTTTATCAACCTTTAAAAGGAAATTGAGAAGGAAAGAAATGACAGGAGATCAAAATAGAAAGAAAAAAGATCGAGGAAGAAGAAAATGAAAATAGGCCGAGAGATAAAACCTGAAATGGAAAAAAATATCGATTTTTGGGGCCAAGAAGCCTGATAAATCCTATACGATATACATGAAATTTATGGATAAAGAAGGGGAATTGGAATAAATATTCGTTCCAAGGGACATACCGGCTGTCCCCTCTTGGAATTGCTAAAAAGGGGAAAAAAAATCAAGGGGAGAAAGATATAAGAAAAAATGAAGGAAAGGCTCAAATTCAACAGTATGGCGATGTTTTCACACTGTGCATAGCTCGACAGTGTGACTGTTCACAGCGTGTTCACATGGTCGACTTTGAGAATATGTGATTCACACTGTTGAATTGCTCAAATTCAACAGTGTGGAGATGTTTTCACACTGTGGATAACTCGACAGTGTGACTGTTCACAGTGTGTTCACATGGTCGACTATGTAAATATGTGATTAACACTGTCAAAATGCTCAAATTCAAAAGTGTAAAGATGTTGTCACAGTGTGGACACCTTGACAGTGTGACTGTTCACAGTGTGTTCACATGGTCCTCTACATGAATATGTGATAAACACTGTTGAAATGCTCAAATTCAACAATGTGAAGGGGATTTCACATTGTGTTCCACACTGTGAACACACTGCTGAACACGCCGTGTGTTCTTTCAGTGGAAAGATATTTCCACACTGTAGAATAAACTGTGGGACACTGTGTTCTTTCCAGTAGGGATGATGTAGTTCTGAATGGAAGCACAGGCAAAGAAGCAAAATGACCGCGGACAGGTTTACAAAAAAGGTCCTTTGAATTGCTGCTTCTCAAGACCAGAATGAGTTTGATGCGTTTACCTTTTGAGGAAGTTGGTGGCGCCAATCCTGTAAATATGCTATACTTTTTGGCATCTCCGGACTGCGGAAGGACACCGAGTAAAATCACTGTGCGATTGTTTAGAAATCGATCTTCAAAGGGACTGATTAAAAGAGTGTTAGTGTGTATTTGAGTTTTGTCAGACGTGTATCAATCAGATATGATTATTTACGTCTGGGACCGACCTTTAACGTCACCATCCGAAAGACGTTACCAGGGCTCGAACCTCTGCATCAATAATTTGTAACTTCCCGCATAGCTTGGATTACAGGTGCACGCCACAACGCCCAGAGTGATAATATTCATATATATGAATGAGATGGTGGTAACCCGATCCTAATTACTTAATCAATGTTTTGGAGGGAGTATGACGATTATATTATTATCTTTGAAAAAAAAAACATTTCTTTTTCCATTTCTTGTTGAAATTCTGCAGAGCTTTTCTCGTGTCAGTTTGGAGATGGGGATTCATGTGGCATTCATTCTTCACAATGGAAAACGATGAGCGGTCGGGAGCAAGTGAATCACGGTGATAGTTTATTTTAATTTTTTAGTTCAATTCGTCTAAGCTTATTTTCAATTGTCTTATTAGTCTTTTATATAACGCAAGCTAGGAAATAAACAGAGGATGTAGGACAAGCTTCATCTGTTATGATTAATCAGTCTAAAGCCCTTGCTTATACTCTACGGCTCTAAAAAAGCAAATCAGTCAAATTGACTAGCTAGGTGCAACTGTTATTCTAGTCATATTTGACTATTTTCTAATCGTATTTTAATAGAACAGAGTTATCTCTGACTAGAATATTATGCCAGAAATGTGACGATCAGAGGTTGCCATAATTATCAGTTGCACCCAGCTGACTACTGGTCTAGTCAATTTGTTTTTATTTTTTAAAGAGTATTATGATGGAGTGGGGCTTGTGAGCTGTTGCCCCACGATAAATGACACGACCGACGATAAAAAATAATAATATGAAAAGAAATGAAATGAAAAGACTGAGGGTAAAATATGAAAGAATTTTTTAAGATATACTAAAGCTGTCATAAATAAGGTTTTTGTTCAGTTAGTTAACAATTATGTGAACAGTTTTTCTCTCTCGCTTAACTCGCTCGCGACTATACGAACGCCATGTTTTACCCTTTGAAATCTACAAACAACCATGAACTTGAATGGCGTTCAACGCAAATTCAGGATTGAGGATCGAAAATGTATCTCAATCCGGTTCAAATCTTATTATTTCAATACACCTGAACCATACTGGGAGACAGTTACTTCACCGACTACTACATTTTCTCTATTAATCATCTAACTAGACCTATGTATTTATTTTGTTATTTGTCAACACCCGAGTACTGGTGTGCAAATGGGGGGGGGGGGGGGGCTTCGGCAATGCCAAATTCCGAAGTCCTTCCATAAATTAGAAAATTATAAAAAAAAAGAATGGAAAAATATTTTTGCTTACTGCGCCACTGCACTCAAATAAATGAAACTGATCAATTTCAGTGTATCAATTCATATTATAATTTTCCCAGCGAACTCGTGCAGTGTCCAATATTTAATTTTATGCACAGTTCCTTTGTCTCCTAGATGACTCTTACGTTATACTTTTCCTATAATTTTAGAGCATAGGGACATGCAATCTGCTAGGTATTATGCACTATATAAGTATTATTATTATTAATTTGTTCCTTTTCAACAGGTTGGTTTTACGTAACGAAGCGTAATACTGAGCTGGGTATGAAAGCATTCAACCTTCCGCCAATGAGTAGGACATCGATCACGGCTCGACTCTCCTTCAACTACAAGTTCTATGGCTACACATCGTGTAGTCTCCTCGTAAGCGTCGGTCGAAACCTGAAGCTCAAAGAGCGTCGTCGTAATACCAGGGACTCGGGGTGGAGAAGCGCCCCCAACGTCGACTTCTGTTGTTGCCCGCGGTGTCCAACGGTAAGTCCCTCGGACAGAAGCAATATATGCAGGTCCCATGGATGTATGCACATGCATTCCGAGTGGTAGTTGCATTGAACTAAAAGACCAGTATTCTACAATTCGATTTTAATTGCGGCCAGTATTTGTGTGCTAAAATAAGAGATATTAAAAGTTTAAAAAAATTGCCTTTGGCTTTTTATAGTCAAATCTTGAATTTATCAGAAGGTGGATGGGGGAGGCGGCTAAAAATTGGCAAGTTTTTGTTGCACTCCAACTAAGCGAGTTTTTGAATGATTTAATAACCAGTAAATAAACAACCAGTTCCTGGCAATTTCGCACAACTTTTAAGTTTAAAGTAATTTAGCAATCAGACTTTTTTGTATGGGTTAAGTAAAAACATTAATGATAAAATAATGATAATGATACATATCATTTATCTCGCGTCTTTTCCATTTTTATTGAATGTTCAAGGCGCTAAGAAGAGAGCAAACATATAAGTAAAGAGAACTAAGAGAAGTACAAGAAAGGGTATACAACAAATGAAGAAATGTCTGTCTTCAAACCTAGTGCCTGCTGGTGAACAAATGCAATTTTAGGTCGCCCTTTAAGGATGTTGCATAGTTTGAGTTATTCAGCTCCTGTGGTAGTGAATTATACAGAGCTGGTCCGTCATGAGCAAAGGCTCGATCGCCCTATGATTTTTTAGATACTGGGATATGTCAGAGACCAGATTGGGATGATCGCAGTGTGCGTGCAGGTTGATTGTGGTGTATAAGAGACTTGTTGTAATTGGGTGCGGATCTATTGATGATATGATGAACCAAAAGTAGAATCCCAGTAGAATAAAAAAAATATGCTATCCTTTATGGGCAACCAATGGAGGTCTCTAAGAACAGGAGTGATGTGATCGTGTTTATCTGACAGAGAAACAATGCGAGCTGCTGAATTCTAAAGTTTATGAAGTCGGGTAATTTTAGAGTTAGGGATATTAAAGAGAAGACTATTTGCCGAAATCAAGACGTGAGGTGATGAGTGAGTGCACAAGTTTCTCTGTTGCAGAACGAGATAAATATTTTCGAATGAAGCCAATTGCGGCATGAATCAGAGAGAGGAACAGGATTACCGGCAATGAAAATGGAGTCCATGTTAAGCTTGCTGTCTTATTTGAGATTTGAAGCCAAAAAGCATGAACTCCCAATTACTGTGGTTCAGTTGCAGAGAATTTGATTTCATCCACGTGTTAATAGCAGAAATGCAATTTTCCAAAATGCGCAGAGCTGTGGAAGCTTGAATTCGGTCCGTTGGAAAAGAGACAAAAACATGTATATCATCGGCAAAAATATGGTAATGAACAGGGCAATTTTGGAAAATATGGCGAAGACCGAGTAGGTAACTTGAAAATAAGGTCGGTCCGCCTACAGAGCCCTGCGGTACTCCACAACCTAATGACAGTGAGGAGGATGTGAAACCGTCAAGAACGACAGACTGTGAATGGTATGATAGATAAGATCTAAACCATTCAAGAGCCTGGTCCTGGATACCTAAGTTTGCAAGAGTATTTACAAGTATCTTGTGATCTACTGTATCGAAGGCCGAAGACAGATCTAATACGACCATTGCTGTAGCGGACCCAGAGTCCATTTTCTGCAATTATATAAAACTAGAAACGTTTATGAGAAGAGTCTCAACACTATGATGAGGTCTGTAAGCCGACTGAAAAGGGTCAAGTCCGGGTCAAGTAAATTGTGTTCTAACAAATATTTCTGCAGTCTAGTGAACACATTCGGGACACACAGAGGATGAAGCCACACATACGCAGGGAGTTGCACTAATGTTGTCGCGCCAAGCCCAGGGAGCACTTATTGGTTGGGAAGCCCATGGTCCAAGGATAATTGTGGCCTCCTTAATAACGGATAAGCAGAGGATTAATATGGATGTAATCCAATGTTATGCTTCTACGAATGATGGGACAGATGAAGACAAGGAAAGCTTCTACAATCAACTTCACACAATAGTGCAGAATAGAAAGAGAAGAAACATTACAATTCTGGGGGATTTCAATGCCAGGATTGGATGTGACAACACCGGTTTTGAAGAAGTCTTGGGCAAACAAGGTTTGGGAGAGATGAATGACAATGGGGAAAGGTTTGCAAATTTCTGTGCTGCAAACAAGTTTGTTATTGGAGGGAGCTTTTGCGTACTTGTGTGAGTGGGCGTGAGAAAGGGAAAGAGAGAGAGAAAAAAGAGAGAAAAGATAAGAAAAAGCAAACCTTAAAGAAAAGCCAGAGTTTTTTAATGTCCATCTACAGTGTGTAACGAATTGTATTTTCGCTGCAGATATTCTTCAAAGCTGTGTGCAAGTTTGGGAAGGGTGGAGTAGCTGTCGATGACATAGTCGTATCAGTTGTCAGGATCCGTAAGTATTCTTCTTTTGAATGCACATGATATTATGCATGGTGTCAAGTGATTTTATTAACAATAAGTGTTATTACCATCACTATTATGTATTCATTATTATTATTATTATTATTATCGTATTGTTGTCATTTCATTTTTATTGTTTGCGGAATGGTGGGTTCAAATGTAATTTGGATTTATTAATTGATACTAGAGGTGTTGTTGCTCAGTGGATAAGTCTCCTGACTTCGAACAAGGTCCGGGGTTCGAACCCTATCGCAGCACTTGCGTCTTTTGGCAAAGCGTTTATCTACACTTGCCACTCTCCACCGAGGTGTGATCGATGCCTATGCGGTAGGAAGCAATTCCTTGAATACTCGAGCGTCAAATAACGGTTGCCGTGCTAATGCCACGTTAATAGTATGCAGTGATTAGAAACATTACTATCAAGCGCTATAAAAATATTGCATATGATATTATTGTTATTGTTTTTAATTGTTTAGGGTCCATTATGTAAGTCCATGGACGAGCCTGGTGTCCACATGTCCCTGGCTTAGGAACAACTTTAACTGTTTGATATTTATGATGGAATATACTTTCAGTCGGAATAAGCGTATTATATTTTATATATTCATTTTTGTAGATCAACCACTATCTCGTTCGAAAACGCTCACAACGCAGAAGTCAATGACAGCGTCAGCCCCGATTAACCAACGAGCTTCAACAGCAGCCGGGACAACCAGTACCAACGGTTCTACAACTTTGCCTAGCACCTTGAGGATGATTCCCCAAACAGAAGTCTCGACTCAACCGAAGTACCACAGCCAAACACATGACACCTTTGATACAATGGCAGGAACCTTCGAAACAAGCACTTCTTGCACAACCAACGGGTCTACCTATGGAACCTCTTCTGAACTACCAACCCAGACTCGACAGAGCAATACTTTTTTAAAGGTGGTACGTACTTGGGCACCAGGTGAACCAAAACATCCACAAAAGTTAAAGGTTATTTTACCTCTGGTGAGCTTGGGAATATTAGTGATCGTCGCGGGGTTGGTGGGGATGTGCGTACGAATGCAGATGAAGGGTCGGAAAGAGATTCCAAGCCATGTCAACACGACTGTGTCATTTCGCGCAAGAGGCAAAGGCCTTGGCAACATGGACTTCAGACAAGAGCATCATCATCTGGACACAAGATTAGAGACTTCTGGTCAGGAAAATGGAGACCATCACTACATTCCAATGAATCCCATACGATCAACGGAACCATCACCTAATGGGAGTCGTGATCCCGTAGTGATTTATGAAAGTGCCACCGATGAAACGGAAAAGCGCCACATCACCAAGAAGCATGAACCTACATACAGAAACCTGACGAACAGAGAACAGCGCCCTCACTTATACGCGAATTGCCTTCAGTCGTCGGATTGTGAAGGCACAACACAGACAAACTGGTTTGATAGCTGTGGCTGTACCCTGAAAAATGATAAGCTTCATACAATTTCCTGTTCGGAGAATGAAATTTTTGAAGAAGACAGCTTCGTCAGGCATGGTCATTACATCCCAATGGACATGCAGAGTAATTCCTTTTCCGGTCGTGAATGTTGGGACCGTTGGGACCATTACTATATTCCAAAGAGGGCGCCCTTCACAGTCATATGATAACAGAATACACTTCTAAGCAAACACGATCTACTACCAAACTTTTACAAACACAATTTGCAGGAGAAGAATTGTCAACATAAGCAGATTGCTTGAAAGAAAAATGATATCCCCAGATTAAAATTCTTTGGTCCGTATCTTTCTGTGGGGATCCTCAAATTGGCAAACATGCTTCAAAATGGCTGATTTTGTGGACAACTCTCTTTTTGCTTTGTACACAAATTTTCCCCATTATCTTTCATTGTATCTTGACTCATTCTGAGCAAAACACCTGTCATGGGAAAATATAATTCACACCACATATATTAAGGTCAGGAGGAGATAATGTGACATATATAAAAATAAAAAGGGGAAAATCTGAAAATTTGTGTACAAAACAAATGGAGAGTTGTCCACAAAATTATCAGCCATTTTGAAGCACGTTTGCCAATTTGAGGATCCCCATAGAAAGTAAAACAGGACCTTTTAAACGTCTATAACTTGCTTATCTCATAACCCATTTTGATGAAACTTTTATAAAAATTGTTTCTCTCATTTTACTTTTCTCTTCTTGGGTTTTGGTTTCCATTAAGATTAATAATACGGTTACACTTCGTAATTCCGAAGGTTCGTAATTCCGAAACGCGCAAATTGCCTATACCTCGATGTTCGCTAATCCGAAAACGTTAAAGGGTTCGTTAATCTGAACATGTGTGGCGTTATTCCAAAGGTTCGTTATTCCGGAGGTACGATAATCAGAAAACAAAATAAGATTCGATGTTCCAAAGGTTCGTTAGTCCGAACACGAAATAAGGTTAGTTAATCATTTAGTTTTCGGAAAAATGAAGCTTCGGAATTAAGAATGTATGAGAATAATACAGCAGAATGATAATATAAACTCATACATGAAATTCGAATAATGAAGATGGAGATGAATAGGATGATGGGGATGATAGTGACGGTGACAATGGTGAAGATGGGATGAATATGAAGACCATGGAGATGATGATGGTGATATGGTTACGTCTATTCTCAATGCTGGGAATATTCCTCGTTTTTAACGCTTTGGATTTTATTTGGATTTGAAATACTTACGTAACATTTTGGTTGAGACCTAAGACAGGACATATCATAGATAAATAACGAGCTGTGTATCTCAATCAACATATCAATGTGAGCGTGTAGAAAGAGATGATCATAAGCACTGTTTAACGTGTAGGGCCATTAGTAAGAGGTCGTTGATACTAGAAATGATGCACGCGAGAGGTTTAGATATAAAAACAGGACATTCTAAGCACCTTTGCATGAACAGGATGAGTATCTAACTATTAACAATTTTAATTGTATTTTCAGCGCTTTGCATTTTGTTACCTTCAACAGGATTCTAACGTGATAGTTTAACACCTCAGGGTGTGGTTCTGTTGGGACACCAATTACGGGTGTCACTTTCAACACCTGTCTTCACAAAGTGTATGAAGATAATAATGTGAGTCCCCCATTTGTCATGAAATGAGAAAATATTTTTTTTCCTTCTCAGCATTGACCAGGCCTAAAGATTTCTTCTTGGATGAATTTTACGCAGATAATCCTTGCTAGAAAGAACACAGTGTCACCACAGTGTGTTCACACAGTGGACTATGTGTGAAAATGTGATTCACACTGTTGAAATGATCAAATTCAACAGTGTGGAGATATTTTCACACTGTGGACACCTCGACAGTATGACCGTTCAAAGCATGTTCACATGGTCGACTATGTGATTCATACTGTTGAAATGATGAAATTCAACAGTATGAAGACATTTTCACGCTGTGCTCCACATGTGGATATTGAAACCACACACACAACCTGACAACCAGAGCAAGCTCGGAAATTTCCTATTCATGAGCACAAATGCACGTATTCGTGCATGATTTTATTTATTATCGTTTGATCCGTTTACACCTTTTCTTTCATCATTCATCCGTTTTCACCCAGAATAAAAAATGAAACAAATAAAAAAATAAAATGTTATTGTTACAAAAATGATTCACATTTGGGGAAGACAGTCGAATTGCTTTTCTGGTTCTGCTGTGTTGAACTGCTTGCCAAACGATGAGAGAAATAATACCTGTCGCAAAAGTTTTCGCAGTTTTCTTGAGAAGAGGAATGTACATTATGATATACAATAACTTCCTTGTAAAGGTTTTTGTATACATTAATGGTAACGGTGATTTTTGTAGTTAATGTACAGATGTTCCTTAAAATGTATAAAGTAACTAATATGTTTAATGAGTAGAATTGTAATCAATTATCGATGTTCGTTAAGTGTGAGTCTATTTATTTAAAATGATTGTTTGGGGTTAACCCCTACTCGCAAGTCGGTTTTATACCAGTTCAATTGGCAAAGTACATGTACCATGTTTTATGTATCAATGATTAAAGATGTTAATATGTATCAAGAAGAGTTACTCATTACTTCTATTCTAATGCAGATTGGCAGATTGGCCGAATATTCGCCCATAAAATTAATAATGATAATATTCTGTTTTTGTATAGCGCATATCACGTTGTCATCTGTCGTCTTAGCAAGATAGTTTGGATATTATTCCCCTGGCTTGACCCCGATGGACCTATTTACATCAATCTGATCTCCCCATTTTCGTCCTATGCTCTCTTTTTCTTCCTATTAACACACACACACACACACCCCACTCTCACTCACACACACACTCACACCCCCACACATTTATATTTGAAAGTAGCCAATTACTAATATATTCCACACTTTACAAACATTTCTTTTAGTGGACCATCTCATAATTATGCCCTCTTTTATGGTGCTTTTGTATCTAAAATCTTAAGTCTGCCTTAAATCACCGATTATGTTATTGTGACAACGTTCATCATTTAATATGTGTATATCAGTATATGTATTTGTAAATGTTTCACATTACTCCGTGAAAAGTTTGAATAAGGAAATGAAATAAAGACTATAGACAGCGCACAAACATAAAGATCTTGTTATGAAATCTTATTTTTGGGTCTCCGAAGTACTTATACAGTAAAAAAAACGAAGAGCTAATTAAATATAGCTCTTAAAGAGCGTGTATAGTGACTGCACTTCGGAGTGGTGATTTGTATAGTTCAAATTCGAACGAGAAAAATCAGCACTCTGAAGTGCAGTCACTACACACGCTCTTTAAGAGCTAAATTAGCTCTTCGTTTTTTAGAGTGTAATACATATATCTCTGATATTGACTCTTATATAATGAACGATTCACAAAATGAAAACTACTAATTGATTCTAAAACCATGCAATGATTTACTTAAATAAATTATTCTTAATACAGACGAATATATGCCCAGTATATCACCTGACGAGATTTGATTATTTACTGTGATTGATTAGGATTCTGATATTCAATTTGATTATGATAGGTGCTGATGATGGCGAAAGTGTCAATACACTGTGTTCGCACTGTGTGAAACTGTCCCTTCCAGGGTTGCAGCATTTTATTTGATTTGGGATGACAGTACGCATATTTCTTTTAATGAATGATGATGCCCATAAGGACCTCTTGTTAAATATTTCGGACTTTTTCGCATTTACTACGGAGCCACTTTCCACAACACACCAATTCCTTTGTAAATGCAAGTCAAATCACGATGGAGAGTTTCGAGGCTTTGTCGAAAGTTTGTGAACCGGAATCTCCTGACCCTGGAAAACGACACATTTGCAATTGTTCGTCCGGTGCAAATCGTCGGATGATCTGCTGTCCCTGTCCACCAACTTTCGACAAAGCCTCTCAGCTCTCCATTGTGATTTTAATTGCATTTTCAAAGCGATCAATGCGCTGGAGAGAGCGTCTCCGTAGTCAATGCGAGAACTCCATATTCTCTGACTGTGAGGCAACCGATAATAATACATGCAATTCTGATCCTTCCCTTAAAACACACCCTAATTCCAGTTGCAACGCCATACGCCATGTTCCCTACATTCTTTTCCTATGAAATGATGAAGCATTCTGTTATGATCAAGTAAACAAGATACAAACGTCCTTACATTGTGTCAAAAAATAGCATCTGCCGCATTGTTTTATTCAGACTATTTATTGATTTTAAGGCTCAATATGTTTTTTTACCAGATAGAAATGTTAAGATTTCTGTTCGGGATCACTGTGCCGATTGAGTGTGTTGTTGCAGGCATTATCGCCCCCAGTGAAGGGCAATCACAATTCGTTGTTTTAATAGTTAGTATTTTAATAGCGCAACTAAACTGGTAAGCTACCTTAAATTGTCTTTCATTGAATTTAATTATTTTCTCACCGTATTGGATGATGACATGTTTGTTTGGGGTTTGTTTTTACATCGTAGCCTGTATTATCGCCGCACTATCAATTTCGACTTAAATTGTATAATTGTTATGCTTCTCCTATCTTCTTCCCTAATTCAGAGTATATGCTGGTGGACATACGGGGGTGGGTGTGTCCAGGTTTGTGTGTGTGTGTGTGTGCGGAAATGTGTGTGAGTTTTGTATGGTGAGGATGTGGGTGTGTGTTTTATGTAAGGATATGTACAATTTGACGTAGACGGGTAATGTGTGTGTTTATGTTTCGTTGCTGGGGTGTGGGTGAGGGTGTTTGTGTGAGTGTGGGAGGAAGGATATTGTGTGCAATAGTTTGTATGAGTCTGGATATGGTCAGCATGATGATGATGTGTGTATTACTCTTTATCTTTGTGTGTGTGTGAGTTGTGTATGGAGAGTATGTTTGCTTGGGCTTTTATGTGTGGGTGTTTGTGTGAGTGTGGGAGCCCGGTGTGGGAGGTAGAGAGTGTGCAATAGATTTTGTATGAGTCTGGATATGGTCAGCATGATGATGATGTGTGTATTACTCTTGATCTGTGTGTGTGAGGAAATGTGTGTGAGTTATGTATGGTGAGGATGTAGGTGTGTGCTTTTACGTAAACATGGTAAAGGATGCATGCAACTTGATGTAGACGGGTAATGTGTGTGTTTATGTGTCGTTGTTGGGGTGTGGGTGAGAGTGTTGTGTGAGTATTATTTCATTGTTCATTGTTTTATCAGCGAGTAAATTATACAATTAGTAGTATTAAAATTAGTTACTGTTCCCTTTTAAAAATTTAAAATATTTTATTTTGATTCATATTATTTAAGTAACAATATTTTTTTTTATATATGTTACTAAGTATTGTTATCTTTGATTTAGATTTTATTTTCATGTATGATGTGATGATTTATGTTGTTCTTTATGTTTTCATCAGGTCATTGGTGAAAAACTTTATACTAATCTTTTGTACCTGATTAAATATGTTCTAATAAATAAATAAATAAATAAATAGTATGGGAGGTAGGGTGTTTGTGTGCAAACCTCGTTTTATTTGTAGATATTTCGGATTTTTTTATTTCTCATAACAATATCTACAAAATTAAAGAATAAGAGAATAATGAATTTTTAATTTGACGTCATTTGCAAGTAGTTTCATCATATCATGTAATATAAATTCCACAATTTCAATATTTGTAATGGAACATGATGAGATAAAAAAATTATAAAGAATGGAGTGTGAAATGATTTGTCTGATAATTTATCCCCCACGCAAATAGAATCACTTTCAGTTTTTCGAGAAAACTGTATTTCAAAAAGTTTAATAAAGATGATAACAATAATGATAATAAAAGTAATGATAATAATAATGATAATAATAATAATGATAATAATAATAATAATGATAATAATAATAGGTATCTATATGGCACCATCTATCGAGAAATTTATCACACGACTTATGGCGGAGATGTTCGTCTATGACGTCACAGAATAGAAAAAAAATCATTAGTCCGTTATATCGTGACGGATTTTCAGCAAACATTCAGCATATTTCATCTTGATTTTTCCTGCTTTTATCAAAACTGACTTCCTTTTTGGGGCTTTTTGTACAGTTAAAACACTGTTATAATATTTGCACAACGCTGCTCGCTACATGTTAACATAAATGAACAAAATTCTTCTCTACTAAAGGTTAATTGGGGTGTTCCTCAAGGCAGCATACTGGGCCCACTTTTATTTTCGATCTATATAAATGACTCACAATTTTTCGACAACTGGGCGTTGTGGCGTGCGCCTGTAATCCAAGCTGTGGGGAAGTTACAAATTGATGCAGAGGTTTGAGGTTCGAGCCCTAGTCACGTCTTTCGGATGGTGACGTAAAAGGTCGGTCCCAGACGTAAATAATCATATCTGATTGATACACGTCTGACAAAACTCAAAATACACACACACACGACAATGTTATCTTATATTCTTTTTGCAGATAATTCAAATGTACTTTATTCTCATCCTAATCCCGATATTTTAGTAAATATATTGAACATTGAACTGGAGAAGCTAGTACAATGGATAAGATCTTATAAATTGTCAATCAATGTAAAAATAACGAAATGTATGCTTTTCAGCAATTCTTTAGATAAATTACCATATGATATTAAATTGGACAACGCTGACATTGAAGTGGTCACTACAACAAAATTTTTAGGTCTGATAGTAGACAACAATTTATCATGGAAAACACACATTGATTTTATATGCCGTACAATTTCACGCAATATTGGTGTTATAAATAAGGTCAAGTTTTTTCTTCCAACTTCCTCCCTAAAAATGCTTTATTCAACATTAATTTTACCCTATCTAAACTACGGGATAATTGTCTGGGGAAATACACATACATCATATCTAGAACGAATATTACTTTTACAGAAAAAGGCATTGCGCGTTATTTTTAATATGTCCTGGAGATCCCACACAGACCAATTGTTTATTGACAATAAAATCTTAAAAGTAAAAACATTATATCAATATAACTTGGGTCAATTTGTGTATCAATTAAATAATAATATGCTACCATCAAGCTTTGATTCTTCATTTAATAAGAACAAAACTATTCATAAATACCTTACACGTCAATCCCATGAATTTCATTTTCCTCTACCCCGGACAATTCTTGCCAAATCCATCTTCACTTTCGAAGGCCCTCGACTTTGGGGCACTCTTGATAATACTATCAAAGATTCCCCAAGCCTAAATTCTTTTTAAAAAATTTTCTCCAAGATACTCGTTAGTTTTCTTAATTCTTCATCACTCATACATTATATTTTTCATATATACTCAGCACTACGAGCTTTGAAAAATGATATTTTTCGTTTTCCTGTTGATCCGTAGATTCGCTGTGTTGGGGCAACAATCTGGAGACCACTGATCCTGCTATTTTCTCTCATTTTCTATTTCTTTCTTTTTATTTCTTTTAAACTATTCATTCAGATAGATTTAAGTTCAAATTTCTACCATGTTGTGTTTGTGTTTTGTTTACATTCTTCATACATATGTTATAGGAAGCTGCATCCTACAAGCTTTGCATTTTAGCAGCCTCCTCCGTTTCCGACCTGTTATCTTGATTATTATACATAATAAGTTTCTTTGTTTTATTGATTATAATTATATCAAGATGTATGTAACAAAACTATTGTAAATGTAAATGATTGTTGGAAATGGAAAATATATGAAATGAACATAACAATTTAAACAAGTGTTTAAAATCTTAAGCAACAGAGTTTGATTAATAATATGTTGATCTCAAGCATGGTCGTTTAAACTGGTAAACAACTACTGTAATGATCTCATAACTATAGATGCTCGGTGGGTAGCGCAGCCGAGCACATGTATCTCCCGAACCCACCGCGTCATCCGTCAGTGCGATATATAGAGTTCACACAGAAATTTGACCAAAAAATACAATGATCATGGCAACAATGACCATAGCATGCAGGTCCCCCGTGTCCATCTACTATCCAAATGTGGTTGGAAAATGACTTATGGTTGCGGAGAAATGAGTCTTGCATGTAAACTTTAACGTTGACCTGAAAATGGCCTTTGACCTTAACATGTGACCTCTGACTGCATCATAACATACAGGTCCCCCAAGCCCATCTACTATCCAAGTTTTGTTGAAAAGTGACTTACGGTTGCAGAGTTAGGTGTCATAAAAGAGTCTTGCATGTAAACTTCAATGTTGACCTGAAAATGACCTTTGACCTTTACCATGTGACCTCCACCCACACCAAAATCGATAGGCTTCTTTGCTATACCACACTCAACCTTCAATACAAATTTGAAGATGATCGGAGAAGAAATGCAGCTGATAGACATGATAGAGCGCTCACAAAGAAATCTCTGCGACGGACGAGGCGGCGGCGCGACGAGGCCAAATCCATAGTAACCTCCGAACTCTGTTCGGGGGATACAAATGATTGCGATGAATACAATTCTAAACAGCGTTTTTACTGTTCTTTTTGTGTCTGTTCTAATTAATATTATCATTATCTTAGAAGGTTGGAGGCTTCCTTTGATATAATTCAAACACCAAGATGTCTCAAAAAGTGGGAGGCAAGAGACTCGGTATCATACAGATCTTTCTGCTCGTAGTCTTGTCATCTGGTTCCATCCATGCTTCAGGTAGGCATTTTCAAGGTCAATTCTTTTCAGACAGAAGGTTGACGCTAAATTGGTGATATCATTACTTGTCAGACTTTATATTTTACCCGGGGCCACTTACATTGGCGAGTGGATACCATGCGCAACCCCCACCCCCAAAACACGTAAAAAGGATGTCTTTTTCAAGATAGGAGACGTTACGAATGTAACGTAATAAGGGTGTCATAATCACTAAAATTATGAAAAAGGGGTATCTATTTTAGCTAGGAAATCTACGTGTTTGGGGTCGAATTTGCGAGGATGTAAAATATTAAGACAAAAATGTTTTATAAAGGATGTACTTTTTTGCCCCTAGAGTCAACACGACGTGTTTAGAGTATGATTTTGAGCGAGATATGGGAGGTGCAGGGTCTGTACTAAACCCAATCATGTAAAACCGACGACAGTGCACACAACAATAAAAATATCATTGTACTTGTTTAGGGGGTCAAAACTTGTTAAGGTTAGGCCTGGTTTCACACACCAAATACTTGTTAAGGGGTGCATTTTCAGTATATGGAAAATACGTGTTTAAGGTGCTTTTCGAGTCCCCATGGTCGCGCATGGTATCCACTCGTCAATGGAAGTGCCCGCGGGATATTTTAACCCCCTGTATTGTATAGAATTCACTATTTTACATGTTTTATGTATAAAGTAATTATCAGTCTTTGTTATATTATTTATCTATTCAAATGTCAATTCTAAATTATATTAATTTAAATCATTGCTATAATATAAAGATATTGATTTAATAATAATAATAGATACGTGTGACGCTAATAACTTGATGCATCATTATAGCTCTAACATCATAAGCGCTAAGTTAAAGTTACAAGAAAAATTACGAAAAAAGATCCTAGAAGTTTCAGAATACGGATTTTATTGTAACTCTGAAGATAGAAGAATATTTTTTTTCGGCAATTGTCAGAATACTGCCTCTGGTCGGTCGAAACCGAATCCATCTTTTAAATCGAATTTTTGTTTTTCAGAAGGGTGCAATACGGATAATTACAAACCCTACACTCACTCAAATCCTTTTTTTAAAAGAAACTATTGAATATCTATGATATTCACAAATTTTCTACCTGTATATCAATGTATAAATATGTCCATAAGTTCTTGCCAAATTTTCTCGGTAATGTTTCTATTAAGAAAAATTATGTATATGATATACGACAGAACGATAACTTATGTACCAAATTACAAATGTATTCTTTTTTAGATCAACCGTTAAATACTCGGGACCGAGTATGTGGAATAGCCTTCCGAGTAGCCTGAAGTCTTGACAGTCTTCCGACTTTTAAACGAACATTCAGAAAATTTCTTTTGAACTCCTATTAAAGCTAAATGAAAGTAGTTGCAGTAAAACACTGATTTCATGAGAAACTCTGTAAAACCGCGAGCCATTTTACAGTAGACCTAGTCTGCTATGCAGACTCGTTGAATCAGCTGTAGTACACACACTGCAGATGTGGGTCTACATTTTAATATAGACTAGGTAGAACCAGAACTCGCACTCCCGTTGCCCAATCACACTCTTCATCCGGAGTTTTCACATTTACTACGGAGAAACTCTCTACAACGTATCGATTCCTTTGAAAATACAAGTTAAATCACAATGGAGAGCTGAGAGGCTTTTGTCGAAAGTTGGTGGGCCGGACATCATCAGAATTTCTTGACTCCGGATAACTACATATTTGCAATTGTTCGTCCGATGCAAATCCTCGGATGATCTGCTGTCCCAGTCCACCAACTTTTTGAAAAAGTCTCTCTGCTCCCCATCGTGATTTTAATTGCATTTTCAAAGGAAGACAGTTTATCCGCAGTAAATGCGAAAACTTCTTATTACTGTTTAATTTCCTTTCAGTTATTTTGGATACCGGAAACCGAGGAACTCCATTGGTTGTGTCCGATGAAAACCATCCCTATGGGATTTCTGTTCACGTCAATACGAGCTTCAAGATCCAATACGCTGGTAACGAGTATAACGGCATTGGAGTAAGTAAAAGCTGATGGTCAGGGGCGTATCCAGGGTTTCCCAAAGGGTGGAAATTTTCGTGTAGAAAAATAACAAACAAACAGAACACAGCAAAGTAACAAAAAAGAAATGAAAAAATAACTCTAAAAAGGAGAGGCACCGGGGACTCGGATGTGCCGCCTGGATCCACCACTGCTTTTGATGATGTTGGTGGTATGATGACGGGGGAGGGGGGAGGTGGACAGAAACGTGAGTTCATTTTTTCTCAATTCATTTCAGGTGTAGTACAGACATGCCACTAAAACATTCTTCATTTTCTTATACTTGAGAAATAATGGGGGGGGGGTGGGTGAGGGGGATGTGGCCCTTGTCCCCGGACCAGAGCCCCTGGTGGTGCCGAGGATAATCATGATGACTCCAATGAAGAAAATTACGTAATTAATGCCGTTACACACTTTACGATCGGACTTTATTTTGACACAAGTGAAATCATTTTGTTCTTGCGACAAATATTCTATATACTAAGAGCAAGGGTCCTGAGGTAGAGTTTATTTTTTGATTAACGATCACGTTAGGATTTGGATTAGGATTAAGGATCATTGGAGACTAAGCCCGCATATACATATGTGGGCTTGAGTCTATGGAAAACATGTGCAATAGCAAAATCATTCAGTCTCATTCAGTCAACCAGCTGAAGTATGATTCGGAGCTCGGGTACCGTCTCTGTTTGGTATCGTGTGCATTTTCAGTAGGAGCAATTGTCTCAAGAGAAAATGTCGTGGAACCCATAAAATTATTATTAAAATAAGATAAGATGGAAACAAAACAAGGGTTCCAGTGAACAGTGATTCGATTAAAGGAAATGTCGAACTGTGGTTTGAATAGGTCTCTTCTGATGGACTGATCTACTTTGGACCTGAGAGGGTGCTACAGCTGCCTGATGACTTGGCTGCCGGCAGCGACTTGGCAGCCGTGTTCCCCCTCCTGCAGAGGAATAGGCTTGTCGAGGGTAGTAGCGTAACGTACCTGGAGATTAGCAATGACAGGACTGATAAGCTAGTCCAGGAACTGGATAACGTTCTCGTCGACTTCCGAGCTGGGTCGTTTATAGAATGGATCTTTGTCGTCACATGGAGTGAAGTCCGAAAGGCAAAGAATGCACCAGCGTATAAAGTGAGATATCGCATATTTACACACACTTTTAAAATTAATAACGTACATGTATACCGAATGTTGGGGGATCCAGAAATTAAAACGGCTATTTGCAGAAGTCCACAAGCATTTTTTATTGCCTTTATTAACAGCTACACTTATTGATACCAGTGTTGTAGTGCCTTGATGCTCGGCCTTGGCCTTAAGGCGCCTTAAGGCCTATTTTTTCAAAGCCTTGGCCTTGAGAGGGCCTTGGCCTTGAGGATTTTGAGCCTTGAAATTTCAAGGCATTTTCAAGGCTTTTTCAAGGCATTTTGTACTTTGTACTTTCATTTGTTTTATACAAGTAATTATAAATGTTTCAATTGTTCTGTACATCTAATGACACTAAATACTACCAGTCAGCAGCAGCAGCAGAAGCAGTAAGTGTATTAGCAGTGCCATCAATTGCAATTATCATCACATAATTATGTAACAAAGAGAAGTGATGAAAATTAATATTATTTATTGGTAATATGATGTAATCATGACTAATAAGGATAATGACAATATCAATAATAATGATAATAATTATGATTAGGATTATAGTCAGTGGCGTAACTATAGGGGGGGGGGGGCATGTGCCCCCCCATCGGCTGACTAAAAAAAGGAGGAAAAGAGGGAGATAGGAAGAGAAACGTAGTGGGAAAGAAGACATTTATGTTCATTATAATGTTATAATTATGTTATGTTACATTACATAAGAAACACTTCTTTCATATAAATGAAACTTGCTCAGGGCATATGTCTTCATTGTTCCTGGTGCTCCCATTGTCTGTTTACCGAGATATATAATCCTGTTATACTAAAACCTCCCGTTTTCAAGTCAATAATAATAATAATAATAGAGGATACTTATTAAGCGCATAATAACTGGTCTAGTTCTCTATGCGCTTACCACCAAACAAATATACACCGCACTTCGAGTTATTCTTTTACATGTACAATAGTATGCTTCTTTTACATGAATACTTTAGGTGATTGTCCCATTTTAAGGTCTTAATATAAAACATTTCCTGTCCGTGCTTACGTTCGCAGTAGTGGATTTCTGAAAGATGTCTGCTCTCCATCAATTCCTAGAATGAGTCCTTAAAATGTCCCTTTTTCTGTTTTCTGATCTGAATATCAAAAATTTTCAGCTCGCGCTTTGCGCTCGCATCATTTGGTTAGTGAACTACGTAATGTCTTCTTGAATTCCTACAAACAAGCCTTAAAATGCCCCTCTTCAGATCTGAATTTCCTAATTTTTCAGCTCGCGCTTCGCGCTCGCAAGATTTGATTAGTGAGATGGGTATGTTAATCATGATTACAAGCGTTTTATGTGCATGTTTAGATGTACTTCTAACAAAATCAGCAAGCGCTTATTGGCACTCCCATTAGAGGACTATGGTGAGATGTGTATAATCTTAATAGATAAAAGATTCCTAAAATATAGTCCTTAAAATCTTCCTGTTTGGGGTCAATATTCACAAAAATTTCAGTTTGCGCTTCGCGCTCTTATTATTTAGCGAGACAGGTACGTATCATGATTACAAAAGATTGATTGTAATGTCCCTTTTTAGGTTTGAATATCAAACATTTTAAGCTCGCGCTTCGCGTTCGCATTATTTGACAAGTGAGATACATGTCCGTTTATTGGCACTGTCCTTATAAAAATATCTCTATTAGGTCAGTATACCTGGCAACTGGGCGCGCTTCGCGCGCTCATAGGCAATTTCAAGTTTTTGCTGGTGCCCCCCCCAATGCCGTGACACACGGTACGCCACTGATTATAGTAATTTTATGACAGGAATAATTCTGACAGATTTGACTGCAATTTTGACAACAATTTTCATACTTTAAAAATAGCTTACCTAAAGAATGATAACAAGGTTGATTTCTATTCCACTAGGTTTTTCCTTGTATTATTTTCTTTGACCAATAAGAATGTTTAAGTCTTAATGATACTCTGAAAAGATTCGGTAAACTTAAACACAAACTTCAATTTCGTCATTTCCATATGGGCTATGGCATCAATGGCATGATGAGCCCAACAATTTTGAGGGGCCAAGCATGGCATACAGAGCAAAATTTTAGGTTTCAAAATCAACAAATTTTGGATTGTGCTTGCATAAATTATTGTTAAGTAAGGTTCGTATTCAATTTACAAAAAAAAAATGCTTAGAATGTCTAGTTTTAAGGTCGGAATATTACAAATTTTTGAGCTCGCGCTTTGCGCTCGCATTATTTGATTGGTGAGTTATGTATCCTATTTATGAGTCACTAAATGCAGTCCAGAACAGCCTCCATTTCTGGTTAGTAAAAAATTCAGCTTGTGTTTTGTGCTCGCGTTAATTTGTTTAGTAAGATGCACACATTTTTCATGATTACAAAAACAGCTCGAAATATTTAAATTTCATTTCTTATCGCATCTTATTACAACATCTCGCAAGGATGCCCTTTTAACAGTGATAAGCACCATAATTGACCCAAAATCGAGTTTTACAACTTCAAAATTGATTTTTTTTTTTCAAAACCACTTGCTCGCTATGCTTTCTATAGCGGGAAATTAAAGCCTAAATCAAAATATATGTCTTATCAATTAGAAATCACTTAAAAAAGCTTTGCTGAACTGCACCAAAATTCTCATTTTGACTTATACTGTAAGTGCATTTTTGGCTTTGACCTCCCCCCCAAAAAAAAATACATTCTGCCTCCCCTGTCCCAGGTAGAGGAGAAAGACATATGTTGAGAATGGGCATGCCAGGATCAGATCACCTTGGTAATAATTATTGCAATGTGAATCGCATAGAACAATAATTAAATGTACAAAGGTAACTACATATTTATTTTAATTTTATGTCTAAATCTACATGATCTATCATGAAATTATTTTCGTTTTAAATGTACAAGGGTCAAAAATTTTGCTCGCTCACACCTTTTATACATTTGGTCCCGTGTGTCATGTATGCCGCCTAAGCATTGTTGTCTAATTTTTTTTCTCCATATATTGTACAATTGAAATGCCTTGGCCTTGGCCTTGAGGTTTTCAGGCCTTGGCCTTGGGTTTCCATGCCTTGGCCTCAGCCTTGGTTATTGAAGCCTTGGCCTTGGGTATTAAAGCCTTGGCCTTGGAGGTTTGAGCCTTGACTACAACACTGATTGATACTTATTATTATGCTTTCGGACCGTTTTTACCTGATTCTTTTGAAAATGCAACATCCATTGCGCACTACGAGTTTATTATTTAATTTATTTCTTCCCACATTTTCCGCCTTTCTTTCTTTCTTTTTCCCCTTCTTTCTCCCTGTCGTTCTTCCTTGAATTCTGTCGTTTATACAGAAGAATACATTTCAGGTTGTCCTTGCAGGGACAGGAGAGAAAACCTTTGTCGTCTTCAACTACGCTAAATTATTCTGGACAAAAAGCAATTTCCAGAGTGGAGTCTCTTTTAATGCACAGGTGCGGTGAGCTTGTGCTTTCAGCCCATGTATTTTTTTCTCCGGGGGGGGGGAGCACTATTATTTTAAAGGGAATAACCTGCTCGTCCATAGACTTTCAAATACACGATTTATTCTTGTGATTTTATTCTATATAACTGAGTAGCTCATCAAATTTAATATGACAAGGCGGAGTGTACAAAACCTACTATCCCAAGTTTGGAGATTCAATGTACATGTAGGAAACCCACTTTATTGTAAGATTTTCAATGTAAATTTCAAAGAAATATTATTCCTTCTGCAAACTTTTTTGTAAGGGAATGTTACAGTACTGGTGTATAGTTGCAATTCTGGTTGAGCACATCCTTGGTGACTTGTAGGTGCATGTTTGGCATGAGAAAGACGTTCTTCGTCACAATCCCGCGATAGTTAAAGAGCAATACAATGCAAGATTGGAAAAGCAAGTTTTTTAGTCTTTGCGTGGAGACACACTTGTTGATCCAAGTTTCAATCAGGGTCTGTGTCTGCAGACTGTTTTCAGTTCCTGACCGAAAGGGCCTTCAGCACAAAATGCATTATAGGCTGCGCATTTAGACCCTTAACTTGGGTGAAGGGCTTACATAGCAGACTGCTGAAAAGCTACGTGGTTTTACTTGTTGTGATGATAAATACATATATTTGTTTGCAATCTTTATTGATGTCTTTACACAGGCTGGCTTCTTCGATGGAAAGAGCAATACTGATTTTTATTTACCGGATTCGGGGGAATCTAAAATTAAACGTCTCCCATTTTCAAGTAACGTGATGGTCATTGGACGGTGGATCTATGACGTCAGTCACTTCCTGCCAGTCGAAGGGGGTAAATACTCTTATGGAACGTTGCTCTGCAATCAATTTCAAGTAAAATCTGTGTCCACAAATCAATCATAACTCTGGCAATTCATTTGGTTGCTTCCCTGCTTCTTGCAACAAGAAGCAATGACCAATCTGCTCTAGTTTGATATTTCGATGTTTAAAATACATCAGGGACCTGACTTACGGTTGATCCCGGGGGGGGGGGGGGGCACTTCCATTGAGTGGACCATTCGTGACCATGGGGTTTCAAAGAGCACCCTTTCCATAATGTTCTGAAAATGCACCCCTTAACAAGTATTGGCGTGTGAAACCCTACCCTTGACATGTATTGGAAACAAAACGGTACCCTCGACAAGTATCCCCTGACTTTTGACCCCCTAAACAAGTACAATGATGATTGTTATGTCACGGACGTCGGTTTACCTTTACTTTCATTGGGTTTAGTATCCTTACCCCACCTCCCACACCTGGCTCATATCGGACCCTAAACATGCTAAACACGTAGGGTTAGGGCAAAATGTACATTCTTTATAGATTTTTTTTATACCCTCGCAAACTTGACCGTAAACACCTAATTTTCCCTGGCGAAATATATTTCCATTTTCATTATTTTTGTGTTTTTGACACCCTTATTACGTTACGTACGTAACGTGCCCTATCTTGAAAAAGGAATCCTTTTACGTGGGTGTCACGCATGGTATCCACTCGTCAGTGGAAATGCCCCCCGTGTGTTGATCCGATCAATCGTTAGTTTACGGAAATCCATCCACGTCATAATTTATTTCTAGAGGAAATTTGCACAATGTCATTTGAAAACAAAGAGAAGCACACTGAATTTTTAAGAAAACCATGAATGTATTAATATACATCATATCTAAGAAATATTCGGAACAAACATGTGTTTTAGATGTTGACGTTGCTGGCTTTCCATAGTTATGATTGATTGTATCAATCTTTGTAAGACGGGGCCCGGGAATTTGAATGATTTGATTGTAAATATTTTCTTGCAACAACCCTATGTTATATACTTCTTGGGATAAATGAATATCCGAGTTTGGAAGTTTATGATTTGAATCAAGAGAGTAATATGTATTGTTATAATCAACATTACCATAAAATCTATTCGTAAACCTTGTTTCTGTTTCTGTTTGTGGTAACTCCCGTAGGAACTCGGCAGGACGGCATTTTGCTGGTAAACGCCTAGCTTGTATATAACCAATTACCTATGAAACATTTTACATCTAGGTTAACCAGTCATAGTGGCTGACGTTATAGACAACAGATATCACTCTCGAGCCTGTTTATCAAAGTAGAGACAATGGCAGAGTTGGGATTCGAACTCACAACCTAGTGTTTATGAGTCCAATGCTCTAACCACTGGACCACACTGGACCACCCGACCCTTGTCATGCTTCTCCCCTGCTTCTCAAGTCATTACAAATAGCCAATCATGCTGTAAAATGTGATTTGTTTCCTAACCGTTGATTTTATTATTCGACAGAAATGTCACTTTATTCAAACGAACGAATAGTATTTTACTATGAATGGTCTAATGATACCTTCTGCGATTTGTAGAAAAGCGAACCCCCAAGCCTTGTATTCACTTGGAAACATATTAAAGTAATTTCACACCAAGATTAACTTTTCAGGATGAAAAAGAAAATACATCTGAAAACCTGACAGAAAAACCACACAAAAACATGTAAAATATAATATCAATCAATTTTAAGGTTTCACTTATGCAAATGCAGTTGTTTGCATGCATGTGCGTGTGTGTATGTGTGCGTGCGTGTGTGTAGGTTTGTGGGGAAGATTCTCTGACATTTTACGCGTCAAACGGGGCCTGCAAATACACATCCCCACTTTTCAGCTCGAGGATAAATGAACCCCGGTTAATATTACAGAAATATATGCGTGCGTTTGGTTCCCCGTTTTTCGGGGGAGGGGGGGGGGGGGGGGGAGGAATTCTGCTCCCTCCCAATGTGTCCCCCAAAAATGCAACAGTGCAGGCACAGCGCTACCCCCGAATTCACGGTCTTATCATTTACGAGCACACATGATTTGCATAAAATATACAAGAGTATCTGAACGGAGCGAAAAAAAGTAAACTAATTCAGAAGCCAAAATCTCACTTGTTACTATCATTGATGGTGTAAAATCTAACGGAATGAAGAAAGGAATAAATTTCCAAACCTTACATTAGTCTACTGTTGTAAGATAAGATTAAAAATATGACATTTTAGGGAGGATATTTACGTAAAAGAAAAAAATGAAGTAAGAAAACACACCTAAAATTCATTTTTTCATGTCCGGCTACAAAATGAATGCTATGGGAACGAGCAAAAAATATTATTTGTATATCCCTCCAAATCCTCTACAATGACGGTTATGTCATTTTTTTTACCACAACGTCAATGTTCAAAATAATCGTGACGCCATCCAATCCACTGCATCATATCATTACAGTCCCACTCGCTCGTATTTGAGTTAGTTGTTTTTTGCGTCGCGTTTTCGCCGATCAATTTTTGTCATCACAACCTTGTACAATGCAGCTGAGCCAGCGAAATCAGATTCCATAGTATGACGTCATTTCTCGAGTCTCCGATGAGTAAATTTTCTTTGTTTAAAGGCCTTTACAAAATTATGATTTTCTATCTTCATATGACGACGGCCCAGAGAAAAATTATATCATACAAGGAATGAAGCCTAGTTAACATTTACATGTATTTTTCAGGATTTGCGTGAGGGGTTGTGTCAACAAATAATAGGAAGGCAAGTTTCGTTTGAAAACATCCTAAAATCCTAAGTTTAATCTCATGGAATTAAATATCTTTTCACGTACATCAAGTTCATGAAAATGTTAGTTGATGTGGTAAATTTCAGCACATAAAATGGTGTCAAAGCGACGCAATAAGAGAAACAAGATTTTGACTCTTCGGCCACGATTTCGATCGCCCGTAAAAGTCCGTTAGCATTAATGAGATGCAAATCCGGGTCTCTAGCTGCGCCTGAGTGCACAACTTCAAGGAAGAAACCGATACTTCCGTTGATCTTATCTGAAAATAGCAATAAGAGTCAGTGGCGTACCTAGGATTTTCCACAGTGGGGGGGGGGGGAAACCGTCCGCCAAAAAAATTGACAAGCAAAACAAAGTCTTCAATCACAAATAAAGGATTTCGTACCCCAGAAAAAAAATTGACAAGCAAATAATAGGAGGTCTTTTAAGCTCGTCAAGGGGGGGGGGGGGGGGCAGGGATACGTCCTTAGCTTGGGATGTGGCTCGTCGGGGGGGGGGGCAGACCCCCGTAGGTACGCTAGTGATATGAGTAGTAAGTATTGAACAAAAAGAATGAAGATTGTGCAATGTAGCAAGAATGAATTTACACAAACATGACAAATACGGTATCTGAGAAGTTCATTTAGTGAATTAAAAAGTAAAACATTTATTCATGTTGCTGAATTTCAGTTTTTAAAGTATAGACAGCATAGATCTGATTTAAGTTTCATTTTCACTTATCTCTAGCAGTTGGAAAGGTATTCATATTAGTCTTGTGGATTTTTAAAAATAAATTTGAAATTTTATTTATTTGTCGTTTTATTTTAACAGGGTAGCCCTTTCAGTTACAAGAACTGCTCGACCAAGGGGCCTTGTATCAACAGAAATATGATTTTCTTTCACAAATCAAAACTTATTTCAGTTGTTGATCTGAATAATACAGATGAGGATTATTGCGTTATTTCTTTAGAAATATAAACAAAACTTTACTATTTGAAAAATCGAATCTAGCTCCATAGTCTTGAAGCAAAATTCCTGGACAAATTATTGTTTTGTACTTATCTGTTCCATCCACAGTTAAAGTCTCTTTATTGCATTGGAAAGAGGAATTATTTCCATTTATTGATGTTTTATAACACAATGAAAAATGCGAAGTCGGCGGTATGGTTAAATTTGTTACTCCCATGCGATAATATTATTTTACTTCAAATATAAATATCACTGACGGCCAGTATATAGAAAGTAATTGTTAACACATTACTGTATGCTCTTTAATCTAATTTAATTTTTCATGGTTTTAACGCCTTTTGGAACAAAACCTTAGTAGAATGTCGATTTCTGCCAATTCAAACCAGTTTAATATTGGAAATTCAATACTAAACGCATAAATGTTGCCAACAGAGTACATTCCACATCTTTTCTATCGGGGACTTTTTGATATCTTATTCCAAAAGGAACTACATGTAAATAAAAAAAATATTACCATAAAAACAGTAAAATTCTGTTATTTTCATCAAAATTTGCACTGATGATATGAACTGGTATTCACAACATGAACACAAAAAATTGGGTGCTTAACCAATTTTAATACATTGTGTGGATTTTCCTCCTTTTGGAATCAAACCCAAATTTAACCACCCAAAGAAAAAAATTAATGCGAGATGGTGCATTTGATTCCCACGTCTACATGTAATATACTTATACTTACATAAAAAACAATTTGGGTCAAAAGTGGATTTAGCCACATTGAGTATCAACCTCTCCATATCTATCAAGAGAATGAGCCTCGATGGATAACTTGAAATTAAAGTAAATAATAGGAACAAAAAAATGTTTCCATAGAAATCTCCCCAGAAATCGATAATCTATTAAACCACTTATATTTAAAAGTTACGATTTATTTTCTTGCTTTGCCATCGACTCCGGCCCTCTCTGTGACACGATTCGATAAGATGGTAACAGCTTTCGACAAAGTGGTTTCAACCAGCCACGCGGCGTCCGATATCTCGTCAATCTTCTGTCCAATAGGTTCGATTATTTTATATTTTTCGGCTCTCCATTCTTGCAACCAACTCCTTGACGTAGAGCGCTTTTTGCTTCGCTTCCTCCTCTTTGTTGCACATGAGAGTAATTCATCCGCGCACAAAGCATGCCGGACAGGAGTAGGTAAAGATCACATGACTTTATTGATTAAAATTATTCATTAAAAATAAACAAAATTTGTTTATATCAAAATATAAATCATGGAAATAATATCATGTTCCTAGTTTGTGCACTTAATTGTATTTTCATTATAGTAAAAAAAACTGTATATGATAAAAAATAAACAATACAATTCCTCTTTTCAGTATCGTTAAATCCTCAATAATCAATTATTAACAAAATGAGAAATACATTGCCAAATTAAATTTCAAACAACGCAGATTTGACAAAAGATTGTTTAGATTGACAAACCTCTTTATTGTTTGACTTCCACATGTAAAATTATTTTGTTACACTTGTCAGTTCATCGTTTATATCAGTGATTGTGTTATTCATTGCACTCTGTATCTAATGATTTTTGATTGCCAACAATTTTTGTTAATAATAATAATAAATTAATTAATTTAATTAGTTTTAGTTTTATTTTGGGATTGTCATTTTTCTTCAAGCAATCTGCTTATGATGACAATCCTCCTGCAAATTGTGAATATCATATAATAATTTGGTAGCTCATCATTTCTGTCTGGGATAATTTTTAGTACACTTTATTTATGATTCATGCCAAAAATGCTAACATATTATTTTTATTATGTTAAGGAAAATGTATTATACGAATGTTCCATGGATGCAGAAAAAAAAAACAATAAATCAAATCAAATCAAATCAATAAAATCCCTGTGGAGGGGAAAAAATTATTTTTTTCCTAGTTTGTCATAATTAGGGCCTTTCATTTCATTTATTTTATTTTCCATTTCCAACAATCATTTACAATAACTTTTGTTACATATACATCTTGATATAATTATAATCAATAAAACAAGGAAATTTTATATGTATAATAATCAAGATAAACATGTATCAGGTCGGAAACGGAGGAAGCTGCTAAAAAGCGAATCTTGTCGAATGAAGCCTCCTATTTCATATCCGTATGAACAATATAAACAAAACACAAATACAGCATGGTATAAATTAGAGCATGAATCCATTTGAATGTATAGTTAAAAAGAGAAAGAAAGAAAGAAATAAAAATTGAAAAAAGAGCGAGATCAATAGTCTCCAGATTCTAGCCCCGGCACTCACAACAAATATTACGGATATACAGGAACACGAAAAATATCATATCAAATCACGGTTCGTAATATAAATTATTTTAGGAGGCTAGACTGCATTTTTGTATTTCATTTTAATTATTAGTATCCATAATGCTGTTCCGGTTTTTCTCTTAGTGAAGTGACCAAAATATTAGTTAGTCTTATTTCAGGGCATTTAACTTTTGTTTGAGCTGGACAAGAACCGGATTAAAGAGAAATTCCAGTAGTTGCAGTAAACACTGATTTCATGAGAAAGTCTGTAAAACAAGGCTTAATTGTCAGTATATCATCGAGGATCTAGATCTGGTACAGTTACATTAACTGAACTTTGTGAAATCTTGAAATCTACGCTGAAGATCCCCAACACAGATAAGCGCTCATGGGACAATGTATAATTATTGCTTAGAGCGTCGGGCCCGACGCTCTACCCGAATCCTGTGCTTATTTGCTGATTTCTCAGCAATATTACACAATTTCTTCCAGAATCCTTTGGCACATGCGTTTTATTCATACTAACAGACACTTTGGTGGTCATTTCATTGGATTCTGTACGAACTCATTTTGATATCGTTAACAAAATTAGCATTTACCTTTAACATATCTATTTTTGCTGGGCTATTCATTGTGACTAATGTCAGTAAATTAAAACAAAATCTAACAAGGGATTGATTTTTTTGATGAGCTGTGATTTAACATGTGAGTGAATGGGGTTTTTAATACTCATGTTTGCCCTTTGACTTACTTCATGGCGTCGTAGAGGTCTTTCATTAAAAGCGCGGTTTCAAACATGTTAGTTACGTGAGATGCGGCAGTTCCTTTACCTAACACAAGCGGAGCCGCTGCAGCAGAAGCTTCTAAACCGGCTCCTGCTAAATCGCCATCGCTTGCACGCAATGCACTGAAGATCATTCCCGATGCGAATCTAAGAACTGGCTCATCTTTAGTTAAATACTTTAGCCCCTCCTTTGCAGCAATTGTTGCAGCCACAACGGCCTCATCATGCAGCTGATCCCTTGCGACCAGCTCACCGCCTTTTTTTGAGAACTTTTGTGTGCAACCCTTATTCCAACCGAACGGGCCAAAGTTGGTAATAGTAATCTGGTTGCCGTTCCTGGTAAAGCAGAGGGAGTTGTAAGTATGTTGAGCCGCCTCCGCGTCTAAGAAAACATACAGGTGGCTTCCAGGATGAATCCAGTATACGAAGTCGCCCGGCATCACTTCCTCCCAACCCGTCCATATGATGTCAGTACCACTAATGGCTGTATCGAAGATGAAATTACGGATACTATCTAAAACTTCTAGGAGGGGACCTTGGGTGTGCTTTGTCATATGAATGTTATAATAGTTACCCTTGGCGTCCCTGCAGAGGGTGTCGACATCGATTCGTTCCATGGTTTACTCAATTAATACCTTAAAAATAGAAGAAATTTAAAGGAAATGATAATATTACAACATTAAAATCAAGATAATGATTCTAATTTTAGCATATTCGACTTGAGTATATCGGGCTGTGTTAACTTTAATACCAAATTGCAATTATTTAAATTTGTATGGTCTAGTGATTTCATAAAAACCCGTTATTTTCTTATTCCTTGTCCAATTTTCTTTTCACTGTACTTTTTTATCGGATTATCCCCCTTTATCATAAACCTTTTTATGACAAAAGACGGATAACCCTATCACGTATGTTCATAGAAAAATCACAAGATTGAGCCCTAAGATGCTTATCATTATTATGATAAACGAGTGGAATACTGACTAAACACAAATGAATGCTGTATTTTGATATTAAAATGGCTAGCAAAGACCCTAACAGTATTATTTACAATGAGAAAGAGGACCAAAGAAATAATAAGAGTGAACACTAAAATGCAAGTATATGTGATGAAAAAATGGAATACTGTCTAAAAACATAATTTTTGTCTCACCTGCATAGCAGAGTGAGACTATAGGCGCCGCTTTTTCGACGGCGACGGCGGCGGCGGCGGCAGCGTCAACATCAAATCTTAACCTGAGGTTAAGTTTTTGAAATGACATCATAACTTAGAAAGTATATGGACCTAGTTCATGAAACTTGGCCATAAGGTTAATCAAGTATTACTGAACATCCTATTAGAGTTTCATGTCACATGACCAAGGTCAAAGGTCATTTAGGGTCAATGAACTTAGACCATGTTGGAGGAATCAACATCGAAATCTTAACCTGAGGTTAAGTTTTTGAAATGTCATCATAACTTAGAAAATATATGAACCTAGTTCATGAAACTTGGCCATAAGGTTAATCAAGTATCACTGAACATCCTGCATGAGTTTCACGTCACATGACCAAGGTCAAAGGTCATTTAGGGTCAATGAACTATGGCCGAATTGGGGGTATCTGTTGAATTCCCATCATAACTTTGAAAGTTTATGGATCTGATTCATGAAACTTGTAAATAATAGTAACCAAGCATCACTGAACATTTTGTGCAAGTTTCAGGTCTCATGATTAAGGTCAAAGGTCATTTAGGGTCAATGAACTTTGGCCGAATTGTGGGTATCTGTTGAATTACCATCATAACTTTGAAAGTTTATTGATCTAGTTCATTAAACTTGGACATTAAAGTAATCAAGTATCACTGAACATCCTGTGCGCGTTTCAGGTCACATGACCAAGGTCAAAGGTCAATGAACTTTGGCCGAATTGGGTTATCTGTTGAATTACCATCCTAACTTTGAAAGTTTATGGATCTGATTCATGAAACTTGTACATAAGAGTAATCAAGTATCACTGAACATCCTGTGCGAGTTTCAGGTCACATGATCAAGGTCAAAGGTCATGTAAGGTCAATGAACTTTGGCCATGTTGGGTTTTTTGTTGAATAACCATCATATCTCTGTAAGTTTATTGGTCTAGTTCATAAAAAGTGGACATAAGAGTAACCATGTATCACTAAACATCTTGTGCGAGTTAGAGTAGTTTTCAAAGTCAGCACTGCTGCTATATTGAACTGCGTGATGCAGGTGAGACGGCCAGAGGCATTCCACTTGTTAACGAAATATATCATTCCGGTTTCAAGTTTGTGTTAAATACTGTATCATGTCAAATGCGAATTGAGAAACCAATTTTCACAAGAGTGAGCATCATAAATGCAAGTAATTGTGATCTATGAGAAACAAGATATATCATTTCTTCTGCAAAGTAGGTGATAAATACTGTGTTTTGAAAGTCAAAATGGCCGCTACAGGCCCTCACGTGTATAGGGACTAACCTTTAGAAGATTTCGGCTTTGCTTTGCTAAATGGAGTTTGTGAGTGAAATATTGTCTGAAAACATAATTTTTACTACTATATATCATATATCTTATGTAATTAAGGTTATAAATGCTATATTTACTAAAATTCAGAATAGCCCCCATATGCCCCTGTGTGAAAATTATATGTCCCCATTCAAATTGTATACAATACGATGAGGGCCTCCGGCGGCTATCATTACAAAACGTAGTATTTATCACCTAATTACGCAAGATATGGTATATAGCATTACTTTAGAGACAATGGTTATAGATAATATTTCACTCTTACATCACAATTATATGCAATATTTATTGGTAGCAAAGCAAAATTCTGTCAAAGTTTGATGTCCCCAGTTAAAATGTACATAATACTTTCAGGACCTATGGCAGCCATCTGAAATGTCAAAGTACATTATTTATTACATCCATGACCAATACGTGATGTATTTAGAGAGAAATCATGTTGAAGACAATATTTTTACTAATACATCACAAATGTATTTTATTATTCTAACTCTTGTGAAAATTAGATTTCCTATACGCATGTTACATAATAAAGGCTAGTAGCGGCTATTGTGAATGTCAAAATAGAACATTCGTCACTTACATGGCAGAAGAAATGCTGTACTTCAAAAAAATAAAATAATGTTTTCATACAACAGGATTATATGGATTTCATAAGTCAAGCAAATCCAAATTCTTACCACATTATATGCCCCCATTTACATTGTAGATAATACTGTTAGGGCGTACAGGGGCCATTTTGAATTTCACAATACAGCACTTATCTCAGGCATGACAAATAAATGATATATTCCGCTAGAAAACATGTTTTGAGACAATATTTTACTCGTAGATCACAATTATATGCATTTCGTGGTTCTTACTCTTGTGAAAATTAATTTCTCCGTTCGCATTGTGCATAGTAAATATAGGGCCTATGGCGGCCATTTTGAATATAAAAAACATTATTTATCACACTTGACATACATCTTTATGATTTTCATGGATATAATTGCATAATATGGCGGCCATATCGAATTTTGCCGATTTGCGGAAAATGCTCAAGATTTCACGAGTACTCGAGTAGCATAATAATGGAGCGTTGTGGCCCAGTGGATTAGTCTTCGGACTTTGAAACAGAGGGTCGTGGGTTCGAATCCCAGCCATGGCGTAATTTCCTTCAGCAAGAAACTGATCCACAATGTGCTGCACTCAACCCAGGTGAGGTAAATGGGTACCGGTAGGAAGTAATTCCTTAAGAAGCTGTGTGCGCAATGAACGCCTAGCTTAGCCGGATAATATAGGAGCGCCTTGAGCACTTAACAAGGTGGATATGTGCGCAATATAAATATCCTATATTATTATTATAATTCAGATTCGTAATCAGCACACTCTTATTGACAAGAAACCATAAAAAATACTGTATATAATTATGAAAAAAAAGGTTTGGTCAATTTTCTATGGCATGTATGGGGCCTATCCTGGACTAGTTAGTTTTTAATTAGTTTTTAGGATTTTTGGAGATTGAGCGAAGCAATTGCTCGGCGAAAAGGCTTTTCAATGGCACGCTCCGCTGAGTTGATACATAGCCTATTAACATACGTGTTGTAATGTGATTACAAGACGGATTGAAAAAATAAAACTCACTTTAATAAATTCCGACGGAAGGGCCTTCACATAGTCCGAGCAATCGCAGATATATACGCAAACGATATGAATGAGGTACGATTCTCGGTTGTATCACATCTATTGTCAGAACTGTATGGAATTTGGATTCACTTCGTCTACTGTCTACTCCAAGTTCTATCACCGACAATGTATATTGGTGTTAGCGAGAACACACACGTAAACACCAAAAATAAAAAAATAAACCCGTAACACAAAGCTTAGTAATGATCATAGAACATTTTTCTACGATTAATTCCATTGACTACAATGTACAACCAATCGTGAAAATCGAGCGTACTATTAATTGCTAACCTTTGTGTTACGGACCCTGGATGTGTGTCAGTGTATGCCGAACTTCTATACGTTTAGCCAGCCGTTTTCTTCTGTAATTTATTTTGAAATTGATTGAATCCATTTATTTCATTTCGATAAAAAGATATTCACAAAGTATAAGATAGATGATAATCACATAATATGCTAATTAATACAGATACATAAAATATGAAATGAAATGAGATAACTGAAAGAAAAGGCTTTGATGGGACAAGTTCCCTCAAATACATGTGTTACAGGCATGTGATAATCTTCAATTTTTTATACCCCTCTATTGTACGAAAACATATGGAAAATATAATCCTACATTGGTTTTGAACATCCTCACGTACATCCTGATACATAAACAAACTCACCCCACACATGGCACACCCATCAGTCAACAGGGGAATAAGATGCCAAGATAAAGTTAGTTATATATTAATGTAAATAGATAAATGGTGGACATTGTAACAGTGCTTAATTAATGTGAAGAGATTAAAAATAATATTTCAATGCCCTCTTAAAATGTCAGGGGGGGGGGGCACTTCCATTCACAAGTGGATACCATGCGCGACCATGGGGTCTCAAAAAGCACCCTAAACACGTAATATCCATATTCTGAAAATGCACCCCTTAACAAGTATTGACGTGTGAAACCCTACCCTTAACAAGTATTGGAAACAAAACGATACTCTTGGCAAATGTTCCCTGAAATGAACCCCTAAACAAGTACAGTAATAAACAAGTACTGAAATGATATATTCCGCTAGAAAAACATGTTTTGAGACAATATTTTACTCGTAGATCACAATTATATGCATTTCGTGGTTCTTACTCTTGTGAAAATTAGTTTCTCCGTTCGCATTGTGCATAGTAAATATAGGGCCTATGGCGGCCATTTTGAATATAAAAAACATTATTTATCACACTTGACATACATCTTTATGATTTTCATGGATATAATTGCATAATATGGCGGCCATATCGAATTTTGCCGATTTGCGGAAAATGCTCAAGATTTCACGAGTACTCGAGTAGCATAATAATGGAGCGTTGTGGCCCAGTGGATTAGTCTTCGGACTTTGAAACAGAGGGTCGTGGGTTCGAATCCCAGCCATGGCGTAATTTCCTTCAGCAAGAAACTGATCCACAATGTGCTGCACTCAACCCAGGTGAGGTAAATGGGTACCGGTAGGAAGTAATTCCTTAAGAAGCTGTGTGCGCAATGAACGCCTAGCTTAGCCGGATAATATAGGAGCGCCTTGAGCACTTAACAAGGTGGATATGTGCGCAATATAAATATCCTATATTATTATTATAATTCAGATTCGTAATCAGCACACTCTTATTGACAAGAAACCATAAAAAATACTGTATATAATTATAAAAAAAAGGTTTGGTCAATTTTCTATGGGGCCTATCCTGGACTAGTTAGTTTTTAATTAGTTTTTATATTTTTATAGTTTTTTATTAGGATTTTTGGAGATTGAGCGAAGTGATTGCTCGGCGAAAAGGCTTTTCAATGGCACGCTCCGCTGAGTTGATACATAGCCTATTAACATACGTGTTGTAATGTGATTACAAGACGGATTGAAAAAATAAAACTCACTTTAATAAATTCCGATGGAAGGGCCTTCACATAGTCCGAGCAATCGCAGATATATACGCAAACGATATGAATGAGGTACGATTCTCGGTTGTATCACATCTATTGTCAGAACTGTATGGAATTTGGATTCACTTCGTCTACTGTCTACTCCAAGTTCTATCACCGACAATGTATATTGGTGTTAGCGAGAACACACACGTACACACCAAAAATAAAAAAATAAACCCGTAACACAAAGCTTAGTAATGATCATAGAACATTTTTCTACGATTAATTCCATTGACTACAATGTACAACCAATCGTGAAAATCGAGCGTACTATTAATTGCTAACCTTTGTGTTACGGACCCTGGATGTGTGTCAGTGTATGCCGAACTTCTATACGTTTAGCCAGCCGTTTTCTTCTGTAATTTTTTTTAAAATTGATTGAATCCATTTATTTCATTTCGATAAAAAGATATTCACAAAGTATAAGATAGATGATAATCACATAATATGCTAATTAATACAGATACATAAAAATATGAAATGAGATAACTGAAAGAAAAGGCTTTGATGGGACAAGTTCACTCAAATACATGTGTTACAGGCATGTGATAATCTTCAATTTTTTATACCCCTCTATTGTACGAAAACATATGGAAAATATAATCCTACATTGGTTTTGAACATCCTCACGTACATCCTGATACATAAACAAACTCACCCCACACATGGCACACCCATCAGTCGACAGGGGAAGAAGATGCCAAGATAAAGTTAGTTATATATTAATGTAAATAGATAAATGGTAGACATTGTAACAGTGCTCAATTAATGTGAAGAGATTAAAAATAATATTTCAATGCCCTCTTAAAATGTCAGGGGGGGGGCACTTCCATTCACAAGTGGATACCATGCGCGACCATGGGGTCTCAAAAAGCACCCTAAACACGTAATATCCATATTCTGAAAATGCACCCTTAACAAGTATTGACGTGTGAAACCCTACCCTTAACAAGTATTGGAAACAAAACGATACTCTTGGCAAATGTTCCCTGAAATGAACCCTTTAAACAAGTACAGGAATGTTTTATTGTTACGGGTCCTTCGTCGTCGGCTTTACAGTACTTTGGTTTAGGAAGACCCCACCTTCTACACCTCGCGCAAATCGGACTCTAAACACGAAGTGTTGGGGCAAAAAGGACATCCTTTATAAAACATTTTAACTTTGTTTTATCACCCCCGCAAATTCGACCCTAAACACGTAATATTCTTAGCGAAATAGATACCATTTTTTTTCATTATTTTTGTGTTTTTGACACCCTTATCACGTTACGTACGTAACGTGCCCTATCGTGAAAAAGACATCCTTTTTACGTGTTTTTTTGGTCGCGCATGGTATCCACTCGTCAATGTAAGTGGCCCCCCGGACTTAAAATGCAATAATGTTTTACATTCAATAACATCACTGGCTGACTGGGGAGGGAATGCCATATAACCGTTAACTATGACATCGACTTCTGAGACAGCATATTATGAACCTACAAATGTATCAGATTTGAACTACGAGCATTGATTGTTGTGAGAGAAATATGAAGACATTAAAGGAAAATGAAACCTTTGAAAAATTATAGCTTGTGTGAAAACAGAAAAATCAAAGAAACAGATCAACGAAAGTTTGAGAAAAATCAGACAAATAATGAGAAAGTTAGCATTTGAATATTGCGATCACTATTGCTATGTAGATCCTCACATTGTCAATGCGATAAAGATGTGTGATGTCACTTGAGAACAACTCTCCCCATTACTTTAGTATATTTCACTGAAACTGCCTCTTTTATCACATCTGTCAGTAGATCATGTGTTCTGTCTATAGGAGAGCATGTAATACAGATTTTCAAAAAAAAATACATCTTGGATTAAGAGTTTGTATCACCATAAGAAAAAGCAAAAAAGAGACATTTTTGGGGTATTTTATAGTCCATCAAAGGGCAAGATGTTCACATGTGACATCACACATCCTTGCCGTATTGCCAATGGGAGGATCTCCATGGCATTAGTGATTGCAATATTCAAATGCTCATAACTTCCTCATTATTTGTCCGATTTTTCTCAAACTTTCATTGTTCTTATTCTTTGATTTTTCTGTTTTGACACAAGCCTATTTGTTCCAAAGGTTTCATTCCCCTTTAAGTTTGGAATAAGACCCTGAAAGTACATGAATCCAATCAATATAGTATGATATTCATAAAGATAATATATATCAATTTTTTAAAACTTTATTAGTGTGATGAGTTTCATTCTAACGGAATGGCGTTCTTTTTAAAGCCATTTTACTTATGACTGTCCACTGGCGGATCTAGGGGGGGGGGGGGGGGATAAAGCCGGCCCGTCCCCCTTTTGAGAGGTAGAATTAAAGTTTATAATGTAATATTGCGGTTAATATACAGGTGTGCCCCTCCCCTTTTGAAAGTGAGGACTTTTTTTTTTTGCTTTTCAATTTTTTCATGGACGAATGTTCTTAATTTTGGGTGAAAACTCCCTATTTTTGGTTTGTCAAATTTTTCCTTTGGAAAATGTGCTCCCCCTCCTTTGGGGCAATCCTGTCTCCTGTGACTGACCTTCTCATGCTATGACTTTTATTATTTCACCATAGAATATGATTGATAAATTCATTTTATACTGTTGTGTCAAAATGTATGAAATGTGAAAAAAGATCTACATAAACGTGAACAGCTTTTACATAAATGTGTCCATCCATTGTAAACCGTTGTCAGAGACACTAGGGAGTTTTCGGTCTACGATGCACGACGAAATCAAGAACATAGAAATTACACTATCAACTGATTCCTTGAACTCAATGTATTTTCTTTGAATGTTTCCTTCATTTACCAAACCCCCCAATACAGCTACAAAATGACATTCTGAGTGGACTGATTTATTCAGATATATCAGACCACTTTCCAGTATGGGCATATTATTGAATATTATTATGGCAACACTACAACCAGTGGAGGGCTTAATACTGATGAGCGACTCTTACAATTTTGATACGAACTACTGAATATTGATTTGACTCCTGTTAAAAGTTCTACTAATGCAAACAAATCGTATGATTTATCTATACATATCGTCGCACACACCACGAATCGTCCTCTCTGCGCACTTCGATGCAAAAGTTAGTTTGGCAGAAAACGCATTTAAAGAAAATCTTTTTTTAAAACCAGCAGTAAGTGCACCTACAAGGAGAGCAAATTGTTTACCGCTGTCTTCGTTCAATAGTTCAGGTTCCAAAGTTTCATCCCGTATCTTTCTATTTTCTTGAAGTGAATTATTTACGCTAAAGTGGGCATCGTAACAGAGAGGACGGTTCGTGGAGTAGAAACAGTGCGCTATCGCGCCTTGCGATTTCACCACGAATCGTCCTCTCTTGTAACGATTCCAGTAGCTTCATAGTCATGAGTGCTGTAGCATACAACGAGCTCTATCCAGTTTATTTTTTTTATATCGATGGACTGGATACGGACCATTATCGTTCCTACATGCATACGTTTGTTTGTTTCATTCGCAGGCGGGGTTCCTTGCGACATCCACCCTTGTCACAATGGAGGGATCTGTGAGCATGCGCAGTGCAAGTGTTTGCCAGGCTACGCGGGTATCATTTGTGAAGATAAATGTGAGTGTGTATTGAAATTCAATTAAACTTCATTTTCTGGATGCTAATTTAGGACAATGAATTATTTGAGGCCCATTTGATGAAATATTATACTCTAAATTGGCAACAGACATATTTTCCCTTTCATCGCTACGTTTTCCTTTTAAAGATAGTGTACAGGAAAATAAAGTAAGATCAAGTTTGTGAAATCATAGTCATTAACAAAATCGCATACTGGTCTACATAAATAAGAAATCAGACAGGAATGTAACACTAAAAAAAATCTCATTCCCTATTTTTTATGTTACTGCAAGACACTGAATAGCCATGTTCCATAGTTAGAACCTTCCCATAATATTCCCATATACATCGTATATGTATATATTAGTCGTGTTACGTTTTCGGAAGGAGTTAAATGATAAGTCCACCCTTACAGAAAGTTGATTTGAATAATAAAAAAATAACATCCGACAAGCACAACACTTACTCATTATTTCTTCTGTATTTTATCATATGAAATATTCAAATTTTCTTCTAATTGTCTTGGGAAACAAATTTTATTTCTCATTGAACATGTGGAATTACCATTGTTTAACATTCTGTGGTTCAGTCAAGTTGGTCCTTATTGTCTAATCTGTAAAAATTGAAATATTGTATAATTCAAACAATAAAAAAAGAAATATTGAGTGAGGGGCATCATCGATTCTCTCAGCAGTATGTGACTAAATTGTGCATATAACTCTTTCGTAAAAATAAGCGAAACTTTAAAATGTCACAACTTTCTTAATTTACATCCTTTTGATGAAATTTTCAACATTGAGCTTATCTGATTTTCTCTATTGATTCGAATTAACATTTTTCTGAGGTGGACTTGACCTTTAAACTGTAATCGATATTTTGTCATCATGGAAGTCAATACGTGAAACTGTAAAATATATAATATATAACATTTATATATATATATTTTTTTTTTTCGGGGAACCCCTCCATTTTATTTCCAGTATCCTTTGTCCGATGTGATAGTACCTCGATGACTGTTGTCCTGGATGAACGTCTTCTACCAATGAACAGTATACTAGAGGAAATCCATTTGAATTCCTGGTCTGAGGGATGCACCGCCAGGGTCTTTGATAATTACCATCTCGAGTTGTCAACAACGTTTGATAATTGCGGCACCACCCTGCGGGTTAGTACATTTATGTTTCTGTTTATGGTAACCCCCATAGGAACTCGACAGGACACTGAGCGTTTTACTGGTAAACGCCAAGCTGGTATATAACCAATTACCTAGGAAACATTTTACGTCTAGGTTAATCAGTCATAGTGGCTGACCTTATAGACAACAGATATTACTCTTGTGCCTTTTTTGATAAATAAAAGTGGAGACAATGGCAGAATAGGGATTTGAACTCACAACCCGGTGATTATGAGTCCAATGCTCTAACCACTGGACCACACAACCCGTTGATTTTGAATTTTCCCTGCTGCATAGAACACAGCGTGCCTCTGTATATCTCACTGTGGGTTCACACTATTGGATTTGAGCGTTTTAAAGGTCAAGTCCACCTCAGAAAAATGTTGATTTGAATAAATAGAGAAAAATCAGACAAACACAATGCTAAAAATGTCATCAAAATCGGATGTAAAATAAGTTATGACATTTCAATGTTTCGCTTATTTCTAACAAAATGGTTATATGAACGAGCCTGTTACATCCAAATGAGAGAGTTGATGACGTCACTCACTCACTATTTCTTTTGTTTTTTATTGTTTGAATTATACAATATTTCATTTTTTTAAGGATTTGATGATTAGGACCTCCTTGCCTGAAGTACAAAATGTTAAAATAATGGAATTCCACGTGTTCAGGGAGGAATGAAACTTCATTTCACATGACAATGACGAGAAAATAAAAATATTTCATATAATAAAATACAAAAGAAATAGTGAGTGAGTGATGTCATTAGTTCCATCATTTACATACCGACCGAGATGTGCGTATCACTGTTTTGTGAAATGAAGCGAAACTTTAAAATGTCATAACTTTCTTATTTTACATCCGATTTTGATAAAATTTTCAGTGTTATGCTTGTTGAATTTTTCTCTTTTTATTCAAATCAAATTTTTGTTGGGGTGGACTTGTCCTTTAACAGCGCATAATCTGTTCACTTAGTCACAATGTGAACACACAGTGGTGTCCAGAGTAAGAAATCCTTTTTATCTTTAACTCTTGTACTGAATTCGAATTTCAAAAGTGTGAAAAACAGCTTCACACATAGCCACTCTGTAGAGGTGTTCACAGTCTGAAATTGACTTCACACTATTGAATTCAGCATTTTAGCAGTGTACCTTACTTCTTTATTAAGTGAGTATGTGAACACACTGTGAACAATCACAGTGTAGAGGTATCAACATTCTGAAATTGAATTCACGCTATTGAATTCAGCATTTTAGCAGTGTACCTTACTTCTTTATTAAGTGAGTATGTGAACACACTGTGAACAATCACAGTGTAGAGGTATCTACATTCTGAAATTGAATTCACGCTATTGAATTCAGCATTTTAGCAGTGTACCTCACTTCTTTATTAAGTGAGTATGTGAACACACTGTGAACAATCACAGTGTAGAGGTATCAACATTCTGAAATTGAATTCACGCTATTGAATTCAGCATTTTAGCAGTGTACCTCACTTCTTTATTAAGTGAGTATGTGAACACACTGTGAACAATCACAGTGTAGAGGTATCTACATTCTGAAATTGAATTCACGCTATTGAATTCAGCATTTTAGCAGTGTACCTCACTTCTTTATTAAGTGAGTATGTGAACACACTGTGAACAATCACAGTGTAGAGGTATCTACATTCTGAAATTGAATTCACGCTATTGAATTCAGCATTTTAGCAGTGTACCTCACTTCTTTATTAAGTGAGTATGTGAACACACTGTGAACAATCACAGTGTAGAGGTATCTACATTCTGAAATTGAATTCACGCTATTGAATTCAGCATTTTAGCAGTGTACCTGACTTCTTTATTAAGTGAGTATGTGAACACACTGTGAACAATCACAGTGTAGAGGTATCTACATTCTGAAATTGAATTCACACTATTGAATTCAGCATTTTAGCAGTGTACCTCACTTCTTTATTAAGTGAGTATGTGAACACATTGTGAACAATCACAGTGTAGAGGTATCTACATTCTGAAATTGAATTCACGCTATTGAATTCAGCATTTTAGCAGTGTACCTTACTTCTTTATTAAGTGAGTATGTGAACACACTGTGAACAATCACAGTGTAGAGGTATCTACATTCTGAAATTGAATTCACGCTATTGAATTCAGCATTTTAGCAGTGTACCTCACTTCTTTATTAAGTGAGTATGTGAACACACTGTGAACAATCACAGTGTAGAGGTATCTACATTCTGAAATTGAATTCACACTATTGAATTCAGCATTTTAGCAGTGTACCTCACTTCTTTATTAAGTGAGTATGTGAACACACTGTGAACAATCACAGTGTAGAGGTATCTACATTCTGAAATTGAATTCACGCTATTGAATTCAGCATTTTAGCAGTGTACCTCACTTCTTTATTAAGTGAGTATGTGAACACACTGTGAACAATCACAGTGTAGAGGTATCTACATTCTGAAATTGAATTCACACTATTGAATTCAGCATTTTAGCAGTGTACCTCACTTCTTTATTAAGTGAGTATGTGAACACACTGTGAACAATCACAGTGTAGAGGTATCTACATTCTGAAATTGAATTCACGCTATTGAATTCAGCATTTTAGCAGTGTACCTTACTTCTTTATTAAGTGAGTATGTGAACACACTGTGAACAATCACAGTGTAGAGGTATCTACATTCTGAAATTGAATTCACGCTATTGAATTCAGCATTTTAGCAGTGTACCTTACTTCTTTATTAAGTGAGTATGTGAACACACTGTGAACAATCACAGTGTAGAGGTATCTACAGTCTGAAATTGAATTCACGCTATTGAATTCAGCATTTTAGCAGTGTACCTTACTTCTTTATTAAGTGAGTATGTGAACACACTGTGAACAATCACAGTGTAGAGGTATCTACATTCTGAAATTGAATTCACGCTATTGAATTCAGCATTTTAGCAGTGTACCTTACTTCTTTATTAAGTGAGTATGTGAACACACTGTGAACAATCACAGTGTAGAGGTATCTACATTCTGAAATTGAATTCACACTATTGAATTCAGCATTTTAGCAGTGTACCTCACTTCTTTATTAAGTGAGTATGTGAACACATTGTGAACAATCACAGTGTAGAGGTATCTACATTCTGAAATTGAATTCACGCTATTGAATTCAGCATTTTAGCAGTGTACCTTACTTCTTTATTAAGTGAGTATGTGAACACACAGTGAACAATCACAGTGTAGAGGTATCTACATTCTGAAATTGAATTCACGCTATTGAATTCAGCATTTTAGCAGTGTACCTCACTTCTTTATTAAGTGAGTATGTGAACACACTGTGAACAATCACAGTGTAGAGGTATCTACAGTCTGAAATTGAATTCACGCTATTGAATTCAGCATTTTAGCAGTGTACCTTACTTCTTTATTAAGTGAGTATGTGAACACACTGTGAACAATCACAGTGTAGAGGTATCTACAGTCTGAAATTGAATTCACGCTATTGAATTCAGCATTTTAGCAGTGTACCTTACTTCTTTATTAAGTGAGTATGTGAACACACTGTGAACAATCACAGTGTAGAGGTATCTACAGTCTGAAATTGAATTCACGCTATTGAATTCAGCATTTTAGCAGTGTACCTTACTTCTTTATTAAGTGAGTATGTGAACACACTGTGAACAATCACAGTGTAGAGGTATCTACATTCTGAAATTGAATTCACGCTATTGAATTCAGCATTTTAGCAGTGTACCTTACTTCTTTATTAAGTGAGTATGTGAACACACTGTGAACAATCACAGTGTACAGGTATCTACATTCTGAAATTGAATTCACGCTATTGAATTCAGCATTTTAGCAGTGTACCTCACTTCTTTATTAAGTGAGTATGTGAACACACTGTGAACAATCACAGTGTAGAGGTATCTACATTCTGAAATTGAATTCACGCTATTGAATTCAGCATTTTAGCAGTGTACCTTACTTCTTTATTAAGTGAGTATGTGAACACACTGTGAACAATCACAGTGTAGAGGTATCTACATTCTGAAATTGAATTCACGCTATTGAATTCAGCATTTTAGCAGTGTACCTTACTTCTTTATTAAGTGAGTATGTGAACACACTGTGAACAATCACAGTGTAGAGGTATCTACATTCTGAAATTGAATTCACGCTATTGAATTCAGCATTTTAGCAGTGTACCTTACTTCTTTATTAAGTGAGTATGTGAACACACTGTGAACAATCACAGTGTAGAGGTATCTACATTCTGAAATTGAATTCACACTATTGAATTCAGCATTTTAGCAGTGTACCTCACTTCTTTATTAAGTGAGTATGTGAACACATTGTGAACAATCACAGTGTAGAGGTATCTACAGTCTGAAATTGAATTCACGCTATTGAATTCAGCATTTTAGCAGTGTACCTCACTTCTTTATTAAGTGAGTATGTGAACACACTGTGAACAATCACAGTGTAGAGGTATCTACATTCTGAAATTGAATTCACGCTATTGAATTCAGCATTTTAGCAGTGTACCTTACTTCTTTATTAAGTGAGTATGTGAACACACTGTGAACAATCACAGTGTAGAGGTATCTACATTCTGAAATTGAATTCACACTATTGAATTCAGCATTTTAGCAGTGTACCTCACTTCTTTATTAAGTGAGTATGTGAACACACTGTGAACAATCACAGTGTAGAGGTATCTACATTCTGAAATTGAATTCACACTATTGAATTCAGCATTTTAGCAGTGTACCTCACTTCTTTATTAAGTGAGTATGTGAACACACTGTGAACAATCACAGTGTAGAGGTATCTACATTCTGAAATTGAATTCACGCTATTGAATTCAGCATTTTAGCAGTGTACCTCACTTCTTTATTAAGTGAGTATGTGAACACACTGTGAACAATCACAGTGTAGAGGTATCTACATTCTGAAATTGAATTCACACTATTGAATTCAGTATTTTAGCAGTGTACCTCACTTCTTTATTAAGTGAGTATGTGAACACACTGTGAACAATCACAGTGTAGAGGTATCTACATTCTGAAATTGAATTCACGCTATTGAATTCAGCATTTTAGCAGTGTACCTCACTTCTTTATTAAGTGAGTATGTGAACACACTGTGAACAATCACAGTGTAGAGGTATCTACATTCTGAAATTGAATTCACACTATTGAATTCAGCATTTTAGCAGTGTACCTCACTTCTTTATTAAGTGAGTATGTGAACACACTGTGAACAATCACAGTGTAGAGGTATCTACATTCTGAAATTGAATTCACGCAATTGAATTCAGCATTTTAGCAGTGTACCTTACTTCTTTATTAAGTGAGTATGTGAACACACTGTGAACAATCACAGTGTAGAGGTATCTACATTCTGAAATTGAATTCACGCTATTGAATTCAGCATTTTAGCAGTGTACCTCACTTCTTTATTAAGTGAGTATGTGAACACACTGTGAACAATCACAGTGTAGAGGTATCTACATTCTGAAATTGAATTCACGCTATTGAATTCAGCATTTTAGCAGTGTACCTCACTTCTTTATTAAGTGAGTATGTGAACACACTGTGAACAATCACAGTGTAGAGGTATCTACATTCTGAAATTGAATTCACGCTATTGAATTCAGCATTTTAGCAGTGTACCTCACTTCTTTATTAAGTGAGTATGTGAACACACTGTGAACAATCACAGTGTAGAGGTATCTACATTCTGAAATTGAATTCACGCTATTGAATTCAGCATTTTAGCAGTGTACCTTATATCTTTATTAAGTGAGTATGTGAACACACTGTGAACAATCACAGTGTAGAGGTATCTACATTCTGAAATTGAATTCACGCTATTGAATTCAGCATTTTAGCAGTGTACCTTACTTCTTTATTAAGTGAGTATGTGAACACACTGTGAACAATCACAGTGTAGAGGTATCTACATTCTGAAATTGAATTCACGCTATTGAATTCAGCATTTTAGCAGTGTACCTGACTTCTTTATTAAGTGAGTATGTGAACACACTGTGAACAATCACAGTGTAGAGGTATCTACATTCTGAAATTGAATTCACACTATTGAATTCAGCATTTTAGCAGTGTACCTCACTTCTTTATTAAGTGAGTATGTGAACACATTGTGAACAATCACAGTGTAGAGGTATCTACAGTCTGAAATTGAATTCACGCTATTGAATTCAGCATTTTAGCAGTGTACCTTACTTCTTTATTAAGTGAGTATGTGAACACACTGTGAACAATCACAGTGTAGAGGTATCTACATTCTGAAATTGAATTCACGCTATTGAATTCAGCATTTTAGCAGTGTACCTTACTTCTTTATTAAGTGAGTATGTGAACACACTGTGAACAATCACAGTGTAGAGGTATTTACATTCTGAAATTGAATTCACACTATTGAATTCAGCATTTTAGCAGTGTACCTCACTTCTTTATTAAGTGAGTATGTGAACACACTGTGAACAATCACAGTGTAGAGGTATCTACATTCTGAAATTGAATTCACGCTATTGAATTCAGCATTTTAGCAGTGTACCTCACTTCTTTATTAAGTGAGTATGTGAACACACTGTGAACAATCACAGTGTAGAGGTATCTACATTCTGAAATTGAATTCACGCTATTGAATTCAGCATTTTAGCAGTGTACCTCACTTCTTTATTAAGTGAGTATGTGAACACACTGTGAACAATCACAGTGTAGAGGTATCTACATTCTGAAATTGAATTCACACTATTGAATTCAGCATTTTAGCAGTGTACCTCACTTCTTTATTAAGTGAGTATGTGAACACACTGTGAACAATCACAGTGTAGAGGTATCTACATTCTGAAATTGAATTCACGCTATTGAATTCAGCATTTTAGCAGTGTACCTCACTTCTTTATTAAGTGAGTATGTGAACACACTGTGAACAATCACAGTGTAGAGGTATCTACATTCTGAAATTGAATTCACGCTATTGAATTCAGCATTTTAGCAGTGTACCTTACTTCTTTATTAAGTGAGTATGTGAACACACTGTGAACAATCACAGTGTAGAGGTATCAACATTCTGAAATTGAATTCACGCTATTGAATTCAGCATTTTAGCAGTGTACCTCACTTCTTTATTAAGTGAGTATGTGAACACACTGTGAACAATCACAGTGTAGAGGTATCTACATTCTGAAATTGAATTCACGCTATTGAATTCAGCATTTTAGCAGTGTACCTTACTTCTTTATTAAGTGAGTATGTGAACACACTGTGAACAATCACAGTGTAGAGGTATCTACATTCTGAAATTGAATTCACACTATTGAATTCAGCATTTTAGCAGTGTACCTCACTTCTTTATTAAGTGAGTATGTGAACACATTGTGAACAATCACAGTGTAGAGGTATCTACAGTCTGAAATTGAATTCACGCTATTGAATTCAGCATTTTAGCAGTGTACCTCACTTCTTTATTAAGTGAGTATGTGAACACACTGTGAACAATCACAGTGTAGAGGTATCTACATTCTGAAATTGAATTCACACTATTGAATTCAGCATTTTAGCAGTGTACCTCACTTCTTTATTAAGTGAGTATGTGAACACACTGTGAACAATCACAGTGTAGAGGTATCTACATTCTGAAATTGAATTCACGCTATTGAATTCAGCATTTTAGCAGTGTACCTTACTTCTTTATTAAGTGAGTATGTGAACACACTGTGAACAATCACAGTGTAGAGGTATCTACATTCTGAAATTGAATTCACGCTATTGAATTCAGCATTTTAGCAGTGTACCTCACTTCTTTATTAAGTGAGTATGTGAACACACTGTGAACAATCACAGTGTAGAGGTATCTACATTCTGAAATTGAATTCACGCTATTGAATTCAGCATTTTAGCAGTGTACCTCACTTCTTTATTAAGTGAGTATGTGAACACACTGTGAACAATCACAGTGTAGAGGTATCTACATTCTGAAATTGAATTCACGCTATTGAATTCAGCATTTTAGCAGTGTACCTCACTTCTTTATTAAGTGAGTATGTGAACACACTGTGAACAATCACAGTGTAGAGGTATCTACATTCTGAAATTGAATTCACGCTATTGAATTCAGCATTTTAGCAGTGTACCTTACTTCTTTATTAAGTGAGTATGTGAACACACTGTGAACAATCACAGTGTAGAGGTATCTACATTCTGAAATTGAATTCACGCTATTGAATTCAGCATTTTAGCAGTGTACCTCACTTCTTTATTAAGTGAGTATGTGAACACACTGTGAACAATCACAGTGTAGAGGTATCTACATTCTGAAATTGAATTCACGCTATTGAATTCAGCATTTTAGCAGTGTACCTCACTTCTTTATTAAGTGAGTATGTGAACACACTGTGAACAATCACAGTGTAGAGGTATCTACATTCTGAAATTGAATTCACGCTATTGAATTCAGCATTTTAGCAGTGTACCTCACTTCTTTATTAAGTGAGTATGTGAACACACTGTGAACAATCACAGTGTAGAGGTATCTACATTCTGAAATTGAATTCACGCTATTGAATTCAGCATTTTAGCAGTGTACCTCACTTCTTCAGAAAGTGAGTATGTGAACACACTGTGAACAATCACAGTGCCAAGGTGTCCATGGTAAGACATTATTTTCTCGCTATTGAATTTCAGCATTTTAACAATGCGAATCACATCTGCACATACACTGTTAAAAAATGTGAATTTCCAAAAAAAAGAGAAGATTTAGCAGAAAGCAATAACAGAATCATGCTGTAAATTCATAAAACAGGATTTTTTTTGGCAATTTAACAGAACAGGTCTGTTTTAAAAAGGGGAAAGGCTGTTTTATTTTAGGAAATTTTTGAGATACCAATTTCCTGTAAGATTACGCAATGTAGTAAGATTATAGGTATTCTCATTTTGCTATTAATCGCAGCATTATGCTAACGTATACCTTGGCACCATAACACAAAGGATAGCGGCTATCCTTTGTGTTATGGTGCCAAGGTATACGTTAGCATAATGCTAACTCAAATTCGTAAAATCGTAAAATCTTAGCTGACGAACAATCACACTGTAGACACCCAATGCAGATTAGCAGAGGCGTCGATCCGGGCGAGGGGGGCAGGAATCGGCCAAAATGAAAATATGGGGGGGGGGGGTGGGTGATAGACTGATTGATTTGCCCTAAATGATGTAGACAACTTTGAAAATGTATAATGTGCAATACAAAGCATCGAAAAGCACTATTAAAGCATTATACCTAAAAAGCTCTTCAACGTATAAAATATCAATTGGTCTTATTCTTTTCCCTTCCCCTAATCTGAAACATGGATCGTCGCCCCTGCAGTCAGGCGCATTTGAGTATTATTATTGCTTGGAAAAAGCCCCCCCCCCCACATCGTGCTGAAATTCCATGCCGATATTGATTATTTCTCAGCAATTGGCTAATTTCTTCCAGAGTCCTTCTGCGCATGTGTTATTCATATAAACATATTTTATTTTACTGGATACTGTTCAAACTCATTTTAATATTGTCACCAAAATGTCTTAAAGGGAAAACAAATTATTTTAGGTCGCATCGAAATCATATCCCCTTTTATTATCTAGGAAGACGAAGACAACATCATATTCCGGAATCTCATCACCTTCGAGAAGCCAGGAGCGAAGGATTCAGGGGCGGTTATCACCAGGGAGTACCACAAACAAATCCAAGTCGAATGTTGTTTGAGCAAGGCCTCCATCCTGGCGGGACAGTTTCAGCCCAAGATTAGTAAAATCGACATTGAGGACAAAGAGCTAGGGATGTTCAGTCTCCGGATAGCTCGCTTCACCGACTTCAGCTTCGACGTCGAGAAGAGCGTCGGCGACGAGGGAGTCGTGGCGGAGGATCGCGTGATGCTTGGTAGCGAGATATGCTTCGGTGTCGTCCTGGACTCTACACCAATTGTAGGGGTCGTGATCAAGTCTTGTTGGGCTACGGAAGGTGGTCCTGATGACGTGCCACCCCGTGAGGATCTTATCAATGACCAGTACGTGACACGTCTTGTGCTTTTTAGTTTAATTTCTTTCAATAAAACTTATCTTTACCTCGTGAAAGATTAACATATGCAGGTGACAATCATTCTTACTCACTTAAACATTTCCCAGTTTCTATCTGAGGATGTTTCATAAAGGCTTAAGTGTGACCTGTACCGTCTTCGAACTGATTTTCAAATTTATCCCGGTGCTGTCGCGGGACGTCGACACCGCTATAAATGCATTCACAGTAGAAAAGTTACCCAGGCACAGTCCCGGGATAAATGTATCACATTTCACACTGCAGCAGGTTATTTCTTTTAATGACCTCTGTAACAAAACAGGCTTGTGACCCCGTGAGTGACTCGACTCTGATCTGGAAGCTTAAAGTGCCACGAAGATGTTTATATAATCATCTCGTCATGTCTACATCTCTCAGGGAAAAGGATAAGATGACGAGATCTCGGATCTCGTCATGTCTACATCCCGTTGGAGAGATGATCAGATGACAAGTTCTTATATCCTCTTAGATCCCGCCATGTCTACATCCCGTGATAGAGATGATCAGATGAAAAAATCTTGGATCTTGTCACGTCTACAACCCGTGATAGAGATGGTCAGATGTCAATATCTTGGATCTTGACATATCTACATCCTGTGGAAGAGATGATCAGATGACAAGATCTTGGATCTCGCCGTGTCTACATCCTGTGGAAGAGATGATCAGATGACAAGATCTTGGATCTCATCATGTCTACATCTGATCATGTCTTCTAATTAGATGTAGACATGACGGGATGATTATATATGAACATCTGGGTGGCACTTTTAAGCTTTTACAGAAGTGCGCAATGAGGTGATGCTTTTCATATGCAACTGGGAATTTCAGTGCGAAACTGAATCGCAATCAAATCTTTGTGAAACACACCCTCTTTAGAGTTTATCTAAATGTCCGCAGTTCGAAATTTACTTTGCTTTACTATCCTTAATTACGCTTGGTCTTTGGACTTGATTTGCTATGGAAAATAAGTTTATTGGAAAACCCAGTGATTTTTTTTTAGTTTTGGCGCGTTAGGTACGTGTGTGGGTTGACTTAGGCAAGGACAAATCTTAGGTCATAAGTCAAACTACTGAACTCTATAGTCACTTAACTATTTAGTTCAGTGGGTTAAACGCATCGTTTACAGTAACATTTACATCATCAATATTAATGTTATCATTATCATCATTATTATTATTTACTATTATTCATGTTTTTATAATATCACTTCTGTCATTTTACACATTTAGGTGTCCTGCGGAGCAGTCTGTCAGAGTAAATCATATGGTTTCTCGGGACATAGAAGGATTTTGTTTCAGTGCATTCCGCTTCCGAAATGAGGAATCTGACATGTCTCAGGTATCTATCTACTAGCGTAGAGGGCGTCAACACTTTTCAGAGTACAGAGCCCTTTATTTAATTCATAACAGAGTTTGGCCAATTCGCTGTCGACGGGTTACATACATGGCGCATAATGCTTGGTTATAGACAAGCCCAATTCAAAGATAAAAAAAAAGTCCAGTGAAATTTGAAACTGAAATTAGGTATCATCGAATTATTTAGTAATAGTTCTTAAATGAAACTAAAACTTGAAATTGATAGTCAGGAGCATTTCGTGTATTTCATTGATGAACAGGCATAGTCCCTCCAGTGAGATTCAAATCTTCGAAATTTGATTTTGATATCCAGGTTTTCATTCACTGCGACGTAACGGTATGTGGCACCGAGGAAGCGGACGCTGCTAGGTCGGATGTATCTTGCGCAGGGCAAGGAGATGGTGGGAGAAGGCGTCGGGATGCAAGCTCGGGTTCAAGCCAACACACCATCAGCTATGGACCGTTGTCCATCTTCAGTCAAGGCAATGGCTTCGCGGCCTCTGTGCAAGGTCAGTTGACTTATTATTTTGGCGGCCATTTTGAAAAAAGCGCCCCCACGGTTAAGGTTCTGGATAGGACCTGACTACCTCATATTGTCAGTTTGAACAACTGAACTAGAAGTAATACATAAAATTCCTCCTACCCTAATGTGCCATCTTGCTCTATTATAACCGGGACTAAGAAATGACTAAAATACATAAATAAATCAATGAGCAAAAATTATACTAAATATAGATCTGACATTTAAAGAAATAATCCTAAAGCTCGTAAAGGTAAATTAATAATAGAAGAAATCAGTAAATTGATAATAAATGGATTAATGAATAATTATTATTAGGCAATAAAAATGTTTTGATAAAAGACGAAAATGAGAAAAAATATTTGATATTGAAGGTTAACTTATATAGCTAAAATAGAATAGAAGTGTTATTGCATGCAATCAGCTTTTCCATTTGCATTTTCTCTTCTCTTTTAAATATCCATTGTATATTCTATGTCTCTGTATCACTCTCTCTCATCCTCTTTTAAATAGAATCTCGGGGGATGTTCAGCAGAAGGATGTTTGTGGGAGGCATCGTGGCGCTCGTTTCCATGGTGATCATCTGGGGAGTGGTTAAAGGCTGTGGCTATAAAACAAAAGGCCCGAAAAACGAACGCGCCTACCTCATCGACGTCAACTAAAATCGAGCGACCATTGTGGGGCCATCTTCGGGTTTTAAGGGGGGGGTTGAATTGTTCAGTAACAAAAATATCATGTTAATGACTTGTGTTGGACTGCAGAATAGTATAATTTCTAAACAATGATAAACAAGAATAAAACGTTAATGCTATGAAATTGTTTGTATAATTATCTCTTATTTTTTTTCATTCCATACGCCATTTCTAGTCCTCCAAAAATATTTGGTTCATGGTCTGTACAGCTAAGAGGGGGGGGGAGGGCCAAAACTATTATTCTCTCTTTTTAATTAAATCAGAATCCAGCTAAATTCGCTTGGAAAAGATATGTTCGTGAAGAAAACAAAACCAATCATTAACTATTAACCCCCAGCTGGAATTAATCATACACTGCAAAAAACTCTGGTGTTGATTTAACACCAGCCAGGAATCTATATATGTCAAAACCAGAGAAGTGTTAGACAACACCAGTTTCGTTTTGGTCTAACACCAGATAGGTGTTTATACAACACCAATTAGTATCAAAACAGCATCGGTTTCATTCAAAACTGGTGTTGTTTCAATACTTCTCTGGTGTGGACATATAAATATATATATTAAATCAACACCAGTGTTTTTGAAGTGTTATACTCGTGCAGGGATCTGATATATTACTGATTTAAATATTTGGAAAGAATTAAAGAGACGATATGAACACAAACTTAAAGACTGCAATTATCTTATCATTTTTGTATATCGGATTAATAATATGCGAGATGTTTCAGGACAATGCGAGTAAGAGGGAGGTAGGGTGAGAGAGAGAGCCATAGAGGGGGAGAGACACACACACACACGCACACACCCCCACATACAGAGAGAGATAGAGAAAAGGCTGTACGATTAGAGCGGTCATAATAAGTATATTTGAGCGAATTTATACGTCAGCTTCGGGAATTAGTAGAAAAACACGTGTAGGCCTAGACAATACTAAACTCCTAAAAAAGTTTGGAAATCTGTCTTTGATCGATAATCCCTCTTCGATGTTAGGAAATATCACTGTGTAATTAATATCAATGAATAGAGCATTTAATTTTCTTTAAGATGATACCCTACATGATGGTTCACATGGAGGAGCAGTGCCTTGAAATGTGGGGCAAGGTCAAAATTCAAAAGCTGCAAAATGGTACAATATTGAAAGTCACTCTTCTTTATTCCTTGGTGATGAGTGAGTTTCTCAGCGGTTTTGTTTTTACTTTGACCGGTAATTCCTCATCGGTTTTTAGTAAATATCAATGTGTAATTAATATAAATGAATAGATCATTTAATCTTCTTTAAAATGATACCCTATATGATATGATTATCATTCACATGGAGGTGCAGTGTCTTGAAATGTGGGGCAATGTCAAAATTCAAAAGTTGCAAAATGACGCAATATAGAAAGTCACTGTTCTTTTTTTTACGTGGTGATGGGTGAGTTTTTCAGTAATTTCTTTTAAATGTTTTCGTGCACCTTAATATCACCATTAATATGACTCAAACACACCTCTGCACAAGCAAAAACATAACAAACAAACATGCATGGGTATTTCAAACAACGACACAACCCATGTTATCTCACAGAACCATCACTACAGACATGACAGAAGCGCAGGGGCTTGGTTTGAATGGATTTGCAACTCTACTGACACAGACAAAAGAACCATGTTCTGTATTGACCCTTCATGACTATTTCTGCTCGTTTTGCAGCTATTCGATTCAGACCTCATCCAACACTTTTGAATCCTGCTTTTTTGTGATGGCATGATCATAGCAAGAGAATTAAATGATCTTTTGAATGATAACAAATAGGCATTGTGCAATATTGGGAGTTGGGAGAAAGGAATGGTCAAACTCAGATTTCCAAACCCTTTTTGCTTGTTTTGCAGCTTTTCAATTAAGACCTCATCCAACACATTTGAATCCTGCTCTTTTCGTGATGACATGATCATAACAAGCATGGTATTATTTCAAAGAGACTTTAATATTTTTCGAATGATGTAAGATATGTATTGTTTAAGATTGAGAGTAGTGAGAGTGCTGATTTAGTCATTCAAATTTAAACTAGAAAATCAGCACTCAAAGTGCAGTCACTATACAAGGACATTAAGTGCTAAATTAGAACTTAATTTCTTAGAGTGTATTTTCATGATTTTTACTCTAATCTATTAACGTTACTGCTACTCGTAGCACACAACTTCCTAGTGCTTTTCATGTCATACGTTGTAAATGATTTCCTTTTTTATTCATGGTATAATGATAATGATGAAGTATAAAAACAAGACAAGGGACAAGGACACAGATATTTTTGCTTCGGAATTTAATATCATGTTGAAACCTCGAACAAGTTTTGATATTGGATCTGAAATGCTTCAAATTCTTTAAAACAATAAACACAACTACTTACATGAGAGTCTACAATACCCATGCACCCTTAACTAATATTTCCAAATGCTCACTTGGGTTCTTGTTTATGAAACACCGATTAAGTCAGGGGGAGGATCAGAAATATTACACGCAGATAAACGAACAAACTCACATGACAAAAAGTGATTTGTAGGTTACCTTTGTCCTTTGCTATGTCAGCGCGGGAGGTTCACACATTCATGAGAATTATAATAATTAAAACATCTTGAGATGGCAAATGCCACAATATTCACAATGAATCTTTTGATATATATTAGAGGAGCATTGCATGAAGAGTTAATTCTGTGATTTTTCACAGCCTCATTTGCTCTCAACCAATTAGATACAAGGATGTCCAGTAGCTCATAACACCTGTCGGCGAAAATCACTGACAATTATCTTTATTAAATGGTCGCCAGTAAACAGGTAAACGCTCAGAAATTTAAGTTTTTCTAGGAAGTTGGAGTCCATTGAAAAGGGACGCAAATAATGACGAATCGAGGGAAAATGTCTTCAACTGTGTTTAATAGAACATTTAAAAAGTATTACATAATAGGTTGCAGGCCATTTAGTAGTAAGAAAATTATTGTAGCTATACATGCATATCTAAACATGATCATGTCGTTACGTTACTTGAAATACAAACCGGTAATCTGTATACTAACCATTGCAAGTAACCTAAAATGAACGTCAACAGAGAGAAGTGCATATATTATATAAGTCCCCGGATATAAGTATACAAGAAGGGATAGATACATGGTTATACGATAATTAACACTCCTTTTCCTTCACAGCATGTGTGAAACATTTCTTGAAAGATAATCGTCTATAAACTACGCGTACATCAAAACGATAGGCTAATTCCTTGTAACACACAATTACCGCATGAATAACGTGGTTTAGAGAGCACAATTAGCACAGGCATATATACATTAACAGTGACTGAGGGAATTTGTATGCTTGATAACAATCAAATGAAAACTAAGATGAATCAAACGTGAATTGTTTCAACATTTGCTCCTTTGCACGTCTTTACATGTAAACAGTGGTGCCCAAAAGTTAGTGAATTCCATCAGGAAATGAACATATTTAAAGTGTTCAAGTTCTGCCATGTTTTACATACTTAATTGTGAAATCTGGTGATAAAATATTGCATTCAGTAAAGTTTAGTTTCTCTGGGCTCGTCGGTGTCGTCTACATTCAACACTCAGCATGTAGGAGTGCATTTTGGGATGGGGTTCACATTATAACTTTCGAGCACAACTGTATATGCATCTGTAAAATGTACTTAGAATTACATTTAAAAAATCGGTATAGCACTTACATAGATACATGTACACTAATAGTTCTTATGATACGTTAATCACGTAATGAATATGCTTGCACCAACCCAACCAATAATCCCCCACACTTTGTTGACATCTGCATGGGCCTATTGATAGTTCTGGTGCTTTCGTCAAAATGTCAAAAACAACAAATAGGCCTTTATCTATTTCACCTACATTCTTAATTCTTACACATACATTCTCTTCACAACTTGACGAGAAGATCCATGTCACACTTGACATCTGGTTACAGGTTGACTTTAGATTAAACAGAGAAAATGTAGAAAAGGTTTGTAGTTCATGTATTGTAGTGTGTACCACATACTATATACCATATTTCGTCGCAGAGTTAAGACCTTAGTATAAATATATGACAAACGTAGCTTTAAAAATTGGTAATACCAGGATGAATAATTATATTCTAACGAACTTATAGTATTGTATTCTCAACTCTCTGGTTATTTACAGCGGTACAAAAACACGAGGAGAGAAAAAGTACAATTCAAAACTTACAACATCAGTTGTATTATTTTATGACAAAATGCAAAATGAATTGCAACTGTTTTGCAAAATAACAGACATGAGAAACCCATCAGTTTGGCAATTTTCTTTGCACAGATGATACTTCATTACTTACTAATATGCCTATAATGAAGATATAACGATTGAAACTAACATGTATCTTAACATAGCAATATATTCGTGGACTTACAGTTTGTCAAGCAACAACAAAATTGGTACGTTAAGCACAATACATTTCAAGCAACAGATGCAAAAAAATGTCATTATGTGCAACCAATTTCAAGATACGTAAAAGTTATTACCTTGCTTAACAACAGCGCCATATCTTCTTACATGTTTACTGTAAAAACCATGCTTATCTATTTCTTAATAACAAATGGTGAGAAATACGATATCGTGAGTACAATAACAACATACGTGATAAACACAACATAGCAAACTACACAAGAAACATTGTATAAAAATAGTATGCATCGGCTCTCTTGTTACGTAAATTAAAGTAAAAATAACGAAAGGAAAACAAATCCCGTAACCTTAATATTCCATAGTTACTTACGTATGGTGTGCATTCCTTTTCTGTTTTGCTTATATGACTGCATCAATCCCCATGCTAAAGTAGAGTGCAAAATCCGAAATACGAAATTACCGAATTATAATTCAATTAACGCAGTACAATAAACAGTACAATTTTTTGTCATTAGTATTCGGTTTCCTACACACATACTTCCCTTTCATGTATGTACGAAAAGTAGAAATCAAGTACTAAATGAATCTCGAAAATGTGTAAAATACAATGGATTGTAAAAGGACTACGAAACAATGACTCGTGTTCGAGAATGTATTCTTATTTACCATGCACGATGTTTCTAAATTCTAAATAAAACAATTTTATCAATATCGACATATATGCCCATGTATACAGTCCAGGCTTAAGCATACATTGAATAATAATAATAATTATTATAAACAACATTTATAAAGCGCTTAATATGAATTGTTTCTAAGCGCTGGAAATAGACAAAAATAAGTACATGTAAGTTGAAGAGATGCAGGGAATTTACGAAATGCAAAACAATATAAACTCATAAGACTACCAAAAATCACGGAAAACGCATGAACAAAATACAAGGAATAATATAACAGATAACGGAAATTAAAATGATTAACTACTAATTAAAAAGATACGTTTTCAATCTACATGTAGTCTTAAAAATGGAAAGTGTTGGAGATCCATATATTTGACAAAGGCATTGGTCGGTACTCACAGAGACGCGAGAAAACCAAATATATGATGTGTTCCGAATTTTACGAATAAAACAATAGGTAGTCCAGGCCCCTTCTTTCAAATTACTGTTCCCGTAACCATGGTATTAATACTTCAATAAACATCATAAGGATCTAAACGCAGATAACATATGAAATATACACCTTGAAAGCCACTCTTGGCTTTTCAAATTCTCAATAACGGAACCTAAAACACGCTTTGTAAACATTTTCATTTAATTTAGGTTTTATTTCCACAAATCCGTTATGATAAAAGACTTTGATAACTTAACTTACATAACTAAATTGAACAACCACCAAACACGATGAGATACCTTTCATTTTCATTTTTCGGTTTCTACAACACTCTTTCATAAACGCATTAACATAGAAAATCCAATAATGATATACATATAACTGAAAAGCAAACCATCGAACAAAATGGTATTTTTTATTAAAACATATCGATTTTTGGAAGGTGCAGGGGTTGCCACTATAAGCTAATCTTGCATGACTACGTGGCAACCCCAGAAAACAATTATAATTATCTCTCATCCTACATATCTTAATGTAAAGGTGCAAGTACATAATGGCGGGATCAATACATTATTGGTCAAAGTGAGCATAGGGTCGTGCGAAGCATACCCAAACTTGAAATTATTTTACGATTAATCTGTTACAGTCGGATACCGGTGACACATTGTGGGCCAAATGAATTGTTAAGTGAATTTCATGTTTTTGTTATTTCAAAATTTTATGTTCGGACAAGGTGTTGATAATGGTCAGGCTTTATTATGGTATTATGCCCAGCAGTTCGAGCAAAGGAAGGATAGTGTTCTCTCCGCAACCAAAGGAAATATTCCGTTACTTTATCGTGGCCGTGTGGTCTAAAGCGCGTGAATAGAAACTGATATATGCCTTTTTGTTTATGTGATATTAAGAAAAATATCAAATTTATTGTTAACATGGTTAATTGGCGGTATTTACTTCTGGGGTGATTTGCATGATAAAATCCAAGCCTTATTTTGCATCACCAGGAGTCTAGCACAATGAGCCGAAATTAAGATTGATCAAAATTCGCACCACATTCGGGAAGGAATTTTATTCGATCATGTCAAATTCGGGAAATGTTTCAGATCTGACATCTTGTTAGACAAAAATGTTGTTAAAAAGCTCCCCCGAAGAAGAGTCGGAGGGTACTTGGTACATGGTATGACGTTCCTCCGAAATACTCTAAGAAGAGTTTTAACTGGAGGACAGAACCGACACGACTGTCGAGGCAACCGGATTCGATTCGAACATGAAAATATTTAAACAGGGGAGTGTTTCAGAAATGACTCGTCGGACAGTTACCGGAGAAACAATGCTTCTTAGCCAACCAAAATCAAGGAGAGAAGTCAGACCCAACAACTTTGACAAAACTGTTTAAACGCTTGCCAGAATGAGCCTCAAATACTTTAAAAGTACTTCAACGGTACTTAGCATGTGATGAGAGTGTCAGGATGGACCCTTGTAGTAATGCTGCTAAATCTAGCATGTTCATCCGTACTTGCCAAATCAATACAGAATAAGGAACTCTGGACCACACTAATTGAAGAAGGGAACGTATATGAGCAATGGTGATCGGGGGGAGGGGGGTCATCCAAGTGCGGATCCATGCTTCTGTTGACAAGAACTCCAACTTCTCGCACAGGTTCCATGTGGAAAGGAAGTTTGTCAAGTGATCGTGAAGGCAGACAAAGGATGGTGCTATCAGCTTTCCCATCACTACAGAAGAATGGCCAACTGTTGAAGAAGTCTACAGAAACAGTTGGATGACACGTCCTCCACACTAACATGCAACCAGAGCATTCCATTGCACAGGATGTTGAATGAAGTGTCTGCTGCGACAAAATGCTGTGGTTGGATCAGGAAAGTGGCCAGTAAAATTAACGTGATGCCAGGAGCCTGGAAATGACTTACACTGCTTGAGATGTGCAGCATGTTGCTAGAAAAAAAACAAGGTTGGAAAGAAGGGGAGGGGCTGAGATAACTTTCAAGACTGTATAGAGTTGCAGAATCTTCAATAAAAACGGGAGCTAGACATTCAAGGGTTTTGGTGGACTAGATTACCTCTGCCCCCTCCATGGCAGTGGTCTGTGGTGTTTACATTGGCTACTTTCTTTACTTCGCGGTACGTTATGATAACCAGGCGACTCACCAATCATGTCAATCGGGATTCGTTTTCTGCAATTAGAATGTTTCGAGCGTTGTTTGAATATTTGGAATCCCGTTCGTTCGAACTTCGTAATGCATTAAAAAAGAGAATGAACTTCGAATGCTGTGCGATATATCTCTAGCTCGAATGATTTTCGAAAGTTTCGAGCAAGAGCAAACCCTTTGCGCTGGCCACAAGAATTAACCGGAATACTTGGATTGCACTCGAATTCAGACAGATTTTTAAAGTATGTACTTCGAACCTCCCAGGAATGTACTCAGAATATCCATACACATGATATAGCCGGCGCGGCGTTCTATCGCTAGTATTACTCATGATTAGCAGTATCCTGCTTTGAATCAAGAGCGGCTTCTGTTGGGGGGAAAGAGAGGAATACAATTTATCGCTTTGGGAGAGAAAAATACCATTATGATCCCCTACACGTTATCGCTAATCAATGTATTGTTATTGAACTAATTATTGAAAACAATTTAACCGCGATCACCTCGCTTTCTCGTTTGCGCTATTGACTTTCTAGGTCATACCCCTTCCTATTTTGGGCATCCGATTATCGCCAATAGAACCAACGAGAAAAAGCATGTAAAAAACCTTTGGGTTTCTGACTACTTTCATGCTCATGCCTCCCCTGCCGTTCAGCCACTCTCTTTGTTGTTGATACAATTGTTTCCTCGTTGGTCATGGTTTTTGATGTGTGCATGACAGAAATTTCTTCAAAGAATTCCTCCAGTTTGGGTCCGAAATGTGTAAGCTTAAATAGCTCTTCCTGAAGCTCTTTAACCTGTTGCGCTGTCTTGATATTTTCACTGGCTCCGTCTGTAAGAGCGCTGTCCAGTATCTCTCTCCGTTTGTTGTATTCTCTTTTGGTTGTTTCCAGATTTTGCAGCACACCTTCTTTTTGGAATCTGACTGGTTTTGCCTTTTCTTGCTTTATGCACATTTCCAGATATTCATCTACGGCATCGTTGTAGGTGATTAAAGCATTTGCCTTTAGGAAAGAGCCAAACTTGGCACCAGTTTCCATTATAATTTCTTGTTCTTCTTTCAGTTCCTTAACTTTTTTGTTGATTTCATCTACCATTGCTTGTCTCCTGGATTTTTTGTCTCGAATTTTATTAATTTGATGTTGAACCTTCGAAGATAGGAATTCCTTTTCTGTTATTACGATTTCGTAGGTCAGGTGCATATGCTGCTTGTAACTGTGTCTACATTCACGGCAGTATTCGTCTGTCATGGCCCAACATTCAGCAAGTTTTGGATTGCCGGTTGTTTCGATTGGGACACCCTTTAAACGACAGTGGGAATGGCATACGGTCTTGTACACTGTGTTGTGCACCTTTGACCGGCCAACAGGCATGTAGGTGACGCACTCAGAGGCAGCGCAAACTGTCTTTGGATAGCCTACCTCCTCTCGTTCTATATCGTATCCTTTGAATTTGAGGTCTGCTGTCAAAGAACTAATTTCATTATCTGCAAGAGCGATTTTAGCTTTTGTTTCTCTTGCTGCATCAATATTGTGATTGATTGTATTGGCTACTTCTGCTAAGGGTTTACTCATTGCTATGATGATTCTCCTAGCTTCATTCATGCCCACAGTATCTCTCACTCTATGAGGCTTAAGTTGACAATCAACGTACTGTAGGAGACGGTCTGTTTCCTCCACCGATTTGTCCCAACTGGACGAGTAGGTGGCGATTTCTGCCTCGCCGAACGTGATACCGTTCTTAATGCAGGCAAGGAATCGAAAAGGTTCGTTATCGAAACAAAAGTATTTATCCTTCGTTGCCAGAATACCGACGTTTTTCTTTCTAAGCTCTTCGTTAAGAACTGGTAGTGTATCACCTGGCTGGTAGAAAGTCTGGCGAGCGTTCGTAAAACAGAACACGATGTTGTTCTTGGCTGATTTGTGCAGTTGAACAAGCAGTTCTTGGATGCAAAATCGAAACACTACAGTGAGCCTTGCATTATTTGGCTTCAGAAGTATGCATATCGCATGTATCTGAGAGTAGGATGTAAGGTGAGACAATATACTCTTCATATTGATATCATCCTGCTCATAACCATCTACATCACCTATTCCTGGTGTGTCAATCAATCGCACTCGTCTGTCGCCAACGGTGAAGACATAAGACCGCGGTTCCTTTGTTGCTGATTTTCCAGTTTCACGCACCTCATTCGAATCGTCTCTCCCTATCTTAATTTGTCTTTGCTCACCATCTTGGGTTAAGGTGAACGATGATGGAATCAAAACCGGAAAGTCTATTGAGTTCATTGCTTCATGTAGACTGTTAAATGACAAGTAGTTTTGAATGCCGTTGATCCAGGTGGATTTACCCACTCCTGTTTCACCTAGAATGAGGATGTTCATCTCTTTCATTGCTTCCAATTGGGAAAGGTCGTCCTCCAGCAAGACCTTCGGATATCCCACAAAGTCCATACCGTGTCGAGAGTCATTGCAACGAAACTTTGAATCTTGAGGACTTGACACTCCACATTTGCAGTAAAAGAGTTTAGACGCTGTGAGATACTCGACAAACCGTTTGCATTTCAAACATCTCCATTTAGATGGGTCACCAGAACAACGCCCGTTGCCACCTAGAGCATTCGGACATCTTAGCGTGACCAATGTACGCTCATTCGGGATGTCAGTTTTTGGTTCTGGATTTATAACTTGAACCATACTCGCATCGATAAATTCACCCTCTTTCTCAAACAGGTCTTCTTTTGTAAGTACGCCATTTTCGTACTTCTTAATTACTGGCTTCTTTCCTTGATCTAGCCAGACATGGGTAGCTACAGTTTCTTGGTCTACAACAATAAATTCAAAGAACTCGTACTTTGAATAAGTGAAAAACAATCGCATGAATAAGTCTCGACCTTTTCCCATAAATTCAACGTCGGCGCCCTTGGGGATGTAGAAAACGAAAGTGTTTTCTTTCGCATATAAAACTAGTTCATCGTTCCTACCGACGTATTTGATCCCCTTGCTAAGCATCGACCTGATAACCCTGACTTTCTTCAGGCACGGTCCAAATTCCTCTTCGTATTTTAAAGCAGACAATTCTTCAGAGTCCACTTTACTCAGGAACTTTTCAAGGACACTCGATTTATCTTCTCCCAATCTCATCCTTTTAACTATTTCCTGGAGATCGGTTTTAAAACGAGATTCTTGCACAAACAAAGAATCTCCCCAAACCATATCAATTCTCCTAAGGATTTCATCAGACAATAATGCACGATTAAGCTTTATGTCATGATATATGTCGTATATCTTTTGGCTTCTTTCTTTTATCTTTTCTAAGACCAGTGCAATTTTCTGATTTGTACATTCGTCAACTTCCTTGTATATCATCATGTTTTCAGTTGCCTTGACATTGAACTTTTTTCTGATAGTTTCTACAGGCAAGAGATAGTATTTGAGTGGGACCCCATTACCATCGCTAGTATTTTTCACAAGTGCGGGTAAAGACTTCGCTAGCCCAAGCGCTCCTTCGAATGTGTGGGGGCTATTTTCGTTTGTAATCAAAACGTCGGCCCTACATTTATAAGAAAGCCTTCCACTTTTAACTTCCCCCTTCCTATCATCAACGTAGACACTTGTCGCTCCCTGTGCAAGAAGAATATCCCTAAGGTTTCCAAGCTCGACACCTACATCCGCCCTAACAGCCGAAACGTCATCATTCTCAATATTCTCATACTCGCACGTAACTGTACATTGGGCCCCCCAATCAATACCTACTACAACATGCGTCGCAGGGGTGTTTGGATCGGATAAGATATCCATGTCAATGATATCTCTGTTCTGGTTTATTGCTACCTCTTCGTTGACAGTACTCAGCTTGTAGATAAGACTCTTGCTTTGGGTCTTGGCACTCCTCCGCTCGTCTCTAAGGAAAGCTCCTGAACCACTGAGCTCTACCATTCCGACTGCAACACTCAGCTGATGTTTGGATAGAATGTTATAAAAAGAAAGATGATGATAAATAATGTTGCAGTAAGTGTTGGATATGTAACCTGGAGAGAGGAACACAATACTTCTACTATAATTATTTGTTCATCTAATTGATCTGCCTTTTATATTCATGATTAAATCTAAATTGATGAATTAATGGTCTGTAGTAATTTGCCTTAAAAACAACCAATGAAAACGAGAAATACCTCAGATAGTAAAAAAAATATATTGAAACGTATCTCGCATTTTATTGTGAAAACCTATACACAAGATTACGAAGTATAAAGATGAAATCTGAAAAGAAGTGAAAACAATATCTGAAAGGAAAATCTATACTTGTTAATGCTGACTAGAAGTTTAAATGTGGCGCCAAAAATTGTCGAAGACGCACGAATAGTGGCCAAGATCAAAACGGGGAGGTAATCATGATAATCATGCCCCCTGTTCTCATTCGGATTAGCACATCTTTTTTAAGGTTAAGTGACTTGAGCGGGCACTTTCCAAAGTTGTGCCGACACCCAGGTACGCGATTTTGAAATTACCTAAAATTAATTAGCGCATGTCGAACCCCAAGTCATGTACAAATCAAATGCGGATTTTGCTTATAACCAACATTGTTAACATTGTTAACTGCAATATCATCTTTACTTTAACTGGTTAAAATATAATTCAAAATTTTTAAGATTTCAGATTTCATTTACTATCCTCACATCGTTTAATTTAATTTGCATTTAATTTGATAACCTAATGTCGTCTGAAGAAAAAAAAAAACCCTCCATTCTTCGAGAAAAAAAATTATGACCCCGCTTTCAGGCAGAAAACAGATCATATTCATTTTACTGACCTGTAGTGCATCTTCTACATCGAGTTTCTGGCACTTCTCCTGCAAACTGTCAGATCCTGTCATCTCGATCTCTGTCTTGGCAATGTCCCTAGTTTCCACCATATTGTCTTCGGGTTTTGACACGAATAGGGTTTCATTCTGTACAAAGAAAGATGTTACATAACATAGAATTAGATGAGAATTATTTTTATTCATTTGGTTGTTCACAACTTCAGAGAGAGATTTGCAGATGAGAAGTGTTTTTAAAGTAAGAACTTTTCATTTTAATGTATGAAATTGAAGAAATGAAAAGTAAAGAACCGCTATGTTTTAGAGGACAAGTATCCCTTTAAAGGCCATCCCAACAAAAGAACAGTTTGTTGGGGTGGCCCAACAAAAAATTGATTTGACTAAAAAGAGAAAAATCCTACTAGTACAACACTGAAAATTTCATCAAAATCATAAGCAAATTAAGTTATGACATTTTAAAGTTTTGTTTAATTTCACAAAACAGTTTTATGCACATCCTGGTCGGTATGCAATTATGTGAGGAGACTGGTGACGTCATCCACTCACAATTTATTTTGTATTTTATTACATGAAATATTCTAATTTTTCTTCTCATTGCCAAGTGAAACAACGATTGTTTCCTCTCTGAACATGTGGAATTAAAATTGGTAATACTATTTGGTTCATTCAAGTTGGTCCTTATTGTGAAAACTGTAAAAAATGAAATAATGTATGATTCAAACAATAAAACCCAAAAGAAATAGTGAGTGAGGGACATCATCGACTGTCTCATTTACATGTCACTGAGTTGTGCACATCACTGTTTTGTGAAAAATAAGTGAAACTTTTTTTTTATTTTACATCCGATTTTGATGAAATTTTCAGCGTTATGCTATGTTGATTTTTCTCTATCTATCCAAATCAACATTTTTCTGGGATGGACTTGATCTTTAAGTATACCAGAGTATTCTTGAATGTTTCAATGCAACAACACCCCTTTATTTGTATGTCATAGCAGGCATGTCATAGCAGGCATATCTAATGAGGCAGTGGATTACTCATTACGGTGAATTTTACAAGGTTAAAATGGCAGAAGTAAACATGGCAGAGGTTAAAAGTGGCAGGGGTAGCAATGGCAGAGGTAAACATGGGAGAGGTAAAATAGGAGAGGGGAAAAATGCAGAAGTAGAAATGACATAGGTATTATGGCCAGACTTAACCCCCCATGCAATAAATTGTCAAAAAGCCCCCGAATGTACATACAGTGCGTCTAAAAAAAAACCAATACACTTTTGAAAGGGCTACCAAACAAAAATATGTTTATTTGGGGAAAAATATATATATATATGGACAGCCAATAAAGTCAACTTTAAGATAAAATAAAAAAGTTGGAAAACAATTCATGCTTGAGTGAGCACCCACTTAAACAAAGGGTATGAAAATTAGGGTGGATAGGAATTAGCCTTTCTTTTTCTTTCAGGTTTTGAGAGGCGAGTCCCTTGGAACTTGCAAACTTGAGGGTGTTGTGATAAATTAATGGTCATTCATTTATCAATTTAAATTGTTAGAGCAAATTTTATGAATTATCAAATTGAAATTTAATGCATGAGTGAGCGTGAATTGCAATCTTTAGTGCAGCATTGTCACTTTACAATGTGGATCTCAGGAGTGTGTTCATTGGAGTCAGGAGAATAGGGGTTAGAAAGGACTTCAGTTGTTGAGGTAAACTGATGGAACGTTCAGCCTCCCTCCTACAGGTCCGTCCCCATCCTGATGTTTAGATCGACACTGATTGCTACTACATGTACGCAAGTCCTGAGCGGACTATCAATTTGATAATAAATTCTGAAAATTAAGTCATCAACCTTTACCTATCAATTAGCAATTTGTTAGTAAATCAATGTGAATAATGAAACATTCATATTTTTAAATAAATTATTAATCAAACATTCAGCTTTTTCAATAAATTATTTCATAAATAACCGTAGTTCAAGTTCTTAATAATCATTCAACGGAAAAAGACCCATCAACCATTATTCACTTGGCGTTAAAGTTTTGAATACCGTTCGGGAGAATGAAATGGGGTGGAGGGCGGGGGTGAGTATATGATTTGTAATTGGTAAGAGAACACAAAGAAGAATGCTCATTTAACCAAGTCTTACCCTATCTAACCTCCTTGGATTTAACAGGTACATACCATCACATTTCTCTGACTCTCACAATCACACTTGCTAAGATTCACATATACAGTGCGTATCAAAAAAAAAAGTTTACACTTTGAAAAAGCTCTGGGAATTAAAAAATATACATTATGTGGGTAATTTTTTTCACATATAATCTTTGGTTTGGGTCTCATCTATCCAATGAAAGTAAAGGTTCTGACAGAATGTTACACTTGAGTGAGCACTGTCCATTTTTATAAAGCTAGCAGAAATCCGTTTGCGCAGAAATGCTCGTTTTCACGCAGTGTCAAGGGGAAAGGGCGAAATCAAACTTACCCTGCGATACATTTTTCCTACATTTCCCTTGCACTTTTAGTCAATTAAGATAAAACAGATACATTCAAGCATTTTTAAACAGACTTGCCATCCAAATTGAAATTTCAACACTTAGTACCCTTTTTGTGCCAGCTGGATTTGAGGACATAATTGAATCTGAACAAAAGTTTACCTCAGACATCTCCAGCACTTTTTGACTAAGTTTTTATTATTTAAAGTGGGTTGACATTTAATCTCTCATTTAATTCTTGTTTCTCCACACTTTGCCCAAGCTTGACAATGATTAACAAAATAAAAATCAATCCTAATTCATTTTATGTCAATCACAGCTCAGTGTAAATCAACTATCGTCTTGATGGCCTTGGTGTATTGAGGAGTGGGGTGAGGCGAAATGCACTCTTCGAAGTGTATTGGGCAAGGAAACAAGTTAAAAGATATCTTCAAATCAATTTTACTTGCTAAATTCTACGTGTTCTTCATGATAATGGTTTAGTTTTATTCACATAGCTATTTCAAAGTTCTGCGCAAATCATTTTTCACTAACTTTTTAAAAGTAAGCGCTGCCCACTCAAGCGGAAATATTTTCGACAGTTATATCGTCATTTGCTTAAATGGATCTGTACCAATGTTAAAAAGTGGAAAAACCTTCAGGATATTACAAATGTATAATTTTACAGGATTTTTTCAAAGTGCAAACTTTTTTTTTGATACGCACTCTATAATAAACTAAATATGCAACACTAAAATTGTAATTATATTTTCCTCATGCATCACATTTCAATTTAGTAACTGAAATTTGCTTAAGAAACCAAAACTGATGTCAATTCATCAGTAATGGAGCATAACACCCTTGACCTTGCAAGTTCTAGAAGACTCACCTAGAAAGAGAATTGGAAGGCTAATTCCTGCTCACCCTAGCAAAGGCTAGTCTCTCAGCAGGGGAGAAAGGGGTAGAGAGAGAGAGAGAGAGAGGGGGGGGGGGGGTTAAATGTTCTGTTGACCCTATCCCATCAACCTACCTCCCCCACCATGCCCAACTATCTCATCCCTATTCTGACTTCCATGAAGACATTGCTGAGATCCACGTGAAAAAGTTAAAATTGTATTTCGTGTTCACTAATCCATTAAATTTCAATTTGACAATTCTTGAAATTTGCTCTAAAAACCTAAATTGACAATGCCTGGTCATTAATTTATCACAACACCCTAAACTTTGCAAGTTTCAAAGGACTCGCATCTAAAAACAAGTGGAATGCCTCTGGCCGTCCCACCTGCATCACGCGGTTCAATATAGCAGCAGTGCTGACTTTGAATACTACTCTAACTCACACAAGATGTTCAGTGATACATGGTTACTCTTATGTCCACTTTTTATGAACTAGACCAATAAACTTACAGAGATATGATGGTTATTCAACAAAAAACCCCAACATGGCCAAAGTTCATTGACCTTACATGACCTTTGACCTTGATCATGTGACCTGAAACTCGAACAGGATGTTCAGTGATACTTGATTACTCATATGTACAAGTGTCATGAATCAGATCCATAAACTTTCAAAGTTATGATGGTAATTCAACACATACACCCAATTGGCCAAAGTTCATTGACCTTTGACCTTGGTCATGTGACCTGAAACGCGCACAGGATGTTCAGTCATACTCGATTACTCTAATGTCAAAGTTTCATGAACTAGGTAAAAAACTTACAGAGATATGATGGTTATTCAACAAAAAACCCCAACATGGCAAAAGTACATTGACCCTAAATGACCTTTGACCTTAATCATGAGACCTGAAACTTGCACAAAATTTTCAGTGATGCTTGACTACTATCGTGTCCAAGTTTCATGAATCAGATCTATAAACTTTCAAAGTTATGATGGGAATTCAACAGATATCCCCAATTCGGCCAAAGTTCATTGACCCTAAATGACCTTTGACCTCGATCATGTGATGTGAAACTCATGTAGGATGTTCAGTGATACTTGATTAACCTTATGTCCAAGTTTCATGAACTAGGTCCATATATTTTTTTAAGTTATGATGACATTTCAAAAACTTAACCTCAGGTTAAGATTTCGATGTTGATTCCTCCAACATGGTCTAAGTTCATTGACCCTAAATGACCTTTGACCTTGGTCATGTGACATGAAACTCTAATAGGATGTTCAGTAATACTTGAATAACCTTATGGCCAAGTTTTGTTAACTAAGTCCATATACTTTCTAAGTTATGACGTCATTTCGAAAACTTAACCTCAGGTTTAGATTTGATGTTGACGCCGCCGCCGCCGCCGTCGGAAAAGCGGCGCCTATAGTCTCACTTTGCTTCGCAGGTGAGACAAAAACTGAAAGAAATTTGATTCCTGCCCAGCCTAAATTCCATACCCTTTGTACATGTATAGTAGTGCTCACTCAAGCATGAATAGTTTTCCGACTTTTTGGTGTCATCTGAAAGTTGACTTCATTGGCTTTCCATAGGTATTTTCCCCAGATTGATATAATTTTTGTTTGCTAGCCATTTCAAAAGTGTAAAAAATTTTTGAGACGCACTGTAGATTTTATAAGAAGTGCACGTCACGGTTGGGAATTTCAAAATATCAATTAAGGAAGAGGATTGAGGCGTGGATTTTCTCGGGTTTGATTCAATGGCAATGGGAATCAAATGTTGCTATAGTAATAATTTTGATAATGTTCAATTTCAAACTTCTTTCAGTTGTTTTATTTGGTGCTACATTTCGCAGGAAGAGGGGCAAAGCAGAAAAGGGATGCATCACTTTTTGCAAGTGGAGAGGAGAAAGCCGTTTTTGGCTCGGAAGTTTTTTTTTAAGTGGGTTACCACCATCCAACATTCCACTGACCTTTCTTCATCCAATAATTTCAAGCAACTTTTTACAAGTTTGAAGGAATTCAAACAACATCATAATAGCCAACTGTAAGATCGCACTCACCGCGTATTCTAGTCCATTGTCTTCTGCTTTAATAATAAATAATAATACATGAGATTTATATAGCGCACTTTCCATCTTCATTAGATGCTCAAGGCGCTTCAGAGCCCTTAACGTCACTGATATCGTAACACATATACAGTGTGTATCAGAAAAGTTTACACTTTGAAAAAGCCCTGGGAACTAAAAAATATACAACACGTGGGTAATTTCTTCACATATAATCTTGGGTTTGAGTCTCGTCTATCCAAGTAAAGGAAAATTGTTAAAAGAATGTTATATTTGAGTATAACTTTCCATTTTTGTAAAGCTCACAAAAATCTGTTCGTGCAGAAATGCTCGTTTTCACGCTGTGTCAAGGGGGAAGGGCGAAATGAAACTTAGGCCTACCTTGCGAAACGCTATGATACATTTCCCTTGCACTTTTAGGCAATTAAAAAAACTGATACATTCAAGCATTCTATAACAAGTTTGCAACCCAAACTGAAATTTCAACACTTGGTTAGCACAACCTTTACCTTTTTTTTGTGCCAGCTGGATCTGAGGACAACCGAATCTGAACAAAAGTGTATATCAGACATCTCCAGCATGTTTTCACTAAGTTTTTTATCATTTAAAGTGGGTCCACATTTTATTTTCCATTTAGTACTTGTTTCTCCACATTTTTTTCAAGCGTGACAATGATTAATAAAATAAAAATCAAGCCTAAGCCATTTCATGTAAATCACAGCTCAGTGTAAAGCAAATATCGTCACGATGGCCTCGGTATGTGTGGATGGGGAGTGGGGTGGGATGGGGCGCAATGCACTCTCCGAAGTGTTTTGGGCAAGGAAAGCAATGAAGTAATTGGCAACAACTCCAGCAACTGACCAGCGTGGGGGAATGAGATAATCATTGAGCTTACAATATCAAGGTTGCAGGGTTGGAATCCCGATATAGGCAAGAAGTTGATATATGAAACAATATTCGGGGGGGGGGGCATTTACGTTTTTTACCAGAAATTTCTCTGTCCTGATATCATACAGGCCTCCCAGCTGGGCTTTCCGTCCAAGACTGGCTCTTGTCACGGTGACACTGCTCTCCGCCATGATCGCAGCTCACGAATATCTCGTGCTCACAAAGATAATGAAAACGACCTGTAAAGACAAACATGACAATTAATAACCAGCAATCACAGAGGAAACTTATAGTTATAATCAAATTTTCACGAAACTTCCAATTACTCCGGGCCTCAAGCTTCGAAGATTTTCTTTCACCAAGAATATCTAAATTTCCCATGAGAGTCGAAATTAGTACCTCTTACCAATCAAGGTAGATGCGGATAATTCGTTTTTCTGTTTCCGAAACGGAAAAAGCAAAAATAGAATATTGAGTGAAAACCGTTTCTATTTTCATTGTTACAAACAGAAAAACGGTCGTTTTTTTTATAATTTGGGTCAGAAATGAAAATATGAAAATAAGAATATTGAGAAACAAACTGTTTTTTTCATTTTACTGTTTTCTTAAAATTGCTTTTCCATTTTTCTTTTCCTGCAAATTGAAAAAATAAGTAACTTTTATCAATTCAATTTATCGTTTTGTCATGTGAAAATTAAGAAATTAAATTAAACATTTCAAAATTTTGTTTTGTGTTTCACAAATTGAGAATTAAACACCTTTTCTGATTTCGTTTTTCCGTTTTATGTTTTGGAAATCGAAAATTGAACACGCTTTCTGATTTCGTTTTTCCGTGTTTGCTTATAAAATTGAAAATTGAACAAGCTCTCTGATTTCGTTTTTCCGTTTTGGCTTTTGTCAATTGGAAATCAGAAAATTGAAGACTGCCCCAACGTTAAAAAAGCGTGGCAGTCTTACGCGGTTCCTTTGATCGAGCGCGCGCTAAGTTTACAGTATATTATACAGTATACATGTGCTAGCCACAGTGCGAGAGATATGTAGCGCTAGTGCTACATACGTGTGTTAGCGGAGCCCGCCCGCGCGTTTCCGTTTTACACCCTGGCGAAGGCATTTTCCGGAAAAGTAGCCAAAAAGCGACTAGTGAAGAGTCTACGTCTGCGTTTGTTTACATTATCAGTTGGGCGCGCGATCCAAAGTCCGCACCGAAGCTATCCGCAGAACATACCGTACCTGCAAATGCAGCTGAGCTTATACTTTCCAGGTTCAATAAGAATGTTTGCCTTGATCATTTGCCTTGCCGATTTGCTGATGTCTGTCTTTCTCTCTATCTGTCTATATATCTATCTCTATCTATCTATGTAACTGCAGTATCTATCTATCTAATAATCTTCTCTGTCTCTCTCATTCTTTATCTAACATCTATCTATCTCAAATTCTCTTTCTCTCTCTACCCATCCATCTGTCTGTCTTTCTCTATTTCTCTCTCTCTACCTACCTATGTAACTACAGTATCTATCTGTTAATTTTTTTAGTCGCTCTTCTCTCTCATTCTTGATCTATCTGACATCTATCTATCTCTCAAACTATCTCTCTATCCATCTATATCCATCTGTCTGTCTTTCTCTATTTTTTAACTAGAGTATCTATCTATCTGTTAATTTGTTATTAATCTTCTCTTTCTCTCTCATTCTTTAATTATCTATTTAATATCTCTATCTATCTATCCATCTGTCTGTCTTTCTCTTATTCTCTCTATTTATCTATCTATTTTTTAACTTATCTATCTGTTAATTTGTTAATATTCTTTTTCTCTCTCCCTCAACATCTATCTATCTCTCATCTATCTATCTATCTATCTCTATCTATCCATCTGTCTGTCTTTCTCTATTTCTCTCTATCTATATATCTATCTATCTATGTATGTATCTATCTGTTAATTTGTCTATCTTCTCTGTCTCTCTCATTCTTTATATTTCTATCTATCTAACATCTATCTATCTGTCTCTCAAATTCTCTATCTCTCTCCTTCTCTAGCATCATTCTGTCTGTATTTTTTTCTCTCTCTCTTCGTCCGTCCATATTTCTATCTACAGCATCTCTCTCTCTCTCTTTCTATCTATCCTTCTCTCTCTCTTTCTCTCTCCCTCCTATCCCTCTATATATCGACCTCTCTCTGTCTCTCCCCTCTCTCTATTTATCTATCTGTCCATCCATCTCTCCCTCTTTCTCTCTCTTTCTATCTATCTATCCACCTCTCTCTCTATTTCTATCTATCTATCTATATATATATATCTTGTCTCTATCTATTTATCAGTCTTCTATATCTATCTTTCGGCAGCTTCTAAGTGTATCAATCCATCAAACTTCAATTTGTCTTTCCATTATAAGTATCTGTTTATTTTTATTTTGTCTGTCATTCTATTCATTTAGTTAATAATTTATTTTTAGAAAAAAAAACTATCATAAACAACGCGACTGCAAAAGCATGTTCGGATTTCACTCCTGACTGCCGCTCTCTCTGTACATGAAGTGCCGAGGAACTCTGTGCTCTGATCAGTAACTGTGCAAATTGCATGCGGTGGTGGACTCGCCTGTGTCGCACGCTGCATGCAACCAGCGACGTGTGTAGACGCTTCACTAGTCGCTTTTTGGTTACTTTTCCGGAAAATGCCTTCGCCAGGGTGTAAAACGGAAACGCGCCGCCCGCCCAGGGTTGGGGCGGGAGGTGCCGGCCGGCCGCCGCCGGGTCACCGGTCGTGTATTGTGGAAAAACGAAATCAGAAAGCGAATTCAATTTTCAATTTGTGAAAGCGAAAACGAAAAAACTAACTCAGAAAATGTGTTCAATTTTCGATTTCCAAAGCATAAAACGGAAAAACGAATTCAGAAAAGGTGTTGATTTCTCAATTTGTGAAACACAAAACAAAATTTCAAAATGTTTAATTTAATTTCTTAATTTTCACATGACAAAACGATAAATTGAATTGATAAAAGTTATTTTTCAATTTGCAGGAAAAAAAATGGAAAAACAATTTTAAGAAAACAGTAAAATGAAAAAACAGTTTGTTTCTTAATATTTTTATTTTCATATTTTCATTTCTGACCCAAATTATCAATAAACGACCGTTTTTCTGTTTGTAACAATGAAATTAGAAACGGTTTTCACTCAATATTCGGAATATAAATAAATATAAATAAACGGAAAAAGCAAAAGCGAATTATCTGCATGTACCTTGATTCTTATCTATAGTGCGTCTGAAAAGAACAACTAAACACTTTTAAATGGCTGCCAATTATATCACTTTTGAGGAAAATTCTTATATATATGGAAGCCAATAAAGTCAACTTTCAAATACCAAAAAGTTGGAAGAATATTCATGCTTGCGTGAGCACTATGAAAATTAGGCTGGACATGAATTAGCCTTCCAGTTTCTCTCAGTACTTGAGAGGCAAGTCCTTTTGGAACTTGCAAAGTTGAGGGAGTTTTGATAATTAATTATCAATAATTTTTTTTCAGCAAATAAAAATAACATTTCTCGAACGTTTTATGAACGTTCTGGACAGAATCTTGAAGTTTTCTTGACGTCTGCGGATATTTTAAAAGGTTTTCTTTCGTCTTTTCCTTTTTTATGCAGTAGAGGGAGATAGAAAGAGAAAGGGGAGAAGAAGAAGGAGAAGAAGAAGAGAGGGGAAAATAAAGAGAGGGGTTGAAGACAAGGAGGAGAGAAGTGAAATCATTATGGCTCACCTCTTGTGTTGTAGACAGATAGTTATTAGGAAAGGAGCTTTTTTTTTAGAGTTATGTCTGTATGTAGTAGAAAATATAAATAGAAAACTATACAGTGCGTATCAAAAAAGGGACAGATTTGAAAAGTCTGTAGTTTTTTGCTTCAAATTATGATGTCTATATTTTGGTGTTAATAGGTGCTCTAAAGCCTTATCTTTCAAATGCTATTAAACATTGTTAAAACAATTAGTTTCGTTCATGCTTGAGCGAACACAAAATGTTTTTGTCTGTGGTTAAAAAGGAGGCTTGCGCCAAAGTGACATAAAATTATAAATATGATGATCGGACTTCTTGCTAATTAGCAGACTTCCTCTAATTCTTTTCAATATCTTTGCCATAATTTTCAAATCATGCGGTCAAAATTCATTTTCAGTTCTATTTATTTGCTTGAATTATTCTGTTGTTTCTTTTTAATATGCTCTCTGTTAGCTTTGATTATTTCTTCTTCAAACTTAAGCAATTTTGTTTCAACCGAATTATGGGAGAGCATGGATTTTTTATTCAAATCTTTTCATTGTGCTACAAAGGTTGTGGTGCCTTTTGATTAGTGCCACACAGATGGGCGGGCGCTCGGGATGCACCCCCCTCAATTAAAAAAAATAATGACCAAGAAAAAAAGTGGACAGGAAATAAGAGGAAGTAAAATATGATATTATTTTCTGAATATTATGTCAAAATCTATCACAAAATTTGATATTGTAATAAAAAAGCTCGCTTACAACATTTTAATACACGTTATCTGATCTGCCATATCTAGCTCCTTAAAAATTGACTCAATACACCATTGTCATTGAAAGACATGAATCCCTTCCTGTGATTCCTGTCAAGCAATTAAACTTGGTCAAGGAATTAATGACCCCTTGAATAATAGATTCATGTCTTTTAAAGTTACATAACATAATTTGTTTCAGATAATAAAAGGATTTGAATTATCACAAGTTTTTCCAATTAATAATTCAAATCTTCTTGCTTGGGTCGACAAACAAATCTTCTTTTCTCAGTTACTTATGAAGGAAAATTGAAAGGTAAGACAAGTTTAAATGAAAAACAAAATAATTCAATTAAAGAAATAAATTTCTAAATGAAATTTGACAGCATAATTCAAAAATTGTGGCACAGATAAGGAAAAGGTCGATAGGAAGTCTCCTGATTATAGCAAGAAGTCTGATCACCATATTACTCATATTCAGCAATTCTAGCGCAAGCCTCTTTTTGAACCCCCAACAAAAACGTCCCGTGTTCGCTCAAACATAAACAAAAATTATTTTTTTAATTGAATTTCAAAGATAAGACCTTAGAGCATCTATTAACACCAAAATATAGACATCATTATTTGAAACAAAAATTTTATAGACTTCAAATCTGTCCCGTTTTTTGATACACACTGTATATGGGGGAGCGTTTCAAGAAAAGAGTTGTCAGACATTTTACCTGATAAAACCCATTTTATCTGATAGTTTCAATAGGGACAATGCTTCTCAGCCAATCAAAATCAAGGGAAGTCGTCAGATCTTACAACTTGTCGGATAAAAATATTCATGAAACGCTCCTCTTGTTTCTCTGTTGTGACTTGTTATATATAAGAATTGTTAGAGCAATTACATTCAATTAATTAATTTTTTTTTCTCTTTAAGAACATTCCAGAATGTCTCACTAAATCTTTGAGAGGCATGTCTATTCAATGAGATGGATTAATCTTTGTTATTTCTGGAATTTACAAACAATAGAGAATGTAGACAAAAGACTTCTAGCGATAGTGGAAACGAACAATAGGAATAGCTGTGTTGTTTACATTGTTAATTTCGATGAGACGATTCAAAAATCTAAAATTAAACTGCTCTAGAAATTGGCAGAATGTTCTTTTTGTAGACAATAATAGAAGCTTCCAGAATAGTAAGTAATGTGTATATAAGCTGGCAGTTTCTTCAAGGACTTCATCACATCACATCACATCAGAACTCAAGAGTTTCACGCCAGACTTTATGTCAAGAGCATAGTTTAATTCCACCTAGAATACAACGTTTATCTTCTGTGGAATTATTTGCACGCCGTCAATGAACGGTTTGCAGTTTACTTTAAGAGGGGAATTCTCAGTTCTCATCGAGATCATCAAGCTGTTTTAATGAGCACTTTTCAACCTATGGATATCTGAAATTGACTGTTGATCATCATCAACATCGTCTTTACAGACTCTTGTTATTCATTGTGCTATAACATCAATTTAACCATCGCCATGATTATGAACTTTAATTAAAGGAATCTTCGTCAACTGCCTCAGATTTTATTTGGACATACCATTACGATGTAAAAAATAAATCTATTCATCTGGACTTACTATGATTGAAGCAGACTAAGTCCAGATGAAAAGATCTATTTTTCCCATCGTAATTTGACTTTTCCTGGATGAATCAAAACATACATCAGTTTATTGGATATACTATAAAAACTCTGAATTGCACATCTGAAACTTCCAAGAGATGTACATGCTAGATCAATATTAATTTATGTTTTGTTAGTTATAGTTGTTATATTTCCTGTACTAAAAAAAGGAAATCAAATTTAAAACTAAATTTTCATTGTTATTTGTTGCAGTATCGTAACAGGCTCATAATAACGGATAAATAACGTTCATCAGGTTTTTTATTAGTATTTTTAAAGGAAACATTGAACAAAAGTTTTCTAAACGTCCACATTAAACGTCTTAATATTAATAATAATGATAGCAAAAACTTAATACATAATTATATCTATAATAGCAGTATATTCATTTATTTGCTTTTTCACCTTAAAAATAGATTAGTTTCAATTAAATATAAAATATCCACATCAATAAATCAAACGAGAAGAGAAAAATCTTATACTGATAGCTTATTTATGAGAAAAAAAACAAAATAAAAAGGAGATACATGGATACACGCATGCGCCTCGACATAGGCCTAAACGCCCTATTTCCACACATATACAACCCACACCCACGCATCATTGATTTTTTTGCTTTGTTTTAAAGTATTCTTCCAGTGACATTTACAAACAGCTGGGAAATACCTATACAACAATAGGTAATTAATAAACATATACATCAAATTTAAAAATAAATTCAAGCGGTCCATTCATGTTTCCATTTAATTGAAAGATGAAGATATAGTACAGAAAGTAAAAAAGAAATAATAATAAAAAATAAGCCATACCGGCACATTCCCCTCCCCGCAGGTAAGAGCATAGTCTGCATGCATAGACCCTGATCGAAAGGGTTACACTTCGTAATTCCGAAGCTTCGTAATTCCGAAGGTTCTTAATTCCGAAGGGTCGTAATTCCGAAACACGTAAATTGCCTATACCTCGATGTTCGTTAATCCGAAAACGAAAAAGGGTTCGTTAATCCGAACATTTGTGGCGTTATTCCGACGGTTCGTTATTCCGAAGGTTCGATAATCCGAAAACGAAATAAGGTTCGTTGTTCCGAAGGTTCGATAATCCGAAAACGAAATAAGGTTCGTTGTTCCGAAGGTTCGTTAATCCGAAAACGAAATAAGGTTCGTTGTTCCGAAGGTTCGTTAATCCGAAAACGAAATAAGGTTCGTTTTTCCGAAGGTTCGTTAATCCGAAAACGAAATAAGGTTCGTTAATCCGAAAACGAAATAAGGTTCGTTTTTCCGAAGGTTCGTTAATCCGAAAACGAAAAAAGGTTCGTTAATCCGAAAACAAAATAAGGTTCGTTAATCCGAAAAATGAAAACCGTGAAAGCAGAGGCAGAGACAAGGGGGCGGGGGACACTGTTGCCGTTCAATTGTTTTGAGGATGGGAAGGCAAGGGCGGCCGAACGAATTTTCGTTTGGGGGGTAAAGCCAAAAAATGAAACTCATACGTCAAAATGGACACTTTGGTGATATTTCCCCTTAAGATTATCATCTGCTTGAAGTCATTGTGTGTTTGATAGTGATTAAGTAGAGAAAAACCTTTTTTGAAGTGATTTCTTATTATGGCAAAACGTATGTTTAGGCCTTATTTTTTGGGAGAGTGTAATGACCGAGCGGCTTGGTGAAACAAATTCAAAGGTGAAGTTGTAAAACTTTTTTGGGGGGTCAATTATTCTTAAAATGGCATAATTGCGAGGTGTTGCGAGCGTGAATCACAAGCTAAAACTTTAGGGTATTTCAATAAAAAATGAAAATAAGTTTTTAAAAATCCGAGCAGATTTCTGCTGTCATTAAAAAGATGTGCATCTAACTAAAAAATTAACACGAGCGCAAAACGCAGCTTAAACATACTGACCAGAAAAGGAACCTGTTAAAGAAAGCATTTAGTGACCTCTTTAGGATGCATATTTCACCAATCGAATGAGAGTGCGAAGCGCAAGCTGAAAATTTGCAATATTCCAGCCTGAAAACTTAACTTGTATACTTTAAAAAGAATATTTTATTTTGAAAAAAAACACGAAAAACGGCATATTTATTTTTGAAAAAGGAACTTTCCCATTTTGAAAAATATTCATTTCCCTGTTTTTTATTTCATTTTTTGGGTGCAAGTCCCCCCTGCCTCCCTCCCGGCGGATCCAACTTTCGTCAAGTAGGGGGGGGGGGGCAATATTTTTTTCAGCCACATTTTCCTCGATCGGCAGCTTAAAGTTGATTTTTGTTTGTTTCTTTGAAAGGGTAGTCCTAACAGTCAATAATTAGCTTTATACTTATCAAATAAAGTAAATATGTAATAGCATGATAAACCCTTTTTAAATAATGCGAGCGCGAGCTAAATATTTTTTTTTAATATGATGGGCAATATGTTTGTGATCTTCAAAACGAGATGCCTATGTAACTAAATTTAGATAATAACTGCGAGCAAGATCGCAAACAGAAATTTTAAATATATAAACTCTGACCTGATATAAAGGGGACATTTAAAGAACTTTTTGCAGTTAGCCAAGAAGACGATGCGTGTTTCAATCAGTGGCGGCGGAATATATTTTCATGGGGGGGGGGGGGGTGTTACACCCACAAATGTAATAATCGCCCACAAATGTAATAACGCCCACAAATGTAATAACACTTTACCCACAAATGTAATAACGCCCACAAATGTAATAACACTTTACCCACAAATGTAATAATTTTTGATCGCCCACAAATGTAATAACACTTTACCCACAAATGTAATAACGCCCACAAATGTAATAACACTTTACCCACAAATGTAATAATGCACTTTACCAACAAATGTAATAATGACTTTACCCACAAATGTAATTAATTTGAAGTGATTTTTGGCGAATTCGTTCTAAACTAATATCCTATAGTAATGCGTTCATATAGCACAAAAGTTCAAAGTCTTTTTTCCAGACCCGGTTAATGAAATATACAGTACAAGTCCAAGTCTTTTTCCAGACCAGGTTTTTCAAAATTATAATATACGTCCAAAGTCTTTTTACCAGACCCGGTTGTTTCAAAATTATAATATACGTCCAAAATCTTTTTTCCAGACCCGGTTAATTAAAAAATTATAATGCAAGTCCAAAGTCTTTTTTTCAGACCCGGCCGTTTCAAAAGCTTTAATATACGTCGGTGAGGGGTAAAGACAACACTCTAAGCCAAAGCATTTTAAGTGGGTTTTATTTTGAAGATTGGTCTCAGCTGTCATTTTTTTTCAATATTTCTCTATGTTTTAAATAACCGGGTCCAGACGAAAGACTAAGCATAATACTCGTGTTATTCCACAAGAATAAGAATATGAGTCTTTTGTTTTTAGGATTGTTTAAATCATTTTTAAATCACCGGGTCTGGAATAAAGACAACGCTCTAAACATGTGTTTTCTACATGCATGGTCTTAATTTGGAGGATTGTTGGTTCTTAGATTCGTTGATGGGGGTTGAGTTTTATTGATTTTTTATTCCTGAAATAATTGTGTCTGGAGGAAAGTCGATCTTCGACAATCGGTCTTCATGTTGTTCCACAGTAATTAGATTATTGGGTATTCGTTTTAGAATATTTGTAAAAACTATTTTATTTTTCAAATAGTAACCAAGTCTGGAGAAAGGATGTCTGCTTTACCCACGCGTTATTACAATGTTTTGTAGGGGTAGTAGTATTATTTTAAAAAGACATATTTTTACTGGGTGAAACTTTGGAAATTTGGTCTTAGATTTGAAGTTTTTCAGTTACTTTTTTTAATAGCCGGGTCTGGAGGAAAGAGTACGTTCTAAAATTATTCCACGAGAATAAGAATATAAGGTCTTATGTTAGAAGATTTTTTTTCGTAACTGTTTTAGGTATGGAATAAAGACAACACTCTAAACCTCTTTTAAAACAGGTTCTTAGGTTGAAGGTTTGTTTGGTCTTAGACTTTGATTTTTTTAATTCTTACTATTAGCGTTTTTTTTTTTGAAGAAAAAAATGGTCGGGCTGAAAGACTACGCTATATCCAGCATTAATAAGATTATGGGGTCTTTATACTGTTTTTAAACTGTTATTCATAATGTTTAAATAACAGGTAACCGGGTCTGGAGAAAAGACTACGCTTGATTCTCAATTTACTCTTAGTGCACATATTCACAATATACACCGTATAAGTTGAAACAACAACAAAGACATTAATTCCACCAGTTTTAATTAACTGGGTCTGGAGAAAAGACTAAGCTCGATTCCCATTTTTTCCACAGGAATATCATTACCGTATCTTAGTTTGGACTTATATTATAAATTTTGAAATAACTGGGTCTGGAAAAAGACTTTGGATTTATTGAAATTCTTGAAACAACCGGGTCTGGAAAAAAGACTTTGGACTTATATCACAATTTTTGAAACAACCGGGTCTGGAAAAAAAGACTTTGGACTTTTATTATATTTTTTTAAACAACCGGGTCTGGAAAAAAGACTTTGGATTTATATTATAATTTTTTAAACAACCGGGTCTGGAAAAAAGACTTTGGACTTGTACTTTGTTTTATTAACCCGGTCTGAAAAAAAGACTGCACTTTTGTGCTATATGAACGCATTACTATAGGATTTTAGTTTAGAACGGATTCGCCAAAAATCCCTTCAAATTTATTACATTTGTGGGTAAAGTCATTATTACATTTGTGGGCGATCAAAAATTATTACATTTGTGGGTAAAGTGTTATTACATTTGTGGGCGTTATTACATTTGTGGGTAAAGTGTTATTACATTTGTGGGCGTTATTACATTTGTGGGCGTTATTACATTTGTGGGTGCAACAGGGGGCAAAGCCAAAAAAGGGGCCAATAGGGGCAATTTGGTGCAAACGTATATTTTCACCTTGAGATTATCATCTGTGTAAAGAGGTTGTGTGTTTTGTAGTAATTGAATTGAGCATAAAAATTTAAGTGATCACTGATTGATAAATTATATATTTACGTTTCATTTCTGCGAGCGTAGCGAGCAAGCGGTTTGGGGGGAAAGAAATCGAATCTGAAGATGTAAAATTCGCCTTTTTGGTCAATTACTGTTAAAAGGGCATCCTTGTGAGATGTTGCGAGCGAATCACGTGCTCAACCTTTTGGAAATTTCATGTAGGCCTAGAATAATAATGATATAGATATTATTTACCCAGGGAAGCCACTTCAGTTCTGAAAACTGTTCTCCCAGCTATCATTTTTTTTTACAAGAATGCTTAGAATGTCCAGTTTTCAGGTTGGAAAATCGGAAAATTTTGGCTCACGTTTCTTGCTCGCATCAAGTATTATTTATTGAGGAACTCATTCTATTCCTGGTTACAAAAAAAAAATGTCCAGTTTTCAGGTGGAATATTACAAATTTTAAGCTTGCGGTTCGCGCTCTCATTATTTAGTTCGTGAGACATATATTCTATTCATGAGTCACTAAATGCAGTCCTTAAAAAGATTACTTAGAAGCCTGTTGCATAAAACTTTTTACCTGAGAAAACTCTGGTAAAAACTGAAAACTAAGGTTAGTCTGATTTCCGCCATTGACTTTAGCACAGGGCAAAAACTCCGGTAAAACAACCTGAGTTTTCTCAGGTAAAACGTTTTATGCAACGGGCCCCAGGTCAGTAAACAAATTACAGCTCGCCCTCGAGATAATTCTGTAGAAAGATACACATCTTTCTCACGATTAAAAAAAACTGCTCAGAATGTTTAAGTTCAAGTCTTGTTACATGAAATGTCTACAAGTTTGAGCTTGCGATTCGCGCTTTCAACATCTCACAAGGATCATTATTAAAGTATTATTTTTATTACAAGCAGAAGCTGTTATTAAAAATGACATCATCTCCAATACAAATCCTATTATCTAGTGGTTACTCGCACGCGACCAACACACTTGATCCCCTGCATCTTTAAACCATTTGCTTAGGCAGCAATTGCTCAGATAAAATCGAAATTAGGCCTATGCTTGATCAGGGCGCCTATTCTAATGAAATACGTGCTTTTGGCCACAACACATGCATGCATCATCGATCGTCATTGCATAATATCGTGTAATCTTGTAATGACAACACCGTTTTTGTAACCAAAATGAACAATTTTTCATTTTCGGAAATACGAACCTTATTTAATTTTCGAAATTTCGGATTAACGAACCTTATTTCGTTTTCGGATTAACGAACCTTCGGAATTACGAACCTTATTTCGTTTTCGGATTGACGAACCTTCGGAATTACGAACCTTATTTCGTTTTCGGATTAACTAACCTTCGGAATTACGAACCTTCTTTCGTTTTCGGATTGACGAACCTTCGGAATTACGGACCTTATTTCGTTTTCGGATTGACGAACCTTCGGAATTACGAACCTTCGGAAGTACGAACCTTCGGAATAACCGAACCTTCGGAATTACGAACCTTCGGAATTACGAATATATGCGGATCGAAAGTTTGGTCAACAGGAAGGTCTTTCGCAAAGAGTCGCACGTACACAAATGGCAAGAGGGCCATCAGTACAAAATAAATAATAGGCTGCACGTTTAGACCCTTATATATCGAGTGAAGGATTTACACATCACACTAGTACGATCACCTGAACGCCATGTCCTAAAAGAAAATTACTTACCAGGCCGGCCACAGCTCGTCCTTTACATCTGAAGTCCCCCGATGAAGTACACTGATGAATAAGTATTGAAATTGAGAAGTCGTCCTCGAACGAACTAGTACCGCTCGATCACAGATTCATCATCGTGTTCATAGTATATTCAGAGATATAGATCAATAGTAACTGTTCATGCGATGAAAATTCTAATCAATGGATGAGCACTGCAGTATCTCCTAAGAACCTTTCGATTCAGGTATATAGTTCGTACCTGTTGCACCACTTTTTCCAGACAACAAACATTAAAAAAATGCAACCCCAGAGACCAGAACAACACAGGTTCATCAGATTGCTTCCATAACCGACTGATGATAAGTTAACTAATCACATTCAATTTCAATGGGACAGTGCTTGCATTTTGTGTGCTCTTGTCTGTGTTGTTCTATTTACGGACTCTGGGTTTTCCCAACCTCTCGGCTAGCTTATGGACCGCCAAAAGGGCCTTTGATTCGATTAAAAAAATTGTATGTAAACCCCTAAAAAAGTTTGGAAATCTGGGTTTGGCCATTGATTTCTCCCAACTCCCAATTGTACACAATGCATATTTGACATCATTCAAAAGATCATTTAATTTTCTTTAAAATGATACCATGCTTGTTATGATCATGCCATCACGACAAGAGCAGGATTCAAAAGTGTTGGAAGAGGTATGAATTGAAAAGCTACAAAACGAGCAAAAAAAAGTTTGGAAATCCGAGTTTGGCCATTAATTTCTCCCAACTCTCAATATTACACAATGCATATTTGATATCATTCAAAAGATCATCTGATTATCTTTAAAATGATACCATGCTTGTTATGATCATGCCATCACGACAAGAGCAGGATTCAAAAGTGTTGGATGAGGTCTGAATTGAAAACTGCAAACGAGCAGAAAAGATCATGAAGGGTCAATGCAGAACATGATTCTTTTGTCTGTGTCAATCATGTCAATAGTGATGAAAATCCATTCAAACCAAGCCCCTGCTTCTTCATTTGTTGTGGGTTACGTAGTGATGGTTCTGTGACATGACATGGTTTGATTCGTGGTTTGAAATACCCATGAATGTTTGTTTCTTATGTGTTTGCTTGTGCAGAGATGTGTTTGATTGCATGTTAATGTTAATGTCAACGTGCATGAAAAAAGGAACCGTTGCGAAACTCACTCATCACCACGGAAAAAACAAGAACCTTTGAATTTTGACCTTGCCCCAGATTTCAAGGCACTGCACCTCCATGTGAACCATAATCATATCATGTAGGGTATCATTATAAAGAAAATTAAATGATCTATTCATTGATATCAATTACACATTGATATTTACTAGAACTGAGGAGGGATTATTGATCAAAGTGAGATTTCATTTTTTTCTGGGGGGGGGGGCTTGGATAGATCATAATGATGTTGGATGGCTTTGTTTCATGGAATACCAGAAACATTTCGCTTGTTAGGGCCTTTATTCCATATTTGCAGTAAGTCTTGGAATACCAGTTGTATCATCTGAGCCATCCAACATAATACAAATATTGTTATCATGGTAGTGTAGCGACTTGCATTTGTTTTGACCCAAATGTAAATTTCCGTCTACATTTTCTTTCGTCTTAATCTGTAAATAAAATGGCCAAATTCCTTTGGTTAACCGCGAACATGTGTACCTCGTTAACTTCACGCAAGAGTCGCATATTTTCTTATTGTCAAGTTTGCGCGCCGCATTCCAAGTCTTTGGGCGTGCCTCGCTGTTTTAGATAGCCAATCCGGCAATGTTTATATTCAAGTGACCAATCATCATGATTTGTCCAGGTCAAGAAACTTTGGATCTACCAATCATCATTTGGAACGATCTCGTGGTTAATTTTCATGGAAGTAATTTCTTCACTTCTCCTTGCGAACTCGTCATGTACACTTCATGCATCTCGCACGTTTTGAGGAGTTAGTCAACCTCTGTATTACCCACGTGGTCCTTTTCTACTGCCTCATTTTTGGATATTAATTTACTCACGGAATATCATTTCGGATACATTGCATTTTCATGTCGGACCTTTAGTTACGTATTATTTTATGAGCTCATTTTCGCGATCAAGAAACGCGACATGTTTATTTAATTTCATCTACCGGGATTTGTGCAATATACTTGGACTTCACTTTCGCGGTGATAAAAACTATTTGACCTGAGCGCTTCACGCCGTTCATCGCTCAGCTATCATTGCCCCGAACTTTTCGCGGACACTCATCTCGCGTCTCGGTCCAGTTGGTGGTCATTCGCCTTCGATCTACACCTCTTCGAACTTCACAGTTTTCCGGTGAGTTGGAAAGTAACTTATTTTGGAGTTAGCTTTATTTCAACAATACACTAGTAAAATTTCCACAGTAGTTAAGAGCAAAATATATACTTTTGATACTAATTTATCTCTTTGTTCATTATACAGAGTGTATTGATAAATGGGAAACAGATTTGTTCGACTGTTTGCGACAGGATTTACAGAAAAATTATCCAATTAAAAAATTACAAGACTATGACACGGTTGCCCAATGGTAGAGCGCCCGTCTCATGTGGGCTCGATCTTCTCGTGTCATACCATCAATTGAAAATGGGACCTTCTGCCACCAAGTCAGGCGCGTTCGACGTATAAGAAAATAGAAGGGTCATAAAATTGAATGTTATACAGACTCACTTCGGGGTAAAATTGTTCATAGTTATACACATTCTTCATGTAGCGGCACAGCTTTGCAAGATGACCGGTGGCTGCCCGTACTGCGCTGCCCACGTACAAAGAAAACGGAGTAAAAAATGACAAGTTCGAATGAAGAAATGAAGTAAAGTTGTACATGTTTGTTTATTTCAAATCAGTGTGAAATCAACAAGTTGGTACAATATAATAACGTCTCATCTGTGGACTGGACGACCGACAATGGGGTATAACTAAATCGACATGGCCTACGGCAGCAAAAAAATCGTGAAAGAAAAGAACTACCCCGGCCGACTTGGCACACGTCCTTTTTATCCTTCTTGGCTCAGAGAACACATGGCGAGAAAACCCTTCCCAAATCGGTCCAATCACTTTTGGTGCAATGCGCTAAATTAATCCACCTGTAATATCAGTGTATAAAATGGAACCAATTCATGTGCGTACTCTGATTACAAATTCAAGTTCTTCGGCTTTCCACTATTCTTCCCTCTTACATAACTCTCTCTTCACCACTCCCCCAACTGCTCTCTCGATTAACCCTTTTCCCTCTGCGACTCTCACACTTTAGCACTCCCACTACAGCTCTCTCTTGCACTCTCTCACTCAAATTCTCTCGTTCTTCGACTCTAGTGTCATACAGCTCAGTGATCTCTCACACCTCTTCTCTCTCTCTTTCTAGTCGCTAAAGAATGCAAGCGAGCCGGAGAACAGGAAATCAGAAGCAGAATAGAAAAATATTTAAGTTCAGTCGGACTGTCCATAAATTCTAATTCAGTATTCAATTCCACTCTTCCAAATCTATTCCCGAAAAACTACTAATTCTAAATCCCTAGCTAGCATGACAACCAACCAGTTTGCATTCTGTTACCTTTCACTTCTACATTCCAAACGCCAGCTTGACCCAGAAAAACTAGCAACTGAAATCAACACATGAAGGAATGTAAGCAATAGATGAAGGCAAACAATCTTTTTACCAAAACAAATCTCTATTTTCCACCACGCTATTCATGTTTTGGATATCCGTTTCTTACTTATGAAACGTTCACTACAATGTATGTTTCGCATGCCTTTAGATATGCTGATTTTGTCCCTTTTGGCCTCCCATATAAACTGACGTTGGGCCAGCAATAGAAAGGAAATTCGCCCACCATTCCACATCATGAAGTTGCGCAATCACACATCTCCATTGTATCTCTCTTTGTTTGTGAATTCAATGGCATTTTCGCATTAACTTGTAATGTTTTGTAAAAGGATAACATGAAAATTTGTTTATTTCAATGTAAATTGTATCTTTTTATAGAATTAAATAAATAAATCTTGGATCTTTTTTTAAAGACGTTTACATCCGATTGGGATGAGATTTCCAGCAGTAAGCTCGGTTAATGTTCCTCCATTTATTAAAATAAACTTTTTTTTTTATAGGGAATGGACTTCCCCTTAAGCATGTTAAAGCACCAGTCACATATAGACACGGATCCTCAAGGATCTACACGGCCCATGCCGACAGACCACGTCGTCTAGACGGATCATCTGGTCGTCAACACGGACCAACACGTCAGCAACACGGACCATCCCGGATTTTTTGACAGTCAAAAACTGCCGCGTTGGCCTCCCGGACGTTCAAGGACTAACACGGCCCACCAAAGATGCCCAAGGCACCAACACGGATCTCTCCCCGGACCATCCCGGATCAGATCCATGGTCGTCCGGGGTCTATATGTGACTGGGGCTTAAGGGTCTAGAGACATATAATCAGAGCATCAGATTTCTCCTCTATATACTGAATGCCATAAATTGTCATTTGAATGGTTCATGATTGTTATATACAAAAACTTTTATTACGTATACCCAATTATCTGTTGGTTTCACATGGAAGCTATTTTTTTCCTCTGAAAATCGCATTTCATAGACTTTGAAAGCCTATTACTTGTAATACATGGCAAAGCTCTGTTATTCTTTCGGGTATTTTCGCCAATGATCTTAAAACATTGAATTTCCCCCTTCCCCCACTATACAATCGGATCGATGGTCTAATTCTCAGATAGTCTGACACGATGGTGGCTAAACCCACTTGACACGGTTACACTTCGTAATTCCGAAGGTTCGTTATTCCGAAACACATAAATTGCCTAAGCAATTCGGTAATCCGAACATTTGTGGCGTTATTCCGAAAGTTCGATAATCCGAAAACAAAATAAGGTTCCATGTTCCGAAGGTTCGTTAATCCGAAAACGAAATAAGTTTCGTTGTTCCGAAGGTTCGTTAATCCGAGAACGAAATAAGGTTCGTTGTTCCGAAGGTTCGTTCGTACGAAAACGAAAAAAGGTTCGTTAATCATTTCGTTTGCGGACTAACGAACCTTCGGAACTACGAACTCCACTTCGTTTTCGGACTAACGAACCTTCGGAACAACGAACCTCATTTCGTTTTCGGAAAAACGAACCTTCGGAATTACGAACCTCACTTCGTTTTCGGACTAACGATCCTTCGGAACAACGAACCTCATTTCGTTTTCGGAAAAACGAACCTTCGGAATAACCGAACCTTCTGAATAACGAAGCTTCGGAATTACGAATGTATGCGTGACATACTTTCTATCAAGTTGGTCTCGTTTGGTCTAATTATCTCATGGCCTTATACCCATTTGGTCTAACTGTCATTTAGTCTAATATCCAGACGATGTATTTTCCAATTCGTTTTACCTGTTGAACTTTTTAAAATTGAACTTAGTTCATCCAATCATAGACACCAAGGTGTAATTAGACCAATTTGATATTAATTAGACAAAATTGAGTAGGTCTTGACAATCAGAATAAATGGACCGTAACAGGAACTGCTTGTAAACGAACAACGACTAAACCATGCATGAGTCCAAACCAATTGGTAATTAATTTACCTCATTGAATACACATGTTGTTAAGGGTCTGTGCATTCAGACTATCTTGACATCGCGGGGAATTCCACGTTTAAAGGAAAGCTTGATATTAGGTAAACTAGGTTTAACCGTATAAATATATTTTTACTGATTTGCGTTATTAGTATCTCTAAGAGGAAAACAAAAGTTTAATTAATGCTCGGCAAAAATCATCAAAAATAAAAACTTTAGTTTTCTTGACCCTCTACGTCAACATGTGCCAATTGGAATAAATTGCCAATTGGTCAGAAAGTTGTAAATTATTTGACATAGTTCATTCAAAATATAATCGGATAAATTATTCATTACTCTGTAGACACTTTTTTTCAATCATAACTAAAAAATAAATATGTCTTTTTTGTATAAAATCTATCTATCTCTAGTTAAATCTTTTACTTGTATGAGATCGGAGTTGTTAAACATTGGACTATCTTTAGTATACATACCATATATACAGTGAGATGCATTTGCCAAACGTGAAGATATGAGGTAATATTTTATCCAAACATATATAATTCTATGTGGATTTAATATTTGAAATTTGTCATTTTCTGCAGATAGTTTTATTAACATAAGATTATCATCAATATACAAAGTATATTTCAATATACATTATTAGATTCAATCACCAAAATGTGAAAAGATGTGGTTGTGTTTTGTTCGAGGGAAAACAACTACTTTTAAGTCTTTATAGAGCTTCAGTTAAATGCGATAATTTCTAGATTATCTAGAAGGAAAATATTGAATATATTATATTTTCTTTGTAAACACCACAATTAAATTTCAATTTTTTCAATATATCATGAGATTCATTTAGCTAGTTGTGAAAGTGTACACTAAATCTATCTCTATGTGAATCTTTCTTTTTTTATACCTGTATACTGGAGATGCGAAATTTCTGCAGAAATTGTTAAAGATGTGACTACCATTAGTTTACTTATCATATTTCATCACATATTGTGAGACTCTGATATAATATGAAGACAGGTGGATGTATTTTGTGGATCTAGTTTTTTTTATTGCTGTGTAGCTAGAATGTGAAGGTGCACACGCGAATGTAGTTTATTCGCCCTGAGCTGATATCAATCTACGGGAAAAGTGAACTCTAAATTGGAAGGCTCGATTTGTTACATTTTATTTTATTTTGTCTTGTTTTTGGCGCCTTAAGTGAAAAAATTAGACTAAATCGATAAACATAGGGAAGAGAAAAAAAATGTTTTATGTAATCAACTTCCTGATTGCTGCAATTCCCTATATGAGTGAGTTTAGGGACACCTCATTGCTTTGTCTCAGGGAAATATCAACTGTGGCTATGGCGGTTTACTGGACCGTACCTTTATACATGTTTCTTGCTACATGTATCTCGGTGGCCATGTGACGTGACGGGGTGTTCCATTGTTATTAATCGGTGAATAAACTCATCACGTTGTCCATGCATTACCCGTTGCCAGGTCAGGGCAGTTTTTATAATAATTATTTGATCGCCCAGACATTTATTGACAAGTGAAATTTTCCCTTCCTTGCATCCACCGGCTTTTGCTGAATCAACCTGTATGCAGCCATTATGTGTATAGGCCCTATACAACTATGCATTATGTGATTATACCACGCATATCCATTGTGGCACCACCCTTTGGTTGTACATGACATTATGTGCTAATTTATCATCATTTTTACGAACTATCCTTCTTTTAGAGGTCATGAACCAATTTTGAGAAACTTGTGTTTAATTTCTAGCTTTTAGACTTTACTTTTTTATTTTGAATACCAACACAAGTGATCGATCATGAAAAATAAAAGACTCTGAAATTTAATAATAATAATAATGATATGTCCATTTATATAGCGCAGTTACTATGTGCATATACTCAACTGCGCTTTGATACTTGGTATCATATTCTTACCCCGGCTGTTGCTGAGCCGCCATATTAATAGGCGCTTAACGAGATATTTAACACTTGACATCTCATTAGAAATTAACAAATTAAAATTATTCTTTGATTCTGGATTGACTCTGACCTCTGAGACACTTCGTGATGTCGATGACCAATTATATCAATATATATAAATGTATATTTATATATTTTGTATCCTTATTATTACAGTGCCACTGATATTTCGTGTTTAAAAGGTTCCTAAAAATACAAATCATGGCTGAGACACTCAGAAATTAGAGTGTTCATTACATTTCAATTATGAATATTCATCAGATTCCGGTTGTAGGATTTAAATTCTCCAATCATCAACTCCATCATCATTGTAATTATTGTCATCATTTTCATCATCATCATAATCACCAACAGCAAATTCGATTTCACATTCATCCATTATTGTTTTTTTTAAACTTCATCCTCTCTTTATCTCATCACCATTACTACCACCATCTTGCTGTCACGACACAGAAAATTTACACACAAATCACATATCATACCAATAATCTTAAGTTTTTGGTAATATTAAATATTTCTCCTGAGTAATGACATGGACATTTTTCTATTTTCAATACAAACAATATATCATCTGATAATAACTATTACTCAACTGAAGACTTTACTTCTAGATTTATAGGCATGGAACATAAATTCAGTTTGCTTCATATTAATGCTCGAAGTTTGAACAAAAATTTTGAGTCATTGGAATCATTACTTTTCACTTTAAACAATTTCAAATTTTCCATTATTGGTGTCACGGAAACATGGCTTCACAATACTTCACCTAACATATTCAGTTTGCAAAACTATAACCTCATTAGGCGTGACCGGGAAAAACAAAGAGGTGTAGCATTTTACATCAGTGAACATTTACAATTCAAAGTAAGGAAAGAAATATCATTAAAACAGAGTGAAACTTTATTCATAGAAATCACGAAGCCAGAAAGCAAAAATATAATTATTGGATTGATTTATAGACCCCCTCATGATAAAGTAAATTTATTTTGTGAAGACCTTGAAACATGACTTCATACTATTAGAAATAAAGAGAAAAAAATATATTTAATGGGTGATTTTAACATCAATCTGTTATCCCAAAATAATGATCACGCTTTCTTCCTACACACAATGCATTCATTTGGCTATTATCCCCATATAGATAATCCGACCAGAATTGATAACCATTCATCAACACTTATCAACAACATTTTTTCAAATATATTAAACAGAGAAATTACCAGCAGATTGTTAATATCTGATATATCGGATCATTTGCCGGTTTTTTCATTTTGCGATGATATTCCAAAAGAAAATATACTAAAATCGACAATGTATAGAAATGAATCTCAAAATAACATTGAATCGTTTAAAAGGGATCTTGCAATTGAAGAATGGTTGGATGCATTTAATGAGTCTAATCCAAACATTGCATACACAAATTTTAACAATAAATTGCAGACATTTTACGAGAAAAATTTTCCCCTGATATCACAGGTCAACAGAAAAAAGGCAAAAATGCCATGGATTTCTAAAGCAATTTTAAGATCCATACGTACCCGAAATAAACTTTACAAGGCATTTTTAAAGAACCCTTCCATTCAAAACAAAAATCAATACAAAAACTTATAGAAATAGACTAACCAATACAATTCGAGCTTCTCGCAAATTATATTATTCCGAGAAGCTTTACAAAGTCAAATCAAACATGAAAGCAACATGGGAGATTATAAATGACTTGATTGGCAAGAAACCCAAAATATTACCCAAAGATAATTTCACAGGTCATAATCTTGCGATAAATTCAGAAGATGTAGCTGATACCTTAATTCTTTTTTGTTAACTTAGGACCCTCCTTGGCAAAAAAAAAGTCGGCAGAACTGATGAAAATTTTGAAAAATTTCTTCCCACACCCATTAACTCTTCTTTATTCTTTAACCCAACAAATGTTCAGGAATTAATTGAAATAACAAAAAATCTCAAATCAAGCAAATCACAGGGAATTGATAGAATTAGTACTTCCCTTCTTAAGCAGATCATACACTATATTGCCTCTCCTTTGTGTCATATTTTTAATCTGTCAATTAGCACTGGAATATGTCCTGATTCCCTAAAAATTGCAAAGGTAAATCCTGTTTTTAAAAAAGACAATCCGCATGAAATAACAAATTACAGGCCTATTTCTATTCTTCCCAGCATTTCCAAAATATTAGAGAAGATTATTTACAATAGACTTCATAAGTTTCTAGATACTTTTAATTTTCTAAATTCTAACCAATATGGATTCAGGAAAGGACATTCGACTGATCAGGCGTTAATACAAATATACGATAAAATTACAAATGCAATGGCAAATAAAGAACATATAATAGGCGTATTCATGGACTTAAGCAAAGCCTTTGACACTCTTGACCACCAGATATTACTTAAAAAACTTGAAAATTATGGAATTCGCGGAATTACACTATCTTGGTTTAAGAGTTATTTGTCCAATAGAAAACAATATGTAATTCACAATAATATTCCTTCTGACTTTCAGTTAATACAATGCGGAGTTCCACAAGGATCAATCCTAGGCCCCTTGCTCTTTTTAATATATAGTAATGATTTGACTTCTGTAACACCTTTATTATCATTTGTATTATTTGCAGATGAAACCAACATTTTTTTGTTCATATAATAGCTTAGAAACTTTAGTAGACATAATTAACTGTGAATTACCAAAACTATCTTTGTGGTTTAAGTGTAATAAGCTTTCACTCAATATAGACAAAACAAACTTTATATATTTCAAGCATACACACTTACATGGTAACGAATTTCCTTATAATATAAACATAGACAATATTCCTCTCAAAAGGAAAAGAGAAACAAAGTTTTTAGGTGTCACAAAAGATGAAAATTTAAATTGGAATGAACATGTACATTGTATAACTACTAGTATTTCTAGAAACGTTGGTATACTTTACAAAATGAAGAACATAACTTCACATACAACTCTTGTCATACTATACAATTCATTAATAATGCCTTATATATCGTATTGCAACATAATTTGGGCAACATGTGCAAAAACTAAAATTAATACAATATACTTATTACAGAAAAAAGCAATTCGAATCTGTACTGATTCCCAATATTTATCACACAAGAATCCATTATTCCATAAACTAAAGACTCTAACAGTATTTGACATAAATACTCTTCAATGCTTACTACTCATGTTTAAGTACGTGAATAACATGCTCACACCTTCATTCCACAATTTGTATACTCTGAATACATCTATTCATTCATTCCCTACCCGTAACTTCAAATTTCCATTTAATCAACCCCAAACTGCTTATTGCCCAGAGATCAATAAGACACCATGGTCCAGATTTGTGGAACTCTCTACCAGAGCCTGTTAAACAATGTTCGTCTCTTCACTCATTTAAGGCAAACGTTAAATCTATGTTATTATCAGAATACTTGAAGTAAAATTTCTGTGTCGTATCCTTTTTATCGTGAATTTATTCCTCCTTCGATTTAGTCATTACCAATATCTTCATCATGACCATTATCATCTCCATGGCCTTCATCATCATCATCAACAGCATCATCATCATATCACCGTCACCCTGAGCTATTTGAAAATATATGCCCATTCTGCTTTATAAATGTATTAATTAATTCAATTAGTATAAGTTTGGGATTGTCATTTTTTTCAAGCAATCTGCTTATGATGACAATCCTTCTCCTGCAAATTGTGAATATCATATAGTTAATCATTTTTGTCTGGAATTATCTTTTTAGTACTCTTTATTTATAATTCATGCCAAAAAAGCTAAGATATTATGTTTATTATGTTATGAAAAATGTATTATACGAATGTTATGGATGCAGAAGAAAACAATAAATCAAATCAAAATCAAATCAAATTTCACGTATCTCAGTTATCAAGACAAGTTTTAAATGTCACTGTACATTCAATTATACAGTTTCCATTGACGTCAAATCTTGATTGTAATTATCTTTATCATTGTCTAAGTTACGCTTTGAATATTGTGAATAAAATTATCGATGGGGGGGGGGGGTGGACAGTTGAAAATGACAATTTATAGACTGCATAATACGGACTTAACGTTTGGAAAAGTTTTTCATCGTGACATTAGAAAAAATAAAGAAGATAATTTATTTTTGTTTTTCTGTCATTTATTGTTTTCGGAGTTATTGGTAAACCTTACACCAACGATTGTAACTTAAGATTATACATGTATAATGATATTAAAATATACACTGGGAAATTCACATCTGATCCATCTAAATACCCAGTCTAGGGCGCCGTTTCATACAGTCAGACCGCAGGTCCCTATGCTAATGAGCAAAAAGGCCAGATTCATCCAAATCATCTCGTGGCTGAATCCTCTGGCTTGCAAAATCTCGTGATTCGTGAGATTTTCTTTCTCTAAGAATTTACCTGTTTTATCCTCAAGTTAAATAAAATATTATTGCACCATCATATAGAGTAAAAGTTACTCTTTCATATTGGTCATTTATTTTGTATACAATATTTTGTTAAATAAGTAAATTTCTGGCCTGAAAGTGTGCCTCGAAAATGAATTTTCTTCCTCTGTTTTATTTTGCAAATTGTGCAAAACTTTTAATTTTGAGCCTCAATGATATCCATATCACCATAAAGCTGAACTTCTGTACTTTCTCACAATGCCACTCTTGATATTCGGCACCTTTTAATCGGGTCAAGATCACACTTTTCCCACCAAGGTACAAGACGAGATTTCTGAAATTTTGTACTTGCATGAAATCCAGAGTCCTGATTGGCTGGATAAGGTTCACAGAACAACAGGCGCGGGGTATTTGAGGAGATTACCACATGGGAAGTGTGACCTTCCCACGTACCCAGGCACTGGAACCGTTGGAATTTGCCACTGGGTGGTCTCTTTGACCAATCAGAGTGCAGTATTCTTGTTTTTAAACTGCTTTATGTACTTGGCAAATGAAAAGTGTGATCTTGACCCGATTAAACCAATTCTTATTTTGAAACCTATATCATTTCAAAGCATACATATTCAGCCTTATCATGATATAAAAATCATTTGGGCTCAAACATAAATAAAGTGTGAAAATAGCAGCTTTTGTCAGGTGAAAATATTTATTTTGTAGCATATTTTTGATCAAAAATTTAACCTTTATTACAAAATCTTTGAATAAATCCAAACACATGACCTAAAAGAATGATTCTTCTTCTTTACAATGGTACCAAATTCATGAAATTCGATGCACAATTAGAGCAGCAATGACCGAATGAAAAGAGGTGTTTTGGTCCGCATCAAGCTCATTAAATATGCAAAACAACTCAAGTCATGAATATCACTTGGATGAAAGAAGCCACTTTCTTGGGACCTGCAGTCTGACTGCATAATAGTCGGAACTTTTCATAATGACAATACACGATCTAGTCAGATCTTTCGAAATGACAAAGCTTTTATACCACAGCGAACACCAAATTAGAGATGCTTTAAATGAAAAAAAAGATTAAATGTAATTTACATGACATCCAAATGTAATTTACATGATATTCAACAGAGTATTATTTAAAGGAATATTTACAGTTCTGTACCCTGAAAAAAACCTCATAGAAAAATGACAAATGTGATGAAAGTTTGTTGTTTTCATGCATGGTAGGACAGACATTTGACGAGTCTCATCAGCTTTTTGAGAAAAGATTTCATGATTTCACAAAGATAAGTTTACATTAACGTACCAGATCTAGTTATATGATAATAAAGTGACAATTAACTTTGATTTTAAAAACTTTTTAGTGAAATAAAAGTTTTCTGCAAGTACTATCTTTTACCTTTAAGTATGGCAAAATTAACCAATTATAAGTAACCATCTAGTGGATTTAGCTCCTTTTGGAATAAAACTGTTTTGGATTTGGCTCCTTTTGGAATAAAATTCAAATTTGATAGCAATTTAATCAACCTTAAAAAATAAAATGCGAGATGGTGCATTTGATTCTCACGTCTATGATACTTATATCTACATAAAAATAATCAATTTTGGACAAAAGTGGATTTAGCTCCTTTGGGAATCAAGCTCTTCATATCTATTAAGAGGAAGAGCCTTGATGGATAACCTGAAATTAAAGTAAATAATAGAAAACAAATATTTTCTAGAGAAATCTCCTTAGAAATCGTTAATCTCTTTAACCATTTCTTTATTGATTAAAAGGTAGGATTCATTTTTTTGCTTTGCTATTGGCTCCGGCCCTATCTGTGACACAATTCGATGAGATGGTAACAACTTTCGACACATCGGTTGTAACCAGCTATCGCTTCCGATATCTCTTCAATCCTCTGCTCCATAAGTCTGATCATTTTCCCTTTTTCAGCCCTCCATTCTTGCAACTCCCTGTCGTAGAACTCCTGTGGTTCTTTGACTTTCTTCAGGATGTCGTAGATGTCTTTTCCCAAAAGTGCGGAGTCAATGGCGAGAGATGCGATAGGTTCGGGTCCTAATACTAGCGGAGCCGCTACAGAAGAAACTTCCATACACGCTCCCGCGAAATCGTCATTATATGCACGCCATGCACCAAAGCCCAGTCGTGTTACGATTCCAAGAACTGGCTCCTCTTTACATGCAGACATTAGCGCCGTCTTGGCGCCAGTTTTTGCAATCGTTCTGGCTAAGTGTTTTACAGCCACCGTGACGGCTGCATTAAGCTGCGCCTCCCTTGCGACCAGCTCACCGCCTTTTTTGACGACCTTGGCGTGCACTTCCTCGAAAGCTTCGCTTTTGGTAGGCTTCCATCCTGGCAACTGCTGCGGCTGCTTTGAGGGTGTCTCCTCGCTTAGTGGAGGATCCCCTTTGTCCCAAATTTTCTTCTCTTCCTCCATGCGTTCTCGCTCCTTTTCGGCCTCTTTAGCCAAATCTTCAGCGTGTTTCCTAGCGGCCTTGACTTTCTTCAAATCCCAACCCTTATTCCAACTGAAGGGGCCAAAGTTGGTAATTGTAATCCCGTTGCCGTTCCTTCTGAAGCAGAGGAAGTTGTAAGGATGTTGAGCCAATGCCTCCGCGTCTAAGAAAACACAAAGGGGACGTTCAGGATGAATCCCGTATACGAAGTTGCCCGGCATCACTTCCACCCAACCCGTCCATATGTTTCCAGCTTCACCAATGGCTGTATCGAAGATGAATTTGTAGAGAACATCTAAAACCCCTACGAGGAGACATTGGGTGTGGTCTGTCATATGAATGTTATACTTGTTACCCTCGACGTCCGTGAAGAGGGTGTCGAGATCGATTCTTGCCATGGTTCAGTCTATCAATACCTTAAAAAATAGAAGAAATTCAGCGGAAACAACAATAAGATAACCAACATTAAAATAAAGATAATGATTCTAATTCTAGGCATATTCGACTTGAGTATATCGGGCTGTGTTAACTTACCAAATTGCAATTATTTAAATTTGCATGGTCTAGTGATTTCATAAAAACCCCGTTATTTTCTTATTCCTTGTCCAATTTCCTTTTCACTGTTCTTAATATCGGATTATCCCCCTCTCTCATAAACCTTTTTATGACAAGAGACGGATAACCCTATCACGTATGTTCATAAAAAAAGAGTGAGCCCTAAGATGCTTATTATGATAAACGAGTGGAATACTGACTAAAACACAAATGAATGCTGTATTTTGATATTAAAATGGCTAGCAAAGACCCTAACAGTATTATTTACAATGAGAAAGAGGACCAAAGAAATAACAAGAGTGAGCACTAAAATGCAAGTATTTGTGATGAATAAATGGAATACTGTCTAAAAACATAATTTTTAACGAAATATATCATTCCGGTTTCAAGTTTGTGTTAAATACTGTATCATGTCAAATGCAAATAGAGAAACCAATTTCCACAGGAGTGAGCATCATAAATGCAAGTAATTGTGATCTATGAGTAACAAGATATATCATTTCTACTGCAAAGTAGGTGATAAATACTGTGTTTTGAAAGTCAAAATGGCCGCTACAGGCCCTCACGTGTATAGGGACTAACCTTTAGAAGATTTCGGCTTTGCTTTGCTAAATGGAGTTTGTGAGTGAAATATTGTCTGAAAACATAATTTTTGATAATATATATCATATATCTTATGTAATTAAGGTTATAAATGCTATATTTACTAAAATTCAGAATAGCCGCCACATGCCCCTTTGTGAAAATTATATGTACCCATTCAAATTATATATAATACGATGAGGGCTTCCGGCGGCCATCATTACAAAACGTAGTACTTATCACCTAATTACGCAAGATATGGTATATAGCATTACTTTAGAGACAATGGTTATAGACAATATTTCACTCTTACATCACAATTATATGCAATATTTATTGGTAGCAAAGCAAAATTCTGTCAAAATATGATATCCCCAGTTACAATGTACATAATACTTTTTCGGACCTATGTGTCAGGAAAGAAATTTAATACAATTGTAATGTTTGAATTGAGTTCAAACATGTGCTTAGCATATATTGTTTATGTTTCAATTGATGTTTCAATCTACATATGTTTTGGATGTTTCAAAGGCAAGGTTGGAAACGGTTGATACCCCCCCTATAGTACAAAATCAGGTGGATGCCATATTTTGTTCATTTGTTAAAAATATTTCGTACTGCAAATCATCTTCATACAGGTGTCGTAAATAGTTAATACTGTGCTTTAGCATGGATGAATATAGGTATACAAATGCACAGGAAGTCCCTTGTTATTAAAAATGTGTTGCTTTATGTACTCATCTGTCATTGAAATTCTTTGAATTACTTAATAGAAATTTCACAGTTAGTCCTAGTAACGGTAGGGTATATTAGGAGGTTAATTTTAGTAATTCGAGGAGAACCACCTAAGCCAGAATAGACTACAGATGTTCGTGTAGGCAGTTTTAAGTTAAAACTGAGGGACTACGTCGGTGACGAGAAAACGACCCCAGCTGCCGCCGGTTCTCCACCGACATGACTGGTCAAAAATCATGTCATCATTGGGGGCTCGATCTCGTCCACTAATTCGTTGAAGCCACATCTCTCTTTGAAGGGTTAGTCCTGTTAGTCACTTCTTAGCTTTATAATATAAATCAACATAAGTATATAATCTCATATTTCAAATATTGCGAGCGCGAGCTATTTTTCAAATTTTATCTATTTTGTCCCAAAATTTGTTTGTGATCCTGAACAAAATTTTCAGATCAGAGCGTTACATATTTCAACAATCAAATAATGTGAGCGCAAAGCGCGAGCTGATTTTTTTACGTTTCTCCCTGAAGAATGGAAATTCTAAGCACTTATTGTAATCGTAAACAGGATAGGTAATTGATGCGAGCGCAAAGCAAGCGGGTAAAACATCGAGATTTAGACCTAAAAACTGGATAATCTATTATGTTTTGCAAATCATGAAGAGGATGAGTGCTTGGTAGCCTTCCTACAGTAATAATGCGTGTCCAAAACGCAAGTACGAAATTTTTGGTGTTCGGATCTAAAACTTGACAATATTTTTAACACAGAACATGCTGCGTATCTCAATAGACATGAGGGCGCGTGTTTCAGATTACACCTAGAATCTGGGCATTCTTTATACATTTTTATCATGAAATCGATGAGGCGAACGAGAATCATAATCTTTAGATATTGGATATTCCGACCTGAAAAATGGTGAATTTAAGCCCTATATTTCAAGCACTTTGTAGGAAAATTGTGAGATGGACATGATATCATTTTTTACATAAAAATTCAACGTCGGAAATAAATGAACGGAAATCGAATCTATACAGAAAGAAATGAACCAATAATAATAATAATCCGCATTTATCTGGAACTTATCACGTCGTAACGACGTCTCTTAGCGCTTTAAACATAATGATATCATTACCCCGGTCATCGGATCCTGCCATGCTCGCATACGATGTATGCACCTTCTCCACTCCGTGGAGAGCATTAAAAGAATTCCAAACTTGAATCCATTAATAACGATACTATCGATAGAAAGAGCAGCTCAGACGTAGCCTTAGTCACAAAATAGTATAATTGTCAAATCTAAAATTAAGATAAGACTGTAATTATTGTGATATGAATTGAAAAACACATCTAAGAAAACTAATATAGGTAAAATATGCATCTTTGGGTCATTCTCAGAAAAATGCAACAATTGATGGGGGAAAAAATCGTAAAAGTGAAGTCTATAGAATGGGTTGAAAGATGCATATTGTGAAAGTACCATGTATGAGAAAGTGGCAACAGAAAAGGGGCAAGTCGCTGTTGCGTCAATTTGAAGTACTGACCGGATTAACTCAGGCACTGTTTATCAACGTTACGGAGGTTAATCGTTAGCATTGCCCACTTATGTTACTCAATTAAATCACTTTTGAAATGATTGGAATTGAAATGCACACAATTTAGTTTAAGTGTGGTATCAACAATTTTATTTCTGAAGCCAAAATGTTTGCAAGATGGAAAAATATTCAATATTGTTGTTCAGAAGCAGGATTTTACCAAATAACATATAACAAAAAGTACCATAAAAATCATTGCACATCTTTCGTTCAGTATAATGTTCATAATTTGAATGAGGCAACCTTAAAATAAGTTTCCTCCATAACCTGAGATCCTAAGCAATGCATGACCAATGCTGGGAATCCAAAGATAGTCTACCATTAAATCGTCTCGATGGCATTTAACTTTGTCAATCTTCGTTACGGAAGTTAAATCAAGTTACAAAATGCAATATTTATTTGTTAGCTTAGGAAAATCCATATTTAGGTATTCGTATTACATTTTTTAATAAAGATAAATGTGGAGCGCATAGCTTAATTTGCCACCCCCTAAAAATGTGAAAACATAACAGGAAACGGAAACTGTAATTTTATTGTCGTTCTTGTTCAAAGTTAGAATGAGAAAACCGAATAACAGGGCCACAGAATTGCAGTTCATCTTAAAAAGTTTCTGGCAATAAACAAAATAAAACAATCGTAGTCCCGTAACCAGGATGAGTTCTCTGGGTTACGAGGAATCCCGCCGCTTGCCAATAGCCAAAAAAGATAGAGAGAGAAAAAAAAGAAAAAAAAACATCTAAAAAGGTCATGGGGAAACGAATAATAATAAAGTGAGGTGAATGAAACAAGAGGCTAAAAATCACAAATACATAAATTATTAATGGAATCTATATGATCTAATCGCGATTTTTGTTTCATTATTTTGTTTCATCGAGATACACAATTACGCATCCTGTTCGTGATTTACAAAAATGATGAATAGCCAAAATGTTTGATTATCGAAATACGTATTTCATTAATAAATTCCAACAAACGTTGAGCATGTTGAGTGTTTGAATACCCCTTTTTATGTTTTCATGTAAGTAGACCTATATCAAATATTTCAGCGATTTTCATGCGCATTAAAGGGGTCATTCAGTCTGAAAAAATATGTTCTGAACAGATAATAATCTGACAAACAAAATACTATTATGATCAAAATCGAACAAGGAATAACGAAGTTATGCCATTTTAAAGATTTGCATTATTTTAGTGAAACAGTTTGGTCTATGCACATCTTCATGAATATTGAAAGAGTTGATTGGTGGTGTACGTACATGTAACCCCCACTTGTTCTTTTGTATTCTATTGCATGAAATTATTTTTTATTCAATTCATATATCCTCTTTATTTGAGAGCGTGCTTAAAATGTCTGGTTTTTATATTGGAATGACACATATTTTCAGCTCGCGCTTTGCACTCGCTGCGCATCTGTTACTTAGCAAGACACCCATCCTTTTTATGATTACAAAAAGTTAATAGAATGTCCCGTTTTGGGTTCTAAACCTCAAAAAGCGCGCGTTTTACCTTTTCAATAATTGTTTATTGGATATATATCTTGTTCTCAAATTAAAACGTCAAAAAATGATTGTTTTCAGATCAAAACATAAAAAATTTACAGTCGCATCAATTAAGATACCCATCCTTGTAATTGGTACAAACACTGTTTAGAATGTCAAGGTTTCAGTCAGAATATTAAAAAATCAGCTAGCACTTTGTACTTGCATTAATAGTTTATTCAGATATCATCCTGATCATTTTTACCAAAAAAAATGCTAGAATCTCAAGTTTTCAGGTTAGACTATACACAAGTTTTAGCTCGCGCTTTGCGCTCACATTTTTGATCATTAAATAACCCTTGTCATGAGTCATTGCAAATAGTTTTTCTTTCTCTGCCCTTATCCATGAAAGCTTAATTGTTTCTCCTTCTTCCCTTTCTTTCCACCTTTTCTGCCGACTTCAGCATTAGACAAAGCCATGTCACCTGTTCTGGAACTAGAATCGTACTATCAATCTCAGCAAAGTACAGCAAAGAAGTGTATTAACTTCCGTAACAGTAATTGTTACGGAAGTTAATGCAATTTATATAGCAAAGAAGTTAGAAATGTTAAGTTCTAAAGAAGATGCCAATATTCCACATTTGTAGTATGAATTATATAAAATTCCAAAAGCATTAAATATCGTATATAATTCTCGGGAAATTGTTTTCGCTGGCAATTTTCCCTCTTTAAAAAGTGATGTTAAAAATAAGGTGTGTAATAATAATTTTACAAGGACGAAGAGCTATCATTTTTATGGGTAAGTAGGTGGAGGGTACCTTATATGATTTATATCTGTATGATCCGGAGTGATTCAATATAGCACAAATTTGTAGCATATTCAAGAAAAAATGTTACGGAAGTTAATGCGTTACGGAAGTTAACGTCTTTATGCTTTAAGGTCCAACGTGGTCCTTATTTAGCAGCCCTACCTTTGAAAACTGTATTTATTATGAAAGGTGTCTCTTATTTTATATAATACTGAATTCTCAACAGAACTGCCAAAGTGCATATTTTCTTAAGGTGCGTTACGGATGTTAAAGCTGTTTAGTCATACATTTCATTTTTTAAGAATAGTCCTTTATTTTCGTGTAAAACAGGAAACACATATGATAATTCCCTATCAATTATTTATTGTTGATTATCACTCTACTTGCAGACACATTATCATATAATATAATTCAGTTTGAAAGGGAGAAAAAACTTGTGGCAGTATTCGTTACGGAGGTTAAAATAAATTTGGGACAAAGTTAAAAGTGAAATTAATCACAAAATGATCATCAAATACTAGGATAAGCGCAGTATGTCAGACGTTTACACCATGTTGCCCTCACCAGACATTAATGAAGGTTCGAAATACAGAGTAATTATAAAAGAGAATGATAGTAAGATCTAAAACTGACCTGAGACAGTGTCTATTCTAACAAAAAGCAAAACTTAAAGGTCTTTGTAATAAAATTAGAGCTTTACAAATTACTGGTCGCATATGCTTTGTGAAGCTAGTCTATTATTGTCATTTTCTTGATAAAAAGTTTGTAGAAAATGTTCAGGGTTGTGAAGCTAGCGGCCATAAGATAGTCGAGACACGTTTTTTGTGAATTGTATCATTTTTTTGAGAATGACCCCTTTTATACTTATAACATGAAGCATTCAATTCCCGAGAAAAGGAAGTTATGAATAATTATTTTAATTACAAAAAAAAAATCGCATGTGGACGCTCAAGATGATGATTTATTACGTCACTATCTCCGATTTAATTGAGAAACGGGCCCCAGGATATATTTGTAGCATGCAGGTGGAATGGCAGATCTATACGGTAGGACGCGGGAGGCATGACGGATTAGAGCAATAGGTGACAAGCTGCAGGCGGAATGGTGGATTAATTTTAAAAATAATTGCGCGGCAGCACGCAGGGTGCATGGCGGATTATTTTTTGGAACGACCGGTGGTAGGCTGCAGGGGGAATGGTGTGATATTTTTGCTCTCATCCCTTATCTGGGGGCTACTCATCGAGGGGTAACACAGTCTGCGGAGGCCGAGTGGAAGAGACATCGCAACCTGCGGAGGCCAGGAACTGGACCGACCACCAGGGCCGAGTGGGGCATGTCAGACCAGATAGGATGATGGGGGCTCACATTAACGATTACCGTTTAAGTTAAGTTATATTTTGTTATCCATTATCCATGTCCATGTATATTTTCATGTAAATCATTGTAAAAGAAATCAAAGGAGACCACAGAATGATTTAAGAGCTTTGATTAAATCTTTCATAACTGTAATCCTCAGTTTTTACGTATTCCTTATTTGGTGTCAAGCAGCAGTAGATAAATAATTAAAAAAAGGTCACTTCCCACGTGACACTATGGCAGCCATTTTAAATGTCAAAGTACAGTATTTATTACCTGCATGACCAATACGTGATGTATTTAGATAGAAATCATGTTGAAGACAATATTTTTACTCATACATCACAAATGTATTTTATTATTTTAACTCTTGTGAAAATTAGATTTCCTATACGCATGTTACATAATAAAGGCTAGTAGCGGCTAATGTGAATGTCAAAATACAACATTGGTTACCTACATGGCAGAAGAATTGCTGTACTTCAAAAAATAAATCATGTTTTCATACAACAGGATTATATGGATTTCATAGTCAAGCAAATCTAAATTCTTCCCACATTATATGCCCCCATTTACGTAGTAGATAATACTGTTGGGGCCTACAGGGGCCATTTTGAATTTCACAATACAGCATTTATCTCATGCATAATAAATCATGATGTTTCGCTAGAAAACATGTTTTCAGACAATATTTTTTCACAATTACATGCATTTCGTGGTTCTTACTCTTGTAAAAATTAGTTTCTCCATTTGCATTGTGCATAGTAAATATAGGGCCTATGGCAGCCATTTTGAATGTCAAAATGATATTCATGGGTATATTGCATTCTTTGGCGGCCATATCGGATTTTGCCAATTTGCGGAAAATGCTCAAGGTTTGATTTGATTTGATTTATTTATTTCCACATTCCAATAAAATCATATACAAGTGAAATCATTTTTTTTCTTAGCATAACATAGGTAAATGATGTAATTAATAACATATACATATATACAATCTAATAATCTAATCAAAATATATTCATACCTGATATTTTTTTATTGTTACAAAAAATAGAAAATATCATATATATATATATATATATATATATATATATATAAATATATGTGTGAAGAGTAGAGTAGAATCAAGGATGAAGCAAAGTATACACTATGTTGTAAAGCTTTCGGCCCTGGCCTTCTTCAGTTTTTATTTGCTGACATGGGTCATAGCAAATTCTCCTGAACTAGGGTGTAGTTATGTACCGTGCGTGTGTAAATAACACACGCACGGTACACAACTACACCCTAGTTCAGGAGAATTTGCTATGACCCATGTCAGCAAATAAAAACTGAAGAAGGCCAGGGCCGAAAGCTTTACAACATAGTGTATACTTTGCTTCATCCTTGATTCTACTCTACTCTTCACACATATATTATAAACAATGATCAAAGCGATTGGTACATATATCCACGCCCCTCTCATTATATATATAAATATATATATATATATATATATATATATATATATATATATATATATATATATATATATATATATATACATATATCAACATAGTATATTTTGAAATGTGGGGGGACCTTCATCTTAAGCTTAGAGCTTGAAATTGATGAAGGCCTCAAATGGAAAGGGGAAGGAAAATCAGACAAACAGTGCAATAAAAGAGACTTTTCCTTTACTGCACAAACTAATAGGAATATTACCAAAAAGTAGAAAGGGAAAGAAAATTTAAAATGAGGAAGTTATAATCATGTTGATAAAAGAGAAAGTGCAAGTGCGAGAGTGCAAGTGCGGGGAGGGGGGGGGGGCAGGTTGTAATATCGGTTGGTACGTAACACACAGAGATTTTAAGTATCATATTTTAACAGTGTATTTCTCTTCAAAACAGCCTTAAATGAATAAAGTGTAGAGCATAACTTAGTGTCAGGTGATAAATTATTCCATAAATCTGCACCGTAATGTCTAATTGATTTGTGTGCTATTATTAGTTTTGGATTTGTGAGATGAAATTTGTCAGAGTTTCGTGTTGGATAAGAGTGGACGGTGTTGTTGATTGTGAACATATTTTGAAAGGATGGAGGAAGTATTCCCTTTTTGTATTTGAACATGAAGATAGCAGCTTGATATGTATTTATATCTGAATTTTTAAAGTTCTTAATTTGAAAAATAAAGGACTGGATCTAGCGAGATATTGTGATCCTGTACAAATACGAACTGCTCTTTTTTGTAATAAGAATATCGAATTAAGTTTTGTACTACCACCTGACCACAGTTACCCCAAACAATGTTGCAATATGATATGGATACGGAAGTGGTGATATGGCGTAAATGATAATTCCACGATAAATTTTCATCAATAGTTACTCCTAAAAACTTTGAATGTTGTTTTTGTTGTAAGGTTACGCTGTCAATGTTTATCGTTATTTCTTCGTTTACTGCATGGGTATTATAATGTTTAAAGTGCATAAAATGTGTTTTGTTTATATTTAAAGACAATTTGTTGCATTTGAACCAAGTAGACACTTTACATAATTCATCATTTAAAGTAGATACAACAATTTCAAGTTTTGGGTGAGAATAAAAAATATTGGTATCATCTGCAAATAGGATAAAAGATAAGGGGGAAGTTTTCGATATATCATTGACGTATAGCAGGAAAAGGAGCGGTCCCAAAATTGACCCCTGCGGCACACCACATTCTACAGTTTTAAAGGTTGAATCTATTCCATTAAATGTAACATATTGTTGTCTATTTGATAAATAATCTATCCATCGATGTGCGTTGCCCCGTATTCCGTATAAATGTAGTTTATGAAGTAATATTTTGTGATTAAGTGTATCGAAAGCTTTGCTTAAGTCCAAAAATATTCCAATAACATGTTCCTTGTTAGCAATCGCTTTTGTGATTTTGTCATAAATGTTTACTAGAGCCAAGTCTGTCGAGTGATTTTTTTCTAAAACCGTATTGATTTGGATTTAATAGATTATGCAAGTTTAAAAATTTGTATAATCTTGTGTATATTATTTTTTCTAAGATTTTTGATATGCTACAGAGGATAGAAATTGGGCGGTAATTACTTATTTCATGAGGATCATCTTTTTTGTAGATAGGGGTAACTTTTGCAATTTTGAGTAAATTCGGACAAACCCCTGATGAAATAGATTGATTAAAAATATAAGTTAATGGTTCAACAATAGCATGAATAATTTCTTTAAGCATGGATGAACTTATCCTATCGTGACCTTGTGACCTACTAGAGTTCAACGATTTTGTGATATTAATTATTTCAGTAGGGTTGGTGGGATTGAGAAAAAGAGAATGTTCGAATGGCGTTGAAACGAAATCAGTAAAATGGGCGTTGTTGCAATTACCTATTTGATTTGCTAGTTGGGGGCCGATGTTACTAAAAAAAAAGAGTTAAAGGATGAAGCATATTTGGATTGATCTGGGATTTTATCACCATGTAAAGTTAATTCATCTTCAGGTAATGGAGTATTTTTTTCCCCAATAATATCATTTATAATCCGCCACGTGGCCTTAGAATTAGAACTTTAGATAATTTGTCTGAATAATACATCTTTCGAGATATTCGTATCAGGTTTGTAAGTTTGTTACGATATTTCTTATATTTTTGTGTGTTTGTAGTTGTAGGTTTCTTTAAATGTAGTTTGTAAAGACGGTTTCTAGTATGAATTGATTTTAGAATCCCTTCAGTGATCCACGGATTTTGAGCCTCTTTGAATTTTTGGCGCTTTCTTACAAGTGGGAAATTTTTATCGTAAAAATGCTGTAATTTAAGGTTAAATTTCCCATAAGCAGTATGCACGTTATTTTCACTGTAAACATCATTCCAATTTTCTTCAATAAGTTCCTGTTTAAATGATTCAATTTTTCTAGGAGTTTCTAATCTATAGCTGGGAGATTTAGTTAATTTATTTTTAGATGCGTTTGTTTCGGAAATGGTGAATATTGGTAAATGATCTGATACTTCAGAGTAGAGCAAGCCGCCAATAATGGTTTCATTATGAATATTAGAAAAAATGTTATCTATCAAAGTTGAAGAGGCTGAAGTGATTCTTGTAGGTTTGTTTATATATGGAGAGAAAGCATAAGAATGTATCAAATTAAGAAATCTTTCAGTATTAGAATGATTTAAGTTTAAAAAATTAGTATTAAAATCACCCATGAAATAGATGTGTTTATTTTCTGTAGAGAGTTTAGCTATACAGTGCTCAAAATTTTGACAAAATAAATCGAATTCAACATTAGGTGGTTTGTATACAAGGCCAATAATGATATTTTTACTCTTTGGGATATCAATCTCAATAAACAATGTTTCAGGTAGATGAAATCTTATTTCATTTGGAATTCGGAATTTCCAATTGTCGGAAATATAAAAAGCAACACCACCCCCTCTCCGTCCTACACGGTCAGCTCTAATTAAAGAATATTTTGGTAAATTGAATAATGGGGGAGAAGTTTCATTAAGCCAGGTTTCGCTTACACCAATAACTGAAAATTGAAATTTACTAAGGGCACAAAGGAGGTGTTCAAGGTTATCAAAATTTTTGCTGAGGCTTCTAGAGTTAATATGCAAAAGGCTAAAGCTGTTTGAGTTTGAAAACGAATCATTAAATTCTGCCACTGTATAATATTTACTGTCATTGTTTAGTAGATCTATCATGTCTGTGTTGTTGTCCATGTTAAAGGCTGTGAGTTGGGAGTGTGTGCATGTGCGTGTGTGTGCAGTCAAGTGGATGCAGAGGAGACGAAGGTATCAGGATCGTCAAATGAGATGACAATACATGTACTAAAGGCTCTGTTAGTCAATGCACCGCAGTAGGAATAAAGCACTGAATACCTCCAGCGAAAAATAAAATAGTAAACTAAAGAAAACAAAAGAGAATAAAAGAGTTATGTCATTAAAGGAGATTTTCAAAAATTTCTAAGACAGAAAATTTTGGAGAAAAAGCAAGAAGAAAAGGGGCGTCTGTAAAGAAAAGAAACAATTTGCATGAGTTAGTGAGGATTTTCACTAGTGTTATAATATAACAAAGCTCGTTTGTGGGTCTGAGCAAGTTCGTTCCCCTTTCCTGGAGTTCAAAAAATTTGTATACGAGACCTCTTTAAAGGTTATCGACATGTATTATAGTACACTGATAAGAGATTAAACAAGGATTCAAGATTACGAGTTTGAAATTTATAAATACACAACAGGTGCTTATAAGTTTCTATTAAAATACTAACTGGCATTTGGATAATGTGAATAATGGGAGTAAATTGTAGTGAGTCTAGTATTTGAAATCAGTATTCTGAATTAACTGTTGGAATTTTCTGAACTCATTACCATTATAACAGAGTAATAGGTGTTTATCAAAGCTATCAGGTGACAAGAGTACATTTTAAGGAATGGTGTTGAATGCATGTAAAGAAAAAGGGTCTCTATTCAGAGATCGTTCTAAGCAATGCATACTAGATATGATTGTAATTAGAAAAGAGAATTTTCGCGCCAAAAAATAAACCCGCTTCAATACCATTCAAAATCCATTATCGGTCAGTGTTTAACAAAAGAGACATAGTATCACCATCAGTATTCTGAATTGACTGTTGGAATTTTCTGAACTCAAAACCATTATCATGATTATAATAAAGTAATTTTTTTAAAGGTAAAGGTAAACTTTATTTCCAAATCAATTCAAAGCAATCGATAAAAAAACATATAATCACAAATAAACAGAAATGTACAATAGGTAAAAAAAGCTAAAAAACATAACAAATGTACAATTTAACACAAACAAATGCAGCGTATTTCATTGATTGGCAAAATGGTGTATATGAGAAAGCCAAGGCATGGCTTGTATAAAATACACCAAGAGAAATGAATAACCAAAGAATCTGAAACAACTAGGAAATAAACATTAAATGACAGGAAATGACACAAATAAACAAACACAAGGGGGTAATGAGGAGTACTAGTACGAATTTAAAAGGTCAGTCTTATATTGCTTTGTAAACGAATTATTGTGTTGGAGGTTGAATAAGGTTAAGTCTAAAGAGTTCCATAAAATGGGGCCAGTGTGGCGAAGAGTTTGGTTTACTTCTGTTATTATATTTCCATCTATGAAATTTATGACGAGATCTGGTATTATAAGTATGAATTTCAGCATTAAAAGAAAACATATTCATGATATATGGAGACAGTGTTCGTGAATTGAAACGTTGCATAAGAGATAATATTTGTAATTTATTAATATCAAATATTGTGAGGGTTCTTATATGTTTGAATAAGGGAGAGGTGTGTGCTAAATAATTAGATTTTGTAATGATTCTAATTGCTTATTTCTGTAATTTGAATAACACCTCGATCCTTTTACTATAATTATTTCCCCAGATGGAGTTACAATACATAAGTTGTGGTAGAATATATGCATTATACAATTGATATAAGATATTAAAAGGCAATTCATACTTTAACGATTCAGAATACCAACATATTTTGATATTTTTCTCGATATGTTATCAATATGTTCATTCCAATTTAAAAATTCACCAAGAATTACTCCTAGAAATCTCAAAGAATTACAACGTTTAATTATTTTATCATTAATTTTCAACACACACATATCATTATTCTTAGAACCATTCTTTGAAAATTGAATGTAATTTGTTTTATCTACATTTAAACATAATTTATTGCACTTAAACCAAATTGCGACTTTTGAGAGATTGAAATTAACATTTGCACATAGATCATTAAAATTAGTATTGGAGGCAAGAAGAGTAGTGTCATCAGCATACAAAATAAAATGAAAATAGTGACAAGAATTGACAATATCATTGATGTAAATTAAAAACAATAAGGGCCCTAAAATATCAAACCATATCAGGTGACAAGAGTAGATTATAAGGCGTTGATGGCGCTCTCGTAACAAGAACAGCAAATTATCCGTCTCTCCTGATTTTTACATTGTTTTGAGGTCTAATTGCAGTTATATGCCGGATTACCAACCAAAGACAACTACACAACGTTTCTAACTTTATATTGGATAAGATGTCTTACGACCTAAGAAAATCTCAGAAGGGAAAGCCTACAAAAACCACTGGATCTGTACCAACGAAAAAGCAAAACCCGTTTTCGCACAATATGTACAAAGCTCTACCGGATCAGCTTACCCCCAGCCAGAGACCTGGGGAGCCAAGCCAGGTAAGCAGCCCTGCCAACACATCCGTGAGTACACCTGTTAACGGATCTAACACCTCTACGCCTGACCGCACATTCCAAGATCAAGACTTCGAACAATCTAAATTGGATTTATTCCTAACAAAGAAATTCGAAGCTATGCTTGAAAGGGCTGTTGATCGGCTTGCTAAGAAGATTGAAGCTGTTGAGTCACTACTAGGGGCTTCCCTGGAGTTCGAGCGACAAAGGGTCAATGACCTTCAGGTCAAACAAAATCATCTAGAAACCAGGATCAAGAACTTGGAAGAAGAAGTGGAAAAGAACGGAGCTGCTACCAACAAATCGGAACGATTCTCCAGGAGAAATAACATTCGTCTCGTTGGGATCGACGAGTATCAGCAACCAACATCTCTTCCTGCCGATAGCGCATCTTCATCCGAGATTTCATCAGCTCCTGAACCTCACCAGGAAGATTGTATCACGCTAGCCGAGGACAAACTACGATCTTTCTTCGGTATTACGTCGAAGGTTGAACGAGCTCATCGTGACGGTAGGAAAACCAACGGAAGACCTCGTCACATTCTTGTGAAGCTTTTGTCATATCGCGATAAAGTTGATGTAATGAAAAGAGCTCGCTCCGTTCTGAAAAACCAGAGTTTCTTCATCATCGATGACCTTACCAGCGCTGACCTCCAGGAAAAACGTAAATGGTCCAAACAGGTCCAGGCCCTTTACGCTCAAGGAACCAAATTGCGTTTTTATGCAGGAAAATGGCGACTCCGTGGAGGTGACCCTTTTAATTTTGAGTCTTCATCCGACGACGCCTCTCGCATCACAACCATTGGTCACGCTGGAGTAGTGTTCTAATTTTTCTCAACCCGCTGTATGAACCAAGGTTAGTTTTAATTTCCCTGTGACGGCAACGTTCCTTCTTCTTTTTTGCAAATAGACATAAACAGATTAACGTTTTCACCTTCGGTTTTTTCCTTTTTTTATCGCTATTCATTTCGATAATGAGATATCATCCTTCTCAAGTGATTAATTTTAGTCTTCGAATCATCTGAAGACCCGTGGTTTTGATTTTTCGTAGGATGTTTACAACTTGGTCACCGAGATCTCGGACTATTATCATGATTATACAATTTTTATCAATATCTTCATTCATCGTTCTTAAGACGACATGAATGAATTTCACCTTTTCGCATGTTTCAGGTGTTTTCGCATTCATGATTTTCCTCCAGGACAAGTCTCAAGTACTTTTTTTTTATAATGATGTCGACTCCTTAACGAAAGAAAATTTACAAATTTGATGTTCATTTTGACTTTGATTCAAATATAATTATGTCGAGAAGAAATAACACGGTGTTCGTTACAATGTTACAATGACAATATGCATCTCCTCGATCTGGATATCAGTTTTATTATTCGCATAAATGGTAAAAAAGGGGAAACTACTCTTTATCTTTCACTCTCTATAACATCTAAGTGCTGTTAGTGGATATTTCAATTAAAGTAAGCCTACCATGTACTAAATCATTGTTATCTCGCCTATATACGATGTATTCAATTTGGCACCCATTCACTCATAGGCTCTACTTTTATATTCCCCAACATTGATCCGTTTTTTATAGAGATACCTTATTCGTTTGTATGTTGTGTTCACCTAGCTTTAGGTTCAAGCCTGAGGCAAACCATAAATTTCATAAATCGAAATCATAACTGGATCGCACATAAAATCTCGTTCATCAAAAGTAAATTGTGTTGCTTATTAATATAATTCAACTATAAATAACTTACACGGATGTTTGTGTGAGTATGCTTTTAAGTCGTAGCATGTACCAATTCTAAATAATCTAGCTACCCTAATTCAGTCTTTAGCAGTTAAGGATGGATGCAGGATCTTACACACTATGACTTACCGGCCATCAATCATTTGTATTTATATAACGCAGAATCGTTATCCCAAATGATGTTGGCATCGGTTTTTTGTTTGTTCGTTTTATAACATGTGCAATCCAATCACTTATATACACTGGCTTTATTGTTTTCCTTTCTCGTACGTTTATGATTTTCTTAAAATGAGTCGATTAGAAACCACATACGCTTTAGCACGTCGTTTACAAAATACATTGACATGATAGAGACATTTACTTTATTGTATCATAACTTCTCACAAAAAATCTCCCTACCAAATTTGAGAAATCACAATGTTGAAGCTTACAGGGTATGATTGTCTCATTTTCATGTTCATCCAATCAAAATGTCAACGAGATCCAAAGTGTTTACTTTCTGATTGATATCAATCGCCATCTATTTTGAACAGAATCACGCATCTCCCTTTCACGTTGGTCATCAGTATTTGATTTCTGTTCTATTGGTACAGTTTTCCCCACTTCGAACATGCTACTCTGTAATTTCTCTTCCCCGTTATATATTTGAATTGATCAGTAGCAAATAGCTATTTGCTATATACTACGTTTTTATTTTCCTAAAATCATACTCAATCTCAATAAAATCATACTCATGGCTGCGCACCTCTTGATACTTTTATCAAGACACCCATTCTGTTCTTTCGCCCAAGGTGTGCTTGTCGTTAAGCTTGATGTTCATCCAATTTCAAGTTTTTACCAGGAACCAAATTTGCAAATTTGTTATATAAGGTTAATACGACTAATTGAAGTACATTTCTTTGCTAATTTACTTATTACTCCTTGATAAGGATAACACATTTTGCAGTTGTCTCATTTTGTATTTATTACGCACCAGCAAACTTGACAATAGGCTACATCTGAAATGGAACTTTACTGAATTAAGCGCGCTTGGAGCGCGAAGCCTTATCATTGGCTTTCTAATGACCCCCTTCTTTCTTTTGTTTGGAAATTACTCATTTTATTTGTCAATTCAATATCAGTGACGAAAGGAAACTCCCTGGTATATTTTGGACCTATCGAATTTACCGCGTAGAGGCTCCCTGCATCGCGCTGGTTCCTTGGGGTGCAGTTCGGGTCGCGGTGGGGTGCTGTGAGGCTTTTGCCGGGGGCTCGTGGACCGGGTCAGCACCGGAATCCCCAATTCTGGGTGGCGACATGTTTGCGTCTGGTCGTGTCTAGTGGTGCAAATATTCGAATTTTCTGCTGTCCCGGTCCGCCGGCTTTCGGCGGGAGCCTCGGGGCTCTCCGCAGCGACTCTGGTTGCATTCTCGGAGGAATCGATGCGTTAATGAATTACGCAAGCGTCCCTGCAGTGAATTTGAGAACTACCCAGATTCTGCATCGCTAACACAATCTTTAATCATTGCAATGTTTTGGGCCTTTTTTTATATTTTGCCTCTAGTTTTTCCACTGACGTATATTTACGCAAAGATTTTTTTTTGTATGTATATTCATATGAATTTTTCTTGAAGTGCTTTTCAGCATATGTTTGCTGATATCTTGCTTTAAACTGTTAGTAACTCTGCAATAGGCCTATATTTTGTGCCTTATTGAGTATTATGCGGCTTTTTTTTCTGGGGGCATAATTTTCCTCACTCGGGCCAACTATTTTTATTACTTTTAAAATTGAAACATGGGGTATATAGTGTCTGTAACCACTCATGTGTATATTGCGTTCATTCAATGCTGAATTTGTTGCAGATCTGCAAGCATATATAAGTTATGGGTTCTTTCTTTTCTTTTTAACCATCCGATCTGACTGCAGAATCTTCTTTGCTTTTGTTTTGTATACACATATCACGACATGTATTTGCGGATAGACCACTAGAATGCATTTATCGATCTTTTTTATTCTACACATCACACAGGCTTAAGTCCTGCTTCTTGCTTTGCTTTTTTTTAAATTACTACTTAGCTGTCTCCATTTGATATGACCTCGTTTTGTTATTTTTTGTGTTTTTTTTATAGATTTCATCAGGAGAGACGGACACAGTATGATTTTTTTTTTCTGTCCTTGCCTTATTTTGCTTACTTGCGTTCTTGTTGATATTTGTTGCTTGTTTGTTTACATTAGGTCTATTTTTAGTAATTCACTAAGGACCAGTTAAGTTTGTTTTGTTTTCATTTTTATTTCTCTTTCTCATCACCTTTATTTCCAACCCCCCACTCCAAATTTTGCACTGCACGAGGTCAATTCCCCTGCTTTATTTCTGTTCTTTTACTCCTCTTCTATTGCCTTTTCACTGACACACATTTTTTCTTCTCTTCTACACATACTCGGGAACAGGCACGTCGCACAGTGTATTGTTTCCTTTAGGTTCCATTTAACCACCATCTCCCCTGCTTATGACGGATTTTTCTAGGTTTCCATTTAGCTCTTTAAATAACGAAGACTTGTTGTCTCTCTCGGCACAACATGGCGTTACTCGCACACTAGATAATCATGATAACTCCAACTATGATGCGCACATACAGAATTTTATGGACAACAATACATCCGATCTTAATTACAACTTGGATACAAATGATCACTTCGGACAGCTCGCTACATCACATTATTTCACAGAACAACATTTCAAATCATACATTACATCAGATAACACTGGCGAAAGTTTTTTTCTTCTCCATTTTAATATCAGAAGTGCCAGTAAAAACTTTGATAAACTTAGACTTTTTCTAGATAATAACCGGTTTCCGAAAACTTCATTTATTGGTTTAACCGAAACATGGTTCTCTGATAACCCATGTTCCCTCTTCACACTCCCTGATTTTGATTTGATTGTTAACAATAGAACACTAAGACCTGGGGGTGGTGTCGCTCTTTACATACCGCAACAATACGACCATACTCTTATAGCTAACATGACCATATCAAACGACGTTCTAGAAACCTTATTTGTTGAAGTCACAAACCCCAAAAGTAAAAACTTAGTATTTGGTGTTTTTTATAGACCCCCTCAATCTAATATTAATACTTTTTTAGAATCTCTTAATGAAATTTTATCAAATCCTGTTTTGAAAAATAAAGATTGCTTTTTTATGGGTGACTTTAATATTAACTTAGTAGATTGTAATTCAAACAGCACCTCACATGAGTTTCTTGAAATGTTTCTTTCATATTCTTTTTTACCGCTTATCACTAAACCGACAAGAGTGACAGATAACTCGGCCACTTTAATTGATAATATTTTTAGTAATATAACTCAACAAATTCCCAAAGCCGGTATTATCCTTAGTGACATTACTGATCACTTTCCAATTTTTGCTAAATTATCTACAAATAAAATTATCATGAAAGAAACATTCAATACTCCATTTCGTAAGATAACTGATGACAACATTAACAATCTAATTAATACTTTAAATACAACAGACTGGTCAACTGTTTTTGAATCCACAGACGTTGATGACGCATATAACTTTTTTATTTCCAAATTAACCTCTTCTCTAGATACTCACGTTCCTTTTACCACTAACAGAAAATCGAATTATAAAAAGGTTCCACTCCACCCTTGGATTACTAAATCACTTTTGAGATCAATCAACCGAAAGAACAACCTTTACTATAAATACATAACTAAACAAAGTAACGAATCTCGCTTTAAATATACTTCATACAAAAACACACTTACTACTTTATTACGCATTGCAAAAAGAGAATATTATACCTCCCAACTCAATTTGTGCAAAAACGATATGAGGAACACATGGAAAATTATTAATGGAGCATTAAATAAAAACAAAAAAAGTACTTCTATAACAAAAATAAAAGTAAACAATACAATTACCGACGACAACATCTCAATAGCACAAGAATTTAATTCATATTTTTCAAATATTGGTAACAATCTGGCAAGCAAAGTCCCTCAAACTCATAAATCTTTCAACAGTTTTCTTGACAACCCAAATCCAAACTCTATATTTTTTAATCCTACTAACACAAGAGAAATTATTAATATTGTTAATAATCTACAGACCAAGAAAAGCCCAGGTTTCGATGGTATTCCTAATTTCCTACTTAAAAAAATTATTTTAACTATCGTCGATCCTCTGGTCCACATATTTAATGTTTCTATGAACACAGGGAAGGTACCTAACCTAATGAAAATAGCCAAAGTCATCCCCCTTTACAAAAAAGGTGATAATCAGCTTGTTTCTAATTACCGTCCTATTTCATTGCTCACTTCGTTATCTAAAATTCTCGAAAAACTTATACATACTCGTACAACTACGTTCTTTAATAAATACAATACTTTTTCGAACTCGCAATTTGGTTTCCGCGAAAATCATAGCACCTCGCATGCAATTTTGACTTTTATTAATAAAATTACTTCTTCCATAGATAAAGGTTGTCATACTGTTGGTATTTTCCTGGACTTCTCCAAGGCCTTCGATACCATTAACCACGAAATACTTCTTCATAAACTTTCTTTTTATGGTATCAGGGGGAAGGCCTTGGAGTGGTTCAAGAGCTACCTAACAGACAGGTCTCAATTTGTGTCAGTCAACAACGTTGTTTCTTCTACTCTTCCCATTACATGTGGAGTACCACAGGGTAGTTTATTAGGTCCTCTTCTTTTTATTACATATATCAATGACATTAAAAAAAGTTCTAATTTACTAACATTTGTATTGTTTGCTGACGATTCGAACATTTTCTTTTCTCATGATAACCTAAACCAACTTGTAAGAATTGTAAACTCAGAACTTATACATGTCACTGACTGGATTAAAGCGAATAAACTATCACTTAACTTACAAAAGACGAATTTTATGCTTTTTAGTAACAGAATAAATACAATACCTGATAACATAATTTTTGATAACACTGTTCTTGAAAATGTTTCAGAGACCAGATTTTTGGGGGTTACTATTGATAATAAGCTATCATGGAAACCACACATCAATAATATTTGCAAAACAATTTCAAGAAACATCGGAATTATCAACAAACTCAAATATTTTCTCCCATCTCACACTTTACTTACACTGTATCATACATTAATATTACCATACATTAATTATGGCATTTTGGCATGGGGTTGTGCGACCCAAACACAATTACAAAGAATACTGTTGCTGCAGAAGAAGGCTCTTAGAATAATTTTTCAAACCCAATTCAGATCACACACAGATATACTATTCTTCCAAAATAATATTCTTAAAGTGAGCGATTTATATCTTTTCCAACTCGCCCAATTTATGTATAAACTAAACAAAGATGATCTCCCAACAATTTTTTCAGATATGTTCTGTAAAAACTCCTCTATACACGATTACCCAACCAGACAACGTAACTGTTATCACCTTCCCCCTACCCGTACTATATTAGCGAAAAACTCTTTTATCTTTTTTGGACCTGTGTACTGGAATTCACTGCCCAACGACTTTAAAGAATCTACAAACCTTAATATTTTCAAACGCAAACTTAAAAAGATGCTCATTTGTCAATACTCCACACCAACAAGTCAAGCTAACACATAACCTAAAACTACATAATAACTTAACCTTTAAAATTTGTCAAACATTACTTATAAAAACAACACTACAACATGATACAATACATTACGACCTGTGCACCTGCCATGTTTCCTCTTTTCATTTGCACTTTTTATTTGCACCTCCCTTATCTCCCTCTTTCTTTCCTTTGCCACTTTACCCTCCCTATTATAATTTTGTAAGTCCTTTTTTGTGTGTTACCACTGTAATTATTATTATTTGATCTACTTTCTCTTATTTTTTGTCGCTTATTCGTTTTATTTTGACATTTTGTGGATAACTTGTTTTAAGTTTGTCTTCTGCGTCCGTCTCGATTTTTGTATATAGTTGTATATATAGTTTGTTTATAATTAGCATTGAAACTAAGTTTAGGGGCTTGCCTTCTTTACAAGCTTTTGCTTTTCTTGGCAAGTCCCTCCATTCATTTCTTGTTTCTTTTCATTGATAAAATTACTGCAACAAATTGTAGTTTTGTTTAATTTATATTCAACATTTGTTACGAAATGTCATTGATTTGTCTGTATTATCTATTATATTGAATATGTATTGTTACTTTGATTGTATTTTGAAAAAAAAAATTGTTGAACGGAAATAAATCTAAATCTAAATCTAAATCTAGATTTTAAGGAATGGTGTTGAATGCATATAAAGAAAAAGGGTTTATTTACAGATCGTTCTAAGCAATGCATACTAGATTTGATTGTAATTAGAAAAGAGAATTTTCGCGCCTAAAAATAAACCGATTCAATACCATTCAAAATCCAGTGTTCTACTTTTACAATTGTTTAACAAAATGACATCGTATATAACCATCAGTATTCTGAATTAACTGTTGGAATTTTTCTGAACTCAATACCATAATAATAAATTAATAGGTGTTTATCAAAGCATATCAGGTGACAAGAGTAGATTTTAAGGAACGGTGTTGAATGAAATATCAAGAAAAAAGTCTCTATTCCGAGGTCGTTCTAAGCAATACACAATAGATTTGATTGTAATTAGAAAAGAGAATTTTCGCTCCCAAAAATAAAACCCACTTCAATACCATTCAAAATCCAGTTATAGATCACTTTTACAAGTGTTTAACAAAATGACATATTATTACCATCAGTATTCCGAATTTAACTTAATACCATTACAATAAAGTAACAGGTGTTTCTCAAACCATATCAGGTTACAAGAGTACATTTTAAGGAATTTTGTTGAATGAATTTCAAGACAAAAGTCTCTATTCAGAGATCGTTCTAAGCAATAAATAATACATTTGAATGTAATTAGGAAAATATTTTTTTTCGCATATCATTGTGGAAGACAGGACAATAATTGCTTATAGAACATTAATAGGTCTCTCAAGAAGTCTTGAAGAATGAAAGTCGTCAAGAATATACGAAGGTAGATTAACAATAGCAAAAACAGTACATTATTTTGGTAATGCGTGCATGTTTCCTGATATAATTTTTGTCAATATGAATGTCTTAAGAAAAAAATACATAAATCATCTTCATTCTGTATGGTTTACCTTCAATCTGAGACTCACAAAATATATTGAAACAATTCCCCAAAAAACTGAATTGTCTTTTCTAATAATAAGTGCATGTTTTGGATGTAATAAAAACATTTGAAAGGAGAATCGAGCAATTTGGAGATATATTCAAAATGAAGATTTACAATAGTAAGAAAAGAGAAGATTAGTTGGTATTCTCCATGGCTAAGAACATACATTAAAAATACAACTTATCCTCATTCTGTACGGATATATAGTTTTCAAATGAATTGTCTGAAAGCCTGGGTGATTTGCACTAATTCAATGAACAAGGTTATGATATAACATTGTTCTCAGTTATATCTCCATGTGTGGCAAAATAAGGGTGGCAAGGTTTGGCTTATTTTCTCTTTTTCTTTGGGACAAATGCTTGATTTTTTTACACTGACAGTTTCCATTACACCTATACATCATATAAATTGGCTCTTAAAAAAATGATTCTTTAAATTATTTTTTTCTTAATTAAAAATAGAGATCAAAAATGAAACTTTTCTAGCCATATTTTTTTCCACCTACAGAGGGCGTACACAAACATATGCCCCCAAATCAAGTTTTTGAGCGCTCTGGTGAATACCAAAATTATTCCCATGTTACTAGTGAAAAATAAATTGCAACTTTTTGGAAATTAGTAATTTTGGTCACAAAAGTAATATTTTAATGATTTTTTAAAGTGTGTGCTCTGTACAACATTGGCATACCATAGTCCTACCTGTAGATTCCCCTAAGGCAAGATGGTTGCAGTGAACAAGTGGTGATTCGGGGTTCAGAATGGGGATAGGCAAAATATTGACTTTCTTCCTTCTTGTTCTCTTTCACGATTAGAACTAATTAACGGATTAAAAAATAAAACTCACTTCAATAAAATCCGATGGAAGGGCCTTCACACAGTCCGAGCAATCGTAGATGTACGCAAAACATATGAACGAGGTACGGTTCTTGGTTGTATAACATCTATTGTCAGAACTGTATGGAATTTGGATTCACTTCGTCTACTGTCTACTCCAAGTTCTATCACCGACAATTTATATTGGTGTTAGCGAGAACACAAACGTACACACACACACACTCACACAAAACGTTAAAGGTGTAGTCAGACCTTGGACCCGTAACACAAAGCTTAGCAATGATCGTACGATCAATTCCATTGAATACAATGTACAATCAATCGTTAAAATCGAGCGTACTATTAATTGCTAACCTTTGTGTTACGGGACCCTGGATGTGTGCTAGCGTATGCCGAACTTCTATACGTAACTTAGCCAGCCGTTTTCTTCTGTAATTTATTTTGAAATTGATTGAATCTATTTATTTCATTTCGATAAAAAGATATTCACGAAGTATAACAAAGATGATAATCACATAATATGCTTATTAATACAAATACATAAAAATATGAAATGAAATAAAAGAAAATGAAAGAAAAGGCTTTGTTGGGACAAGTTCCCTCAAATACATGTATTATATTGTGTTACAGACATGTGATAATCTTCAATTTTTATACCCCTCCACTGTAAAAAAAACCTAAACCATATCGAAATAATCCTACATGAATTTTGAACATCCACACGTACATCCCAATACATAAAAAGCTCACCAAATAGATAAATGGTAGACATTTTAACAATGCTTAAATGTGAAGACAGTAAAGATAATATATCAATGCCCTCATACAAATAAATGCGATAATGTTTTACATTCAATAACATCACTGGGGAGGGAATTCCATGTAACGGGTATTCCTATATAACATTGACCTCTGAGACAATGTATTCTGAACTTTCCACAAATGTATCAGATTTGAACTACGAGTATTGATTGTTGCGAGAGAAATAGGAAGACACTGAATATGGTAGAAAGCCCTGAAAGTATCAATGCAGTATGATATTCATAGAGATAATATACAGTGCGTATCAAAAAAGAGTTTACAATTAGAAAAAAAATCCGGTAAAATCATACATTTGTCATATCCTGAAGATTTTTCCACATTTTAACATTGGTACAGATCCATTTAAGCAAATGACGATATAACTGTCAAAAAATATTTCCGCTTTTGAGAAGTTAGTTAAAAATGATTTGCGCAGACCTTTGAAATAGTTATGCGAATAAAAGTAGACAATAATTATGAAGAACACATGGAATTTAGCTATCAAAATTGATTTGAAGATATCTTTTTACCTTTTTTTAACTTGTTTCCTTGCCCAAAACACTTCAAAGAGTGCATTGCGCCCTGCACACACCGAGGCCATCGTGACGATACTTGCTTTACACTGGCATGACTGAGTTGTGGTTTACATGGAATGGCTTAAGCTTAATTTTCATTTTGTTAATCATTGTCAAGCTTGGAAAAAGTGTGAAGAAACAAGTATTAAATGAAATGTAAACCCACTTTAAATAATAAAACATCGTGAAAAAATGCTGTATATGTCTAATATGAACTTATGTTCAGATTCATTTATGTCCTCAGATCCAGCTGGCACAAAAGAAGTTGAAGGTTGTGCTTACTAAGTGTTGAAATTTCAATTTGGGTGGCAAAATTGTTACAAAATGCTTGAATGTATCCGTTTTATTTCAGTTGACTAAAAGTGCAAGGGAAATGTATGAGAAAAGTTATGCAGGGTAAGTTTGATTTCACCCTTTCCCCTTGACACAGCGTAAAAATGAGCATTTCTGCGAGCTTTACAAAAATGGACAGTGCTCACTCAAGTGTAACATTCTCTCAAAGCTTTTACTTTCATTGGATAGATGAGACCCAAACCCAATGATTACATGTGAAAAAAATTACCAACATGTTGCATATTTTTTAATTCCCAGGGTTTTTTCAAAGTGTAAACTTGTTTTTGTTACGCACTGTATATTCAAAGTTTTCAACTTGCTTAGTAAGAAGGGTATCATTCGAACGGAATGGCGTTCTTTTTAAAGCCATTTTACTTACGACTGTCCACTGGCGGATCCAGGAACCATCATGTATATTTACCAACTCCTTAAACAAAATGCCATTCAGAGTGGACCGATTTATTCAGATATTCCAGACCCAAAGATCAGACTCCCTTCCTGGATGGTGCGTGAGATGTAGGCAGATGATTGAAAATATTAATGGCAACACAACAACACAACCAGTGGTAGGCGTATTAATGATGAGCGACTCTTAAATACAAACTATTGACGGTTACAGCCCGATAAACCGCGGGTCCGTTAGACCGCGAGTCCGATAGTCCGCGGGTCCGAGAGTCCGCCGTGTGTGTAAAATTATGATCAGGATATAGTGAAATCCAATGTCATCAAGAGGTCAAAAGGTCAATGACACGAGTCTATGTGGTACTATAACGATGACCCAATGGACAATCGCCCCCTGACATCTACTTCAAGGAAAATATCCCCATATTTTTATCGTCGTTGACTGTTACCCCCCTGTTGCACCCACAAATGTAATAACGCCCACAAATGTAATAACACTTAACCCACAAATGTAATAACGCCCACAAATGTAATAACACTTTACCCACAAATGTAATAATTTCACCCACAAATGTAATAATTCACTTTACCCACAAATGTAATAATTTTTGATCGCCCACAAATGTAATAATGACTTTACCCACAAATGTAATAAATTTGAAGGGATTTTTGGCAAATCCGTTCTGAACTAAAATCGTATAGTAATGCGTTCATATAGCACAAAAGTGCAAAGTCTCTTTTCCTGACCCGGTCAATTAACAAATTATAATATAAATCCATAGTCTTTATTCAGACCCGGTTGTTTAAAAAATAATATGAGCCCAAAGTCTTTATTCCAGACCCGGTTGTTTAAAAAATTATAATATAAGTACAAAGTCTTTATTCCAGACCCGGTTGTTTAAGAAATAATCATATGAGCCTAAAGTCTTTATTCCAGACCCGATTGTTTAAAAAATGATAATATAAGTCCAAAGTCGTTTCTCCAGACCCGGTTGTTAAAAAAATTATAATATAAATCCAAAGTCTTTTTCCAGACCCTGTTGTTTCAAAAATTATAATATAAATCCAAAGTCTTTATTCCAGACCCGGTTGTTTAAAAAATAATAAAATAAGTCCAAAGTCTTTATTCCAGACCCGATTGTTTCAAAAATGATAATATAAGTCCAAAGTCGTTTCTCCAGACCGGGTTATTTAAAAAATTATAATTTTAGTCCCAAATGAGATACATTACGGACTCTTTTAAGGTATCATTCCTATTCTAATTGCTCGTCCTTTTTCTCTTCTTTTATTTTTGTTTCTTACCCCCCTTTTTTGCGCCACCGGGGGGGGGGAAATATATGCCCCTTGGATCGGCCTATGTATGTTGACTTGAAAAACACTAACACTTACATGTGAGATTGATGCAGAGGATGCATACGTCACGAATCAAATATTGCTAGCGCGTAGCGCGAGCTGAATTTGATAATAACCCCTTTTTGTGACCCTGAACAGCTAAACAGACTTAAAACTCGAAAACATTGTTTTTGTCTATTCTCTTCCTTTCCTCCTTACTCTCTTTTTTTTCTCCTCTTTTCCCTCTCTTTCTTCCCATCTTCCTCTCTTTTTAAATATCATTCTCTTATTCGTCTTGTTTTTCTTCTTCCTTTTCTCCCTTTCTCCTTTCTTTTCTTTTCTTTTTTCTTTCTTTTCCCTCTTCCTCCCTTTTTTTCTCTTCCCACCTTTACTTCTGCCTTTTTCTTTCTTTCCCGCTTTTTTCTCTTTTATTTTTTTTCTTCTCTCCTCCCCTTCCACTCTCTCTCTTTCTTCTCTTCTTTTAATTCCCTTCTTCCTCTATCTCTCTTTTTCTGATCTTTCTTCCCATCTTCCTCTCTATTTAAATATTCTTATCTTCTTTCCTTTTTTTCTTCTTCTTTTTCCTCCTTTTCCATTCTTTTCTGCTCCTACCTTTCCCTCATCTCTTTTTTCTCTTCTTCCCCTCTTTTCTTCTCCCCTTTTCTTCTCCCTTTTATTTGTCTTTCCTTTCCCCTTTTCTTCTCTTCCTTCATCCCTCTTACTCTCTTTTATATTCTCTTCTTTTCCCATCTTCCTCTCTCTTTTTATTCTCTCCCTTTTCCCCTCTCCCTGCTCTTTTTTTTTTTGAGCTGGGGTGGAGGGGGTGAGGCAGTTCCCCCTCGCCCCCCCATGGATCGGGCGCACCTGATAGAACCTCATGGTCTCGTATCATTTGACCTTTGGACCTCTCGATGACATTTGATATATATGGGCCCTGTTGTACAAAGAGTTATGATTGATCCGATCAATCATAACTATGGACGGCCAGCAACGTCAACATCTATTATTCATGTTTGTTCAAAATATTTTCTAGCTGTGATGTATATTCATGCTTTCATTGTTTTCTTGAAAATTCACTGCGCTTCTCTTTGCATGAAAAGGACATTGTGCAAATTTTTCGTAGAAAAAATTATGACACTGATGGATTTCCATAAAGTTACGATTGATCGGATCAATCGTAACTCTTTGTACAACAGGGCCCTGATCATAATTTTACACACACTGCGGACTAACGGACCCGCGGTCTATCGGACCCGCGGACTATCGGACCCGCGGTCTATCGGACCCGCGGTCTATCGAACCCGCGGTCTATCGGACCCGCGGTCTATCGGACCCGCGGTCTATCGGGATGTCCCCCTATTGACTGCTGATTGGACTCCTATTTAAAGTATTACTAATGCAAACAAATCGTATGATATATATATATATATATATATACATATATATATATATACTATCCAAGTTGTATAATGATTATTTCTCTGTTGTTCAAAGGCAAAAACTATAAATCAAAGTGCAAAAGACCCAGAGTCACACCTAGTATACTTTAATCAATCAATTTAATACAAAAATTATATCATAAACATTTGAAGAAATACGTTAGGACGAAGAAATATGTCACAAACAAACGTATTCTTACTACTATTATCAGATATTTCCATAACATGTCATAAAAGAAAAAAAGGATATGAAAAGAAAACCTTGGAATAATTAATCATTTCAAATCAATTCAAGTAAACATTTATTTTCTTCCGACTGACACTGCATAGGTTACATCCAATTTCATATAAAATATACAAATCAATAATATAATATAACAATGAATGTCTATACAATATGTAGTTTATGTACATGGAAGAAGGCGTAAAAACCCCCAAACAGCAGGTGTTTGTGTCGGAAGACGCCTGTAACTAAAATTAATGCCAAAAGAAAAGGCTAAGAGAAGGGGAAGAAATAGAAGAGAGGACAGGGAAAGGGCTAGAGAGGCGAACAAGTAGAAGAAGAAAAAGTAGAAGAAGAAGAAGGGGCATGATTTACTATACATGATACAAGATATTGTACGTATACATGGTTAAATAACAGGCATTTATGATAAAAGTACAAAGTAGCAACGAATGAAATGGATTATTGGGATCGAAGAGGCGACAAAAATGCCACTTTAAATGTATAATGGTAACGTTAACCTGTCTTCACCTCGTGTGAGTGCAGATTCATTTGAACATTTCTATCTCAATATTGCTGAAAGAATTTCAGTCACACGATATACCTACCTGTTCATGACGCCTTGCCTGTTGATAACATTTACTCTTTATTATTTCTAAAACCTAACCAAAAATCTATTAACGAAATAAAAAAAAAACTCCTGTGAAATCATCAAAAGCTAGTGGATTTGATAACATGGCCCCTCAGAGTTCTTCCATTCATTTACTCGCTGAACAACTTTGTGCAATATTTAAAATACCTCATCGCAAAGGATCGCTCCAGACAAGCTAAAAATATCCAAAATAATACCCGTTTACAATAGATAATCCTCAAATGGTGGATAATTACAGACCCATATTATAAAAAAAATCGCAAATTCTTGAAAAAAATATTTTAAAAAGCTAATATTCCCACCTTCAATTAAATAATGTTCTCATACCAGAGCAATTTAGATTCCGTAAAAAAACTTCGACTTTCATGAGGTTTTAAATATTGCAAATTTCATATCATAAAAAAATTGAAGATGTCAATTATTGTCTCGATTCATTCATTGATCAGTCAAAAGCTTTTGACACCATTTTGACACCATAAACCATGACATACTCTTGTGAAACTAAATGCTTATGGTGTCAGAGGGTTATTGTAAGAATGATTCGAACATTATTTGAGTAAAAGATACCAGTATGTCATGGTCAACGGTGTCCAATCACAGTGTAAACTCATTTTATATCGAATTCAGCTAGGTTCTAATATTCGGGTCCTACCTGTTCGTCGTCTATATAAATGATATCATAAATTATTCGAAATTTTTCCGTTATATATTATTTGCTGATGACACCTGTATTACAAATTCTTAATTTAATGTCCATTACTAATATAGAAGTTGACAGATTGTATGATAGGTTCTGTTGTAATAAACTTTCCTTGGCTTTTGACAAAACTAAATTGATCATTTTCAGACAAGGAACATGGGAGGGGGGTCCCAAGTGACCTCGCAAATCTTACTAAAGTTGGTCATGATATATCACATTGAATAATATTCAATTTGTAGGTACTACAGTTAATGAACATCTCTCTTGGAAACCACATAGTGCGTGTGAAAAAGTATCAAGGTCTATAGGAATCATTTCAAGACTTAAATTCATATTGCCCCAGAACATACTTATTACTGTATCATAAAGGGTTCCTAACCCATAAGGGAAATCTGGAAAAACTATTTTACTTTTTTCCAGTCAGGGAAAAATCAGGGAATTTGATAAAAAAAATTACCTCAAATCAGGGGAAAATGAATCGGGAATTTTGCTAAAGATATTTGATATGTTTACTCTCAACTCAATAGTATATGATTATAACACTCGTCAGTCGTCAATGTAAATTACTGCATCAACCAAAGTAAGGTTGTGGCAAAGATCTCAAAATGAGTTCGAACAAAATCCATTGAAAACACCACCAAGTGTTTGTATGTATAAATGAAAAATATGTGCAAAATATCTCTGGAATAAAATGCATAATTGCTGAGAAACAATGAGCAAAATAAGTACGGAATTCCATGAAATGTCGGGTATTTTTCGTAGAAATATTGATACACTGACTGTCCCATTTTTTTTACCGTCTTAGTGATCATCAGTATTATCGATTTTGTCATGTTTTCACAAAGATAAGTTTACTTTAACGTAACCTTGAGCACAATACTCAACAAAGCTTAACATTGTCCAAATTCAGACTCTCTTCAGAAGACTGTATTTTTGCTAAAATGAATGCGTGCTGAGTAGATTTACGATGTTTAAATTACATGTATGTTAAAATCTAATCCTTTTTATTTCTCTCCTTCATGCACACTACCATTCCCACTTCCTTGACTCACTATGGGCTAGTAAACCATGTCTTTTGTTCTCTTCTTTTGAGCGCGGTTGTGGTTTGAGGAAGTGCGAAGTAAACTGCCATTTCGTCCACTCACCGCATGGTCTACCTTCATGTAGTTTTATGCCATTAACATTTCGTCTAACAACCATTTGGTCCAATCATCACTTGGTCTAATCACCGGTTCGTTTATAACCATTTCCTCTCATAACCAGTTGGTCTAATAACCATTTTATTTTCATTTACTTCGCACAATTTACACTTTTCCAATTAGACCAATTGGTTTATGTACTAAATGACTATTGGCCCACCTGGTTATAAGACGAAATGGTAAGAGGACGACATCGTATACCTTGAGGATAGCGGACGAATTGGTGATAGACCAAATGATAAAGTAGACGAGTTGGTAATTAGACGAATTGGCATTAGACCAAATAAACCAGTGTGAATGGTACTTATCATGTCTCTTTTCTTTCTACCTCTTCCATAATACACTGTCTCCCCTCTCTCTAACTTTCTGTTTTCTCGCTCTCTAATTTATGTGTACTAGCAGCAATTACCCGTGGCAGCACAGGGAGTAGGATTCATTTTGCTTTATGAAGGTGTGTGTGTGTGGGGGGGGGGCGAGGGATGACATTCTTTTTTTGTTCAGCTAGATTTCCTATTCACACCAAAAGCCAAGCAGTTTATTGATGAAATATATTGAAACAACTGACTCATAGCAGATTTCTCTTTCATTATAATGAGAGTCAGACTGAAAAATGAAAGAGACACCCACGGGGAAAATGAATCAGAGTGAGACAGACAGTGGGAAAAATGAATGAGAGAGACAGTGGGAAAATCAAAGAGATATGAATAGAGAGATAGAGAAATTATAAAGAATACAAAAGAGCGAAAGAGAGAGAATGTTTAAGATGTTAACTGTGATAAAACATAAGATTTGTATGGCTTCCATGGACTTTTTAAATGTTTTTTTATGAATGTTTTATATAACTTATTTTTTTGGTGGATCAAATAGTTATGCATTGAAATAATTGATAAAACCTTACAAAGTACACTGTATATGTATATCCTATGGAATTATTGTGTCTTTAAAAGTTATATGGGCATCTTTACTGATTAGAATACAATATTCAATTTCATTCAAATAAATAAAAATATTGATACGTGTGTGTTAGATTATGTCTTTTTTAATAAAAATGTAAAAGACAATGTATAAAATATAACCATGCTAATTAAAGGCAAGATATGCTACAACAGTATACAGATGAAAAGATCATAATATTTGAGATAGCATGTTATAATGCATAAAAAGGTCCCTCTATGTCTGCTATAGATACAAGGTATTGGCTGTTGAAGCGATAAATCATTTTTACTCTTATTATTCATATCTACATTTTCAATAAACATAAGAACAGCAGAGTTTTGTAAAATGCATGTCAAACAAAATAGAAACATGTCACTTGAAGGCAAAATACCGGTACAGGAATGAATTTTAGAGACATTAAAAGGGTGATCAGGGCTGAAAGTATTTGTAGCTTGATAAATAGAGCAGAATTCACTGAACAAAATGCCGAAAATTTGATGAAAATCGGATAACAAATAACAAAGTTATTGAATTTTAAAGTTTAGCAATATTTTGTGAAAACAGTCGTATTGAATATTTATTAGGTTGGCTGATGATGTCACATCCCCACTTGTTCTTTTGTATTTTATTATATGAAATTAGGTTTATTCAATTTTTTTCCTCTAAGAACTTGAAAAATTGGATTGACAACTGATTTAGTGCATTCGATATTTATTGCTGTAACTCATTTCATTATATGGGAGACATATTATTCACACAAGTATGTAATAATGAAAAAAAAAATATAATTTTATGTAATAAGAAAACGGAAAGTGGGGATGTGACATCATCAGCCCACCTAATGCATATTCATGACGACTGTTTTCACAAAATATTGCTAAGCTTTAAACTTCGATAACTTTATCATTTGTTATCCGATTTTGATGAAATTTTCGGCATTTTGCTCAGTGAATTCTACTCTAAGTATTAAGATATAGATATTTTCAGCCCGGACCATCCCTTTAATTTTGTTGAATGTGTGCAGCAAAGAAAGAAAATGCCAGTGTTACCAAATGTGCAGTTAAAAAATCTGATCAAATTTGCCTTTCAATAAAAGGGTTAATAGGAAATCTATTTAAGAAAATTTTGACTTTGGGGTGTTGGAACTTAGCACTAAGTTGATTGTCTGACTCAACCAAACAACTTCATCATCCTCATGTTGGAATTTAGATTACTGCGGCATCAATCAATCAAAATCAATTTTACGTCAAAATACTAACCACTGAACAGTGTGCAAGAGAGCACTGGCACAGCTTGTCCTTGGAGCAATGTGTTCCAGGTACTAGTAGCTGAATCTGTTAAAATATAGGATTGAATATAAAACGATGTGTTAATGAAGCTGGTAGGTCACTGGATTGCCTAACATAAACTTTCTTACCACTTATGTCCAGCATTTGATAGTAGCCTAGGGCTAGGCTATATATAGATTTCTAGATCTAGAGTTCTCTCGGCCCGGAGTCTACTCTGGGCTAGATTTGTAATCTAGGCTGTGAAGTGTTATAACTATTCTGAATTTGAACCCCTCCGGAACACCTCCCCCATACAAAATTGAAATAAAAGTTTTGTAGGGTAATCTGTGATACATCAGCCAAACAAATTGTAAAGCAAATATCATCACGTTGGACTCGGTGTGTGGGGGAGTGGGGTGGGGTGCAATGCATTCTTCGAAATGTTTTGGGCAAGGAAACAAGTTGATAAATGTAAAAATCAAAGTTACTAGCTAAATTTCACATGTTCTTTATGATTAAGCTCTACTTATATTCGCTTAACTATTTCAAAGTTCTGCGCAAATTATTTTTCACTAACTTATCAAAAGTAAGTGGTGCTCACTCAAGCGGAAATATTTTGCGACAGTTATATCGTCATTTGCTTAAATGGATTTTTACCAATGTTAAAATGTGGAAAAAGCTTCAGGATATTATAAATGTATAATTTTACAGGATTTTTTTCAAATGTATACTTTTTTGATACGCATTGTATATAATATATTATATATTCATGTAGAGACATGACGATATTACATTCCGCGTGTTGGACATAGATGAGTAAAAAGAGGCAAAGTGGAACTAAGTACAATGCAAATGAACTACCACTTTGCCTCTTTTATATATTTATGTACAGTGTATATATATATATATATATATATATATATATATATATATATATATATATATATATATATATATATATGTATATATATATATATATATATATATACATATACATATATATATACATGTATATACACACATATAGGCTATATATAACAAACTGGATAGAGCATTAATTCGCTCTTCTGAGGCCGCCAGAAACACTTGAAAATTTTCCCAAAGGTCAAGCGCTCACAAAGTTTCACAATTTGTTTTTTCGTCTTGCTTGTGTGTTGTTCTTACGCATTGTAATTGCCCCATATACAATAAATTGTGACATGGAGTACTGTTCCGGTAGCTTCAGAATCATGTTTACTTTTATATCGATGAACAGGATCCAGATCATTGTCATTCCCATATGCATACGTATTTTTGTTTCATTCGCAGGCGGGGTTCCTTGCCACATTCACCCTTGTCATAATGGAGGGACCTGTGAGCATGCGCAGTGCAAGTGTTTGCCAGGCTACGCGGGTATCATTTGTGAAGATAAATGTGAGTGTGTGTTGAAATTCAATTAAACTTCATTCTCTGTTTGCTAATTTAGGACAATGAATTATTTGAGGCCCATTTGATGAAATATCATACTCTGAATTGGCAACAGACATGTTTTCCCTTCATCGCTACATTTCCCTATTAAAGATAACGTACAGGAAAAAAAAAACTTTCAAGTTTGTGAAATCATTAACAAAATAAATGAGAAATCAGACAGGAATGTAAAACAAAAAAATAATAGTTAGAAACTTCGCATAATATATGTATACATCGTATATGTATATATTGGTCGTGTTACGTTTTCGGCAGGAGTTAAAGACCAAGTCCACCCTTACAGAAAGTTAATTTGAATAAAAAGAGAAAAATCCAACAAGCACAACACTGAAAAGTTCATCAAAACCGCATGCAAAGTAAGAAGTTTTGGCATTTTAAAGCTTCGCTTAATTTCACAAAGTATATATCCACATCCTGGTCGGTGTGCAAATTAAGGACCTGATGACATCACTCACACTCTCTCTCACTCACTATCTATTTTGTATTTTATTATATGAAATATTCATTTTTTCCTAATTGTTCTGTGAAAAAAAATATTTTGCCGTGAACATGTGTAATTTATCATTGTTTAACAATTTATGGTTCAGTCAGGTTGATCCTTATCGTCTAATCTGTAAAAAATGAAGTATTGCATAATTCAAACAATAAAAACCAAAAGAAATAATGCGTGAGGGACATCATCGATTCTCTCAGCAGTATGTGACCAAAAAAATAAGCGAAAGTTTAAAATGTCACAACTTCCTTAATTTACGTCCTATTTTGATGAAATTTTCAACATTAAGCTTGTCTGATTTTTCTCTATTGATTCTATGGATAGCTCGCTTCACCGACTTCAGCTTCGACGTCGAGAAGAGCGTCAGCGACGAGGGAGTCGTGGCGGAGGATCGGGTGATGCTGGGAAGCGAGATATGCTTCGGCGTCGTCCTGGACTCCACACCGATTGTATATATAGGGGTCGTGATCAAGTCTTGTTGGGCTACGGAAGGTGGTCCTGATGACGTGCCACCCCGTGAGGATCTTATCAATGACCAGTACGTGATACGTCTTGTGCTTGTTTGTTTAATTTCTTGCAATGAAATTGATCTTTACCTCGTAAAAGCTTAACACATGCAGGTGGCAATCATTTTTATTCACTTAAACATTTCCCAGTTTCTATCTGAGGGTGTTTCATAAAGGCTTAAGTGTGCCCTGTACCGTCTTCAAATTGGTTTTCGAATTCATCCCGGTGCTGTCGCGGGACGTCGACACCGCTGTAAATGCATTCACAGTAGAAGTTATCCCTGCAAAGTCCCGGGATAAATTTCATGTGTCCATTCACACTTCAGCAGGTGATTGTTTTTCTAATGACCTCTGTAACAAAACACGTATAGGCTTGTGACCCCGTGAGTGACTCGACTCTGATGCATTGGAAATAACTTGATGGCGTGGAATCGAACCCATGTCCGTCAGATTGAAAGACGAGAGTCATAAGGGTACCGGTAGGAAACAACCGTCATTGTGGTTGGTTTAGCAAGTTTGCGCCTAACAGGCTGCTTGGAATGCTATGAATCCAGTGACCGGGTAATAATAATTGTAAAGCGCTTTGAACAGTCGTAGATTGATAAAGCGCTATATAAATGCCAATTATTATTATTATTATTATTATAACCTCTAGACTACGAAAACCCCACATTATAGAAAACATATCACCATTGGCTTATCTCGGTGATGTAACGGTGTGCCTTCACTCTTAATGAATTGCTTTTGCTTGCCTCGCGATAGTTTGCTGTGGGGTTATAGCGAGGCGAGGTATCCTGGGGTAGTTTATTGCGGGTCCGAGAATTCACACTGAAGGCAACACCGCTAAAGTCTCGGGAGAGTCCCGGTGCTGTAGCGGTGCTTGTGGCCAGTGCAAAGACTGTAAGTAGAGTCATCATTAAATGCTGACGAGCACATTATGCAAAGCGCAATCTTATTGATTTTTACTCAGTAGTGTATGAAAGCTTAAAGTGCCACCCAGATGTTCATATAATCATCTCGTCATGTCTAAATTGGAGAGATGATCAGATGACAAGTTCTTATATCCTCTTAGATCTCGTCATGTCCATATTCCGTGATAGAGATGATCAGATGACAAGATCTTGGATCTTGTCATGACTACATCTGATCATGTCTTCTCTAAGATGTGGACATGACGGGATGATTATGAACATCTGGGTGGCACTTCCATAGTAGTGCGCAATGAGGTGATGCTTTACATATGCAACTGGGAATTCCAGTGCGAAACTGAATTGCAATTAAATTGGTGTTTGGATTTGATTTGCTATAGAAAATAAGTTTATTGCAAAACCCGGTGAATTTTCTGTCATTTCTTTTTCTTTAGTTTTGGCGCGTAAGGTACGTGTGTGGGTTGACTTAGGCAAGGGCAAATCTTAGTCATAAGTCAAACTACTGAACTCTATAGCCACTGAACTATTGAGTTCAGTGGGTTAAAGGAAACCAAAACCCAAGAAGAGAAGCATTCTTATTGGAAAGAGTAAAATGAGAGGAACAATTTAAAAAAAAAAGTGTCATCAAAATAGATAATGAAATAAGAAAGTTATGGACGATTAAAAAGTCTTGTACTTTCTATGTGGATTCTTAAATTGGCAAACGTGCTTCAAAAGTGGCTGATTTTGTGGACATCTCTCCATTTGTTTTGTACACAAATTTTCAGATTTTCCTCATTATTTTTCAAATCTTGCCTCCTTCTGAGCACAACATATGTCATGGGAAAATACAATTCACACCATATATGTCAAGGTCAGGAGATGATAATGTGAAATATGTAAAATAAAAGGGAAAATCTGAAAATATGTGCACAAAACAAATGGAGAGTTGTCCACAAAATCAGCCATTTTAAAGCACGTTTGCCAATTTGAGGATCCACAAAGAAAGTACAACAAGACTTTTTAATCGTCCATAACTTTCTTATTTCATTACCGATTTTGATGAAACTTATTTTTTAATTGTTCCTCTCATTTTACTTTTTCCAATAAGATTGCTTCTCTTCTTGGGTTTTGGTTCCCTTTAAACGCACCGTTTATAGTAACATTTACATCATCACTATAAATGTTATTATTATTATTTAGTAATATTTGTGTTAGAATAATATCACTTCTTCTGTCATCTTACACATTAAGGTGTCCTGCGGAGCAGTCTGTCAGAGTAAATCATATGGTTTCTCAAGACATTGATGGATTTTGTTTCAGTGCATTCCGCTTCCGAGATGAGGAATCTGACATGTCTCAGGTATCTATCTACTAACGTAGAGGGCTTCAACAATTTCCAGAGTACAGAGTCCTACATTTATAACAGAGTTTGGCCAATTCGCCGTCGACGGTTTACATACATGGCGCATAATGCTTGGTTATAGACAAGCCCAATTCAAATATAATAAAGTCTAGTGTTTTTAAAATGAAATTGGAAACTGAAATTCTGTATCATCTAATTAATAGTGATCGTTCTCAAATGCAACTAAAACTTGAAATTGATAGTCTGGAGCATTTCGTGTATTTCATTGATGAACAAGCATAGTCTCTCCAGTGAGATTCAAATCTTCGAAATTTGATTTTGATATCCAGGTTTTCATTCACTGCGACGTAACGGTATGTGGCACCGAGGAAGCGGATGCTGCTCGGTCGGATGTATCTTGCGCAGGGCAAGGAGGTGGTGGGAGAAGGCGTCGGGATGCAAGCTCGGGTTCAAGCCAACACACCATCAGCTATGGACCGTTGTCCATCTTCAGTCAAGGCAATGGCTTCGCGGCCTCTGTTCAAGGTCAGTTGACTTATTATTTTGCCGGCCAATTTGAAAAAAGCGCCCTCACGGGTTAAGGTTCAGGATACGACCTGTCTACCTCATATTGTTGTTCAGTTTGTTCAGATCTGGCATAAAAAGAAATAATCCTAAAGCACATATAAGTGAAGAGAAGCAACCAGTGAATAATTATCATTAGGAGATAAAAATGTATAAGAAAATAGGAAAATAGTGAAGGTTAACTTGGCTAAAATGGAATAAAGTGTTATTACATGCAATCAGCTTTTCCATTTGCATTTTCTCTTCTCCCTATTCTTAAATATCCATTGTTTATTCCATTCTTTGTATCACTCTCTCATCCTCTTTTCAATAGAATCTCAGGGGATGTTCAGTAAGAGGATGTTTGTGGGAGGCATCGTGGCGCTCGTATCCATGGTGATCATCTGGGGCGTGGTTAAAGGCTGTGGCTATAAAACCAAAGGCCTGAACAACGAATGCGCCTATCTCATCGACGTCAACTAAAATCGAGCGATCATTGTGGGGGCCATCTTCGGGTTTTAAGGGGGGGGGGGGGTTGAATTGTTCAGTGACAAGAATATCATGTTAATTAATGACTTGTGTTGGACTGCAGAATAGTATAATTTCTAAACAATGATAAACAACAATAAAACGATAATGAAATTGTTTGTATAATTACTCCTCTGTACACATTGTCCCACAAAACGAGAGAAAAGGAAAGGGATGAAATATGATATCATTGTCTGAATATTGTGCCAAAATATATATGAGAATTAACAGTTTGGCTTGTTAGTTCGCAGAATTTTAATTTTTTTTTCATTCCAAACGCCATTTCTGGTGCCCCCTAAAATATTTGGTTCATGACGCTACTGTCTGTACAACTGGGGCGGGGGCGCACCCAAAATATTACTCACTCTGTTTGATTTAAACAGAATCCACTTAAATTCGCTTGGAAAATATATGTTCGTGAAGAAAACAAAACCAATCAATAACTATTTACTGCTGGCTGGACTTAGTCCCAATAGGAGGGATCTGATATATTACTGAAATAAATATTTGGAAAGAATTAAAGAGACGAATATGAACAAAAACTCAAGGACTGCAATTATCTTATCATTTATGTATACCGGATTGATAATGTGCTGGATGTTTCAGGACAATGCTAGTAAGAGGGAGGGAGTGAAAGAGAGAGAGAAACACACACACGCACACACCCTCACATACAGAGAGAGAGAGATAGAGAAAAGGTTGTACGATTAGAAAATACAAATCCATTTTGGGGGCAAAGACAATGCACTTATGGAGAGCGGTGGTAATAAGTATATTTGAGCGAATTTATACGTCAGCTTCGGGAAGTAGAAGAAACGAACCGCGGAGCCACTTTCATTGACGAGTGGATACCATGCGCGACCCAAAAAAAACACGTAAAAAAGGATGTCGTTTTCAAGATAGGGCACCTTACGTACGTAATAAGGGTGTCAAAAACACTAAAATAATGCTTTCCTATTTTCGATAGGAAAGCTACGTGTTTAGAGTTGAATATGCGAGGGTATAAAAAAATTATGACTGAAATATTTTATAAAGGATGTACTTTTTGCCCCAAGAATCAACACTACGTGTTTAGAGTACAATTTGCGCGAGGTGTTGGGAGGTGGGGCTGTACTAAAGCCAATAATTAGTAACCATCTGGAATAAAATTATTGGAAATGGTTTTTTGACTGATTTGAGTAGGTATGGGTGTCAACATTTACCAAAAAAAAGTTAGGAAGAATACGGGTTGGGGAAAGTGCTTTTTTTCAAGGTCAAAGGTCAATGACCTTTTTAAATATACTGTATCATGGTATCTCCCAGATAAAATACTACAAATTGGTGATCATGGGTCAAAATGCACAGATTCTTACAAGAAGATCAAATAAAATCAAATCAAGTACATACAATGCTCATTCACCGACGAAAATTCAAGGTCAAAGCCTTTCAAAGGTCAATGACCTTTTTTACTCTATATACCATATACGGTATAGTAGTATCTCTGGATGAAAAGGCACAGGTTGGTGATCTTGGTGTCAAAATGCAGAGGTTCTTACAGGAAGATCAAATAAAATAAAATTAAGTCCCCAGAATGCACATTAACCAAAAACATTCAAGGTCAAAGCCTTTCAAAGGTCATCGACCTTTTTAAAAATATATACCATATACGGTATAATGGTATATCTGAGATGAAAAGGCACAGGTTGGTGATCTTGGTGTCAAAATGCACAGATTTTTACACGAAGATCAAATCAAGTACCCACAATGCTTATTCACCAATGAAATTCAAGGCCAAAGCCTTTCAAAGGTCAATGACCCTTTTACATTATATACCATATACGGTACAATGGTATCTCTGAGATGAAAAGGCGCAGGTTGGTGATCTTGGTGTCAAAAATTCACAGATTCTTACAAGAAGATCAAATAAAATCAAATAAGGTACCTACAATGCTCATTTACCAATGAAATTCAAGGTCAAAGCCTTTCAAAGGTCAATGACCTTTTTACATTATATACGGTATAATGGTATCTCTGAGATGAAAAGTCGCAGGTTGGTGATTTGGTGTCAAAAAGCAATTTTTGCAAGAAGATGAAAAGGCACAAAATAATCATAAAGAATTAACCTTCACCTTTGATATCCAGAGTCAAAGGTCAAAAGTTAATGTGTATTTATACATCCATGCATGATTCCCCCCCCAAAAAAAATAGTAATTCATAATTATTATATTCACATTTTATTTGTGAATTATAGAAAGAAAGATACCTATTTGTAATGAAAACTTGGATGTTTAATAATTTCACTCTGAAATAAGGATAAATAATGGCGGCCATGGAAAATATATTTAAGGGTTAGAAGTCAATCAACTATATCAATAACGTCAGGGAATTTAAGTAGATAGGTCGATAACTTGATAACTTCATTGTATATAGTGATTCTGATGGGAAAAAGACTGACCTGCATGGAAAATGAACACAAATTTAATAGTTGATTCCTTGACCAATGATGACGTCAAAATACAAGTTCGAGGTGAAATCGATATCAAATAGCACTTTTTAATATATATTGTAGTAATGCATTGCCAAAAGTGTAAAAAAAATCATGTATGATATAATCTAAAATGGTGAAGTTGTCTAAAGTAGGAGCATTTACATATGCATTTTATAAATCTAAATCAAGGTACTAATTTTTCTGTAGCAATAGGTCACTAACCTCAATTGCTACAATCAATACTATAAACTATAACTTAATCTGTAAATGGAAAGGATAGGCCTAACCCTAATGGCATGCATCATCTAAGAACATTTTTCATATCGCCAGGGGCAATGACGAAGAATTAAAATAAGGCAATCATTAGAGCTGCAGCTTTTGTCATAGTAAATGAAGTTAAGTGTCTCAACTTCAGCAAAGAGTAATTAAACTTTTGAAAACCTTCTGACATTTTCAGGACTTTGATCTGGCCCATGCAATGAAAGCCTAATAACGTTCTGTCAAGGGATATCAGACCAGGGTCTATATTATTGCTGATATGTTGCATAGCTTGATTCTCAAGATCTGGACGTGGCGCTGTAGGAGTTTTGTTAGGTCAATGGATGTGTACTTTTAAGCTATTATCTCCTTTTGAATTTCATTATCATATCATATGCCTAATTTGTGCATGATAACACTCAGTTATTCTGGACCAAATAATGATCCTTGTACAAACTGATACCTAGTAGAAAGAGCATCATGGGTGACGTACGGCAGAGAGCAGGTATGAAGTTTTGTTCTGCAACATTAGCATCTCAAGAGATTCTGGCAGCTCGCAATGAGAGGTGATTAATAATAATACGGTAATTCATCTTTGTTGAAGTTGATATACATGCAGCTCTAATGATGGCCTTCACTTCATCATCATCCCTCTGCTGTTTGGAAATGCTTTCAGATGATGCTAGCTGTGACATGAGTGTTAGATCTATCCTCTCCATTTTCAGAAGATTCTTGTACAAATCTTTGTATTTTGGCACCAAGATCACTAACCTGCGGTGTTTTATCTCAGAGATACCATTATTATTACGTAATGTCAAAAAGGACATTGACCTTGTCTTTGAATTTTAAGGGTGAATGTGCAATGTCGATACTTAATTTCATTTTATTTGATCTTCCTGTAAGAATCTGTGTATTCTGACCTCAAGAACACCAACCTGCGCCGTTTTATCTTGGAGATACCAGTATATAATAATGTATAAAAGGTCATTGACCTTTGGCCTTAAATTTTATGGGTGAATATGCATTCTATGTCCATAATTTTATTTTATCTTCTGATCAGAATCTGTGCATTTTGACACCATGATCACCAACCTGTGCCTTTTCATCTCAGAGATACCATTATACAGTATGATATATATAATGTAAAAAGGTCATTGACCTTTTGAAAGCTTTGACCTTAAATTTTATTGGTGAATGTCCATTCTAGGTACTCACATTCATTCTATTTTACCTTCTTGTAAGAATCTGTACATTTTGACACCATGATCACTAGCCTGTACCTTATCATCTCAGAGATACCATTATACAGTATGGTATATAATGTAAAAAAGGTCATTGACCTTTGAAAGGCTTTGACCTTGAATTTCATCGGTGAATGTGCATGCTAGGTACTTAATTCTATTTCATTTGATATTCTGGTAAAAATTTGTGCATTTTGACACCATTATCACCAACCTGCGCCTTTCCATCTCAGAGATATCATTATACGGTATATATGAAAAGGTCATTGACCTTTGACCTTGAAAAAAAACACTTTCCCCAACCCGTATTCCTCCTAACTTTTTTTTGGTAAATGTTGACACCCATACCTACTCAAATCAGTTGAAAAACCATTTCCAATAATTTTATTCCAGATTGGCTATTTTGAGGTCTAATTTAGGGATACTATAAAGCCAATGATGTAGCTAAAACAAACGACCGACGTCGTCCGTGGCCTAACAATTGAAATATCGCTGTACTTGTTTAGGGGTTCCAATTCAGGAAATACTTGCCAAGAGTATCGTTTTGTTAATACTTGTTAAGGGTAGGATTTCACACGCCAATAATTGTTAAGGGGTGCACTTTCAGAATATGGAAAGTACGTGTTTAGGAAGCTTTTGGAGAACCCATGGTCGCGCATGGTATCCACTCGTCAATGGAAGTGCCCCCTGTGTAACAAACGTGTAGGCCTGGATACCTAAATGGATCGAGATAATTGCGCATGGAAAGATTTCCATCGTCTTGTTCGTCTTCAGAGCTTCCATCGAAATGGTCAAAAAGAAATCTATATTGCCTGCTAGCACTTCTCTAAAAAGTCCGTATAGGGCACACACAAGTAATCAGGACTCCCATTCACTCATGCGTTAAATTACAGCTCATCAAAAAAAAAATCCCTGTATATATTTAGTTATAATTCACTACAGTAACCATTATGAACAATACAACAAAACTATGTACATAATACTTAGATTAAATGGCCTGAAACAAGACTAATCATAATACAGTCAGTTCATGGCGAGAAAAAACAGAACTGCATAGTCAATAATGATAATTAAATACATCCTATCGTATTCTTTATGAAATTATGAAAGGGCGTGAACGTATATTTTTATCATTTATATTTTGATAGGTAAACATTTGGTCCTTTAAATAGTCATGTGATTTTTTTACATACGCCTATCAAGAATGCATTGTGCGCTGATGAAATAATCATGTGTGCCCTTTACACATCTCCCTACAGCCACCGAGTGAGGGCGCTGTGAGATTATGATCTCGCATGCATTAGGCAGTTATGGGTTTCACAGGCCTAATTCATTCCCCATAGACTCATGTCTATAGACTCAAGCTTACTATAATCATGGAGCTAATCTTCCTATGACAAGGGCCCAAGCCAGGGTGTAAGAGAGAGAGACAGGGAGAGAGGGGGTTAGATGGCTTGTGTTCTAAATGGATGGGGGGCTAATCTGGCTAGAAGTCGGTAAAAGTTGAACAAGATAGCAGTAGCACTCATTCTCAGCCCCCCAACATACTAACTATGCTTTTCTCTACCGCCCTCCCTCTTGTATCCACCACTCTTCAGCCAAATTCTAAAGTTTTCTCTTCTCATTCCCTTCCCCATGAACCGATTTCACAAGTGCAATTGATGCAAGGCCTATCTAATGTGTACTATATCTTGTGATGTGTGCTATACACGATTTACAGCAGCGCTCGTCTGTATGCGAAAACACACGACAACATGCAACCCAGAGACAAACACACGCACAGCATATAGCCTAGGTACACAAACACAGACATAGTTACTAATCACAATTTGTTACCTGTTATACCCCCTATGTAGCCTTGTATATAGCCATGAAGTTCAGTTTTTGACCTATTGATGATTGAAACATGTTTACTAGTGAAAGCAATCTGCTACTGAACAGTTAGGGCAGGTTAGGGAATTCTCCATGTAATAGTTTATGGTCAAGGTACAGGTTTCACAGGCCTAATTCATTCCCCATAGACTCATGTGTTAAATTGGCACTTTACAAAATTCATAAGAAATAAGGATGAAATTCGGGGGTCGAATGTTTACTACCAGTGGATAGGATATATATCTGGCAATCCATATCTGACCAGAAAAGGGTCCCTCGACCGGCTCATTTTAAAAATAAATTGGCGTGTTTGAAGACACCTTCGGGGGGGAGCAGATTCATCACCTCAAATAGCAAAATAGCCCTAATCCTTCCGCCAGTCATAATATAGTCCAAAATTGGTGATATTTCTTCCCAATTTGGGAAAAGGAAGTTCAGTAATTACCAAAAATAGAATCAGTGTTAGATGGACAATCATATGCATACACTTTGTCAATCAGCCATATCAAAATAAAAAAATAGCTTTGGGTTGGCTCGAATGAATTTCTATGGTCTGCCACTAGTGATTAGGCCCGTGTAACCTATGTGTATTACGCTCTAAAAATAAAGTGCTAATTTAGCACTTAATGTCCTTGCATTGTGACTGCACTTTGAGTGCTGATTTAGTCATTCAAGATTGAACTAGAAAAGGACATTAAGTGCTAGATTAGCACTTCATTTTTAGAGTGTACTTTCGTGATCTATGAACGTTACTGCTACATGTAGCGTAGCACACAACTTTAATCACTCACTCACTTACTCAATCAACCAATCAATCAGTCAATCAATCAATTAATCAATAAATCAATTAATCAATCAATCAATCAATCAATCAATCAAACAAACTTTCTAGTGGTTGTCATGTCATAATAATTCCTTTTTTATTCACGGTATTATGATAATGATGAAGTATGAACACTATGGCACAAGACAAGTGACAACTACAAAGTTATTTTTGCTTCGGAATTTAATATCATGTTGAAACCTCGAACAAGTGTAACATTGGATCATAAATGCTTCAAATTATTTTAACAATAAACACAACTACTTACATGAAAGTCTACAATATACATGCACCCTTAACTAATATTTCCAAATGCTCACTTGGGTTCTTGTTTATGAAACACCGATTAAGTCAGGGGGAGGATCAGAAGTATTACACGCAGATAAACGAACAAACTCACATGACAAAATAGTGATTTGTGGGTTACATTTGCCATGTTAGCCCGGGAGGTTCATACATTCATGTATGATTAGTATTGAAACTAAGTTTAGGGCTTGCCTTCTCTACAAGCTTTTGCTTTTCTTGGCAAGTCCCTCCGTTCATTTCTTGTTTCTTTTCATTGATAAGATTACTGCAACAAATTGCAGTTTTGTTTATGTTCAACATTCGTTACGAAATTTCATTGATTTGTCTGTATTATCGATTATATTGAATATGTATTGTTACTTTGATTATATTTTGAAGAAAAAATTGAACGGAAATAAATAAATCTAAATCTAAATCATTCAAGAAAATTATATCAATTAAAACATTTTGAAGATGGATCCATTCTATTTCACAGAGACGTTTTTTTTAACATGTTTATAATTTAATATTCTTCTAAAATTCAAACGCAAGAACATGTAATTATAAATGTAAAACAGGTACTTGTCATACTTGAAATCTTGTTACAAGTTAAATTTACATCAAAGAGAGAGAGAAAAAAATTGTAGTTCACATATTGTAGTGTGTGGGTAGTCTTCAGGCACAGACCCTTGTTTTTCGCAATTCGCATAGTACATAATACAGAGTCTGAAGTAGTGAGACTACATCTACTGTGTACTGTAACTGGCTCTACCATTGTGGTATATGACAGAGTCTTTAGATTCTAGTCTTTACTCGAGACCTGTTATTGGTTGAAGTGTCAAATATGAGTCTGAGCCTGCAGACTAGTGTCTGGGAGGCCTACATCCCCGTTTCGTCGCAGATTTGTAACCAAAATCGAAATAAAAGGTAAACATTGTTGATAATACCTGGGCCCCGTCTTACAAAGAGTTACGATTGATCCAATCAATCATAACTCTATGGAAATCCATCACTGTCATAATTTCTTTCTACAGGAAATTTGCACAATGTCCTGTGTAAACAAAAAGAAGCACAGTGAATTTTCAAGAAAACAATTAATGCAGGAATATACATCATAGTTGGAAAATATTTTGAACAAACATAATAATATATGTTGACGTTGCTTGCCGTCCATAGTTGTGATCGGTCGGATCAATTACAACTCTTTGTAAGACGGGGCTCTGGATGAACACTTCTATTGTAACTATGTGCGGGAATGACTGAAGCCGATGACCGGGGTAATAATATCTTTAAAGCGTTTAGCACGCCCTTCCGATATATCAAGCGCTTCATAAACATGATAAAAAGAGGATTGTCATAACTTGTAGTAATGCATTCTTAATTATCTAGTTATCTACAAAGTAACAAAACACCAGAAGAAAAAAAATGTACAATTCAGCATCAGTACATCAGTACATTACAACATCACTTCTACTTTCTATGACAAAATGCAAAATGAATGGCACATATTTTGCGAGATAACAGACATTAGACACCAATTATTTAATACAGTGTTATTTCTTTGCACATATATCTATAATGAAGATATAACGATTGAAAGTAACATTTACCTTTTAGAAAATATATTCTTAGACATATGCTAAGCAACAACAAATTGCAATATTATACATTTCAAGCAACATATTAAGAATGTCATCTAAAGAAACTGAATTGCAATTCCGTGCTTAAAAAGAGACATATCAAGTAATATCAGTTCATCTTCTTACATGTGTACTCTGAAATATCTGTATCTGCATTTTTGAACACGTAGTGGATAACAGAAGTTCGTAAAGTCAATAACAGTAAACATGGCACACAGCAAAAACTGTGGTGTTAAGCGGTGTACATAGAGGACCACACCAGTTATTTTACATCGGTGTTTATTGGTGGTGCTAGTTTTACACCTATAGGTGTTATTACAACACCTATGGTTGTTACATTTACACTCTTTGGTGTTATGTTCAATCTCTAGGATGTTATTTTAACACCTCAGGGTGTGGTCCTCTATTAACACCAATTGGTGTCAGTTTTAACACCAGTTTTTACAGTGCAGATACATCATAGTAAGAGTACTCAAAACAATAACACAAAACATTATATATTAGAAAAAATTCCTTATAATGTATTTTTAGTTCTCTTGTGACGTATATTTAAGCAAAAATAAAAAAAAATGATTTTTTCCCCGGAACCTTTAATTTACATAGTTACATACATCCATTATTATCTGCCTTATGTTCTTTTCTTAACCCTAATTCTCCCGGGAGGGGGGGGTAGCATTATGCCCCTCGACAATTTTCCCGATATATCTGCTGCACAAATCTTTTTGACCTCGCCGCTCACTGACTTTTTACTCTCAAGTCTCGCGCAAATTTTGAGACCAAATTTGTGATGCCCGGGTACGCTTTTACGACATTACGCAACATTATGTAAGTGCATGTCAGACCCAAAATTGCTCATAAAACGTGATTTCATGTACAAAACTACAAATCCAATGCAAATTGTGTATATAGCCAAAATTCATAAATGTATCATTACTTTTACTTTTACTGATTAAACTAAATTAATTTTGCCTTGTTTATGATCAGAATTAAGTCTGGAATGATTTTCATCGGAAAACAATAAAAAAAACACGAAAAAGTAAAAAAGCAAAAAGTACATAAAAAAATCAAAAAGACAATAAAATACATAAGAAATCGGTCTTAGTACCAGAATTTTTTTTCATTCACAATTGTTAGGAATGCTTTAAAGAATATTTTCACCAAAATATAGCATTCTAGGAGCTTTATTTAGTGAATTAGAGCAAAAAGTACGATTTCATGAATAAATTAGCATAATTAATTCATATAAAATAAAAAATATATGAATTCAGTGAAACTGCGTAGATTATTCTCTACCATCATGCAAATTTTCGTTGTGATCGCGCAATCTGCGGCTGAGATCTTAAGGGGGGGGGGGGGCATAATGCCCCCCTCCCGGAATGACAAGAATCAAAATCCCCCGGGAGATTTAGGGTTAAAGGTTTTATGAATACATGATATCAATCCACGAGCTGCAGTATCGTACAACATACGGAATACGTGGCGAATGTCATGGAATTCACTTAAAGTGTGTAATGCCGAAACCCTCCTTAAACCTATTGCTCCAGTAACAATACTTATAGCAAACGTCATTTTGGAGCTAAACAAGATAACATATGATAATAAGTATATGGTATTTTCAATAATTGAACCTACTTTGTAAAAAAGAGACCCGTTACAAGTGTTAATACCAAGATCGAGATAATTATCTTCTGTTACCATGGTTACTAATATTGATTGATTGATTATTTATTTCCATGCAAAAGTAAATCATACAACAGAAAATATATTGACAATATTTCACGGTAAAATAACAATAAACAATCATTGCATGGGAGGGAACAGTCATAAGCACAAACATGACAAAGGCTTGAAAAGGACGCCCCTCAAGAAAGACTACGACCCTGAATAAAATCAATATAAGTCATATTTAAGAATTACAGTAAAAGCAGAGCCAAAAGGAAAACACATCAAGCATGTCACGAATAAATCAAATGATAATAACACACCAGCCGTGTATCGATTAATATTACTATGTTTAACATAGATACGTTCGTATAAATAATACAAAAAATAGAGTATGCAATATGATGAAACTGATGATAGAACAATACCTTAACTTAAATTAGTGGTAATAATGGAATGCTTAACTCAAACTTAAATTTGTTTAATGTAGAAGCACCCACGTATTGTTAAAGCTATATCATTTCAGGTATCTGGACCAGTATTGACCTATGGGCTAAGGCGGTTAGCGGGTTTGATAAATGTAATAATAATAATTATGAATAAATGAATTCAAAGGAACATATGATCAAATGTTATTGGTAATTGGCGACAGTAAAACCTAAACATAAACAAAGCAATTTGAAATTTATGTATATCATCAATTTTTAAAGTCTTGAAACGGTTAAAGAGGGGACCAGTATTTTCATAATAACCAGCGTCGGCACACAAACGAATAGCTTTCTTTTGAAGTAAAAGGATTGGTGATTTTTTTTATTTGAATGAGCCCCATACAATATTGCAATAAGTGACATGTGGCAGTAAAATAAAATTATAAATTGAGAGTAATGCTTGGGGAGGTAAATAGTATTTAGCTTTAAACATTATACCTATACATCTTGATACAGACGTCAATATTTTAGATTCATGGTCATCCCATGTTAAAAACTCATTTAGAATGACACCTAAAAATCTCACATTATTTGGTATGACAGACGCATATATACTGTAGCTTCGAACTATAATCACGGTTCATCCCACTTCTAAGAAGGCTAGTGATAACCGATGTTTCAGTTGAGGCACTGTTAAATTGACGACAAGGGCGACAAAAGATACCTTTATCTACCTTTTATTGTGTACTTATTTAACCTTTTTGTGTGTATTTACTGTAGGCAGATTTTATGTGAAACAATGTAAAAACATTTGTAATTCAGCCTTTGGCTGAAAGAATTGGTTTTTAGTATAAATAAAGACCATTATTATTCGTATCATAATTTGTACTATTATTATTATTATCATCATTATCTAATTAGGATATATATTGTACAGTCAGCATGCTCAGCTCTGGGTTGGAATAATCTGCCATGGGGGAAGCCTAGATCCATTCGTTCATTCCGTACCGTTTAAAGTTGAGGTCTTCTCTTATACATGTACGTAACTATTTTCAATAAGAAAAAGGTCTTTTTCTTTGTTTTTGTCTCTTTTACTGTATTAAATTATTTTGATTATGTTGTCTACTTTTTCTAAAGGTTTTCATGTGAATAGGTTATCTCTGAAATTCACCCGGTTTTCATCTTATCCCTGCATTGTCAACTAAGACGATTGTTTTTTTCTAGGATTTCAGGATCAGTGTAACTGTAAGTTTTATTGTAAGATAAATCCCATCCCCTATATTCTAAAAATGTGGAGGAAAGCCATTAATGCATTATTACATTTTCGCAATACCGTTCTACCTGAAATTAATATGATGTAAATGAGAACAAAGAGGAAATATATTATTTCCTACTTGTACTTGTGTAACATATTTTAAATGTTTTGTATTACCAATATGCTCTTAGAAATGTGCTTCCTACATCTACAGTACATGTTTGGGGTCTTTTATTATTTCCAAGGCAACGAATTGATTAATTTATCTTTCAGGTTTGTAGCCCAATTATCCCTCTTACCCTTCTTCTTCCGTTGATAAGCCTTCTTTGGAGGGGGCACATGGACCTCTTCAAAATACATGTCCTTGGATGTATGCATGAGGGAAATTTCGTCGAAGAATTTCCTCAGCGTGCCCCCAAAATGTTTCAGTCTAAAGAGCACTTCTTGAAGTTCTTGAACTTGTTCTGGTGTTTGGATATTTTCACTGGCTCCCCCGGCGATAGCGTTGTCAAGAATCTCTCTCTGTTTCTTGTATTCTTCTTTCATTTTAGTCATGTTCTCTAGCACACCTTCTTTTCGAAGGGTGACTGGTTTTGCTTTCTCTTGCTTAATGCACATTTCCAGGTATTCCTCTACAGCGTCGTTGTATGTAATGAGAGCGTTTGCCTTCAGGAACGATCCAAACTTTGCTCCAGTTGCCATGATGATATCTTGTTCAGCTTTTAATTCTTCAACTTTCTTGTTGATTTCATTAATGAATGCTTCCTTCTTTGATTTTGTGTCTTGAATGGTATTGATTTGGTCTTGACTCTGGATCGATAAAAAATCCCTTTCCGTTATCATTATTTCGTATGTCACGTGCATATGTTGTTTGTAACTGTGCTCACAGTTACTGTGCTTACAGTATTCGGATTCCATGGCCCAACATCGAGCAAGTTGTGGGTTACTCGTTGTTTCGACTGGGACACCCTTGAGCCGACAGCGATGGTGGCATATTGTGTCGTAGACTGTATTCTGTACCTTTGATTGGCCGACATGGACGTACTTGACACACTCAGGAGCGGCACATACTGTTCTGGGATAGCCCAGTTCCATTCGTTTTAGGTCATATCCTTTGAATTTCAACTCTTTCCTCAAAGAATTCATTTCAGTATCTGCATGACTAATTTTAGCTTTGGTTTCTCTTGCTGCATCAAGATTGTGATTTATTGTGTTGCCTACTTCTGCTAAGGGTTTGCTCATGGCAACGATGATTCTTCTAGTCTCATTCATGCCAAGGCTCTCCTTAACTTTGTGCGGCTTCAAATGACATTCAATGTACGTTAGAAGACGTTGCGTTTCCTCGACAGACTTGTCCCAGCTGGACGAGTAGGTGGCTATTTCCCCGTCGCCGAATGTGACACCATTCTTTATACATGCTAGAAAACGAAAAGGTTCGTTATCAAAACAGAAGTACGTATCCTTCGTAGCTTGAATTCCTACTTTCTTCTTGGCTAGCTCTTCATTAAGAGCCGGTAGCGTATCACCAGGCTGGTAGAAAGTCTGTCTGGCGTTCGTGAAACAGAACACGATGTTGTTCTTGGCAGAATTGTGCAATTGGACGAGCAGTTCCTGGATGCAGAATCGGAACATGACAGTGAGCCGCGCATTGTTCGGCTTCAGGAGTATGCATATTGCATGAATCTCAGGGTAGTGCGTGAGATGGGATAAAATGTTTTGCATATTGATTTCGTCCTGTTCGATTCCACCACAATCACCTATTCCAGGTGTGTCAATCAAACACAATCTTACGTCACCAACGGTGAAGACATATGAACGCGGTTCCTTCGTGGCTGATTTCCCAGTTTCCTGGACCTCATTGGGATCATCTGTCCCTATTTTGATTTTCTTTTGTACACCGTCCTGTGTTAAGGTGAAAGATGCTGGAATCAAGACAGGGAAGTCTTGAGAATCCATTGCCTCGGATAAATTGGCGAATGACAGATAGTTCTGAATCCCATTGATCCACGTTGATTTTCCAACACCTGTCTCACCCAGGATGAGAATGTTGACTTCTTTCATTGGCTTCAGCTGGGAAAGGTCGTCCCATAGGAGGTCCTTTGGATACTTCGTAAACTTCAAGCCATGTTGCGGATCATTACATCTAAACCTAGAATCCTTAGGATTCGATGCTCCACATGGGCAGTAAAACATCTTGGTATGTGAACCATAATCGACTAAATGCCCACATTTCGAACATTTCCATTTGGACGGGTCACCAGTACAACGTCCAGTCCCCGCAATAGCGTTCGGGCATCTAAGCTTCACCAATGCCGGTTTCCTTGGGGCGGACGTTCGGAGGAAGCGATGGGCTTGGATCATGCACTCCTCAAGGTTTTTACCCTCTTCCTCATAGAGATCCTCAGATGTACGTATGCCGTCTACGTATTTCTCGATGGTTGGCCTTTTCACTTTATCCGGCCATACATGGGTAGATACAATCTCTTGGTCTACCGCAATGAATTCACTCATGTCGTCTTCTGAGAATGTAGACAAAAGTCGCAGGAGAAAGTCATGATTTTTCTCCACAGCTTCCTCATCGCTACCACTTGGGATACAGAAGACATAGGTGTTTTCCTTAGCATCTTTTACCAGCTCATCGTTCTTACCGATGTACTTGACTCCCTTGCTTATCATTGACCTTATAAATCTGACTTTCTGCAGGTATGGTTCGAATTCCTCCTCGTACTTTGAAGCAGACACCTCTTCAGAGTTCATCGTACTCACAAACTCTTCCAGGACACAAATGTTATCTTCCCTTGATCTGACCTTTTTAACTATTTCCAGGAGACCGGTTTTGAAACTGGATATTCGTACAGAGACCTCCTCCCAGACCCCTTCAATTCTTGTAAGGGCTTCATCGGTAATGAATGCACTGTTAAGATTCATTTCGTGGTATATGTCATACACCTTTCGGCGGTTCTCTTTCAGCTCTTCCAAAAACTGCAAAGCTTTCTGTCCGTTACATTCATCAACTTCCTTGTATAATATGTCTTCGGGTGCAACGACTCTTAACTTTCCTCTTGCGGTTTCCAGAGACATGAGATAGTATCTGAGAGGAACCCCTTTACCATCATTAGTCTTCTTTACAAGTTTAGGTAAAGATCTAGCAATCTGATTCGCTCCTTCATATGTGACAGAGAAATATTCCTCTGTAGTTAAAATGTCAGCCCTATATTTGTAAGAAAATCTACTCCTCTCATCTGTTTTCTTAGCGTCAACTTGAACGTTTACCCCTCCCTTTGTATTTAGGATGTCCTTCAGATTTTCGAGCTCAACACTCATTTCTTCGGTAACATCCGAATCATCATAATTTTCATCATTCTCATACTCACAAGTGATTGTACACTGAGCCCCCCAATCAATACCTACTACGACGTGCGTCGCATCGGGATTTGTACCGGACAACACCTCCCTGTCTACAATAGTTCTGCTCTGGCTTAGTATCACCTCCTCGTTGAATGTCATCCGCTTGTAGATGAGACTCTTGCTTTGGGCCTTGGTACTCCTCCGCTCGTCACCAAGGAAAGCTCCTGAACCACTAAGTTCCACCATTCCGACTGCAACACTCAGCTGATGTTGGGATAAAATACGGGAGATAAGAGACAAACATAATTATGATTTTGCAATTAGCTGTGGGAAGGGGGGGGGGTGGGAGTTCAGTGTAAATAATTGATACGTTTGTGCCCTGTTGAGACCGAAAATATTTGGGCTAAATTTAAGTTCTACCTCATTACAATTGTTAAAATCACGGAGCATCCCGTTCCAGAGGCCTTCAAATTTGCAGGAATTCCCATTCTTTTCACATCGCACCCCAAGCGCCACCTCGGTTGAGACATGTTATATGTGAAACGTTTATATTCGCTTGGTCTACAAGCGATTGGTTTTCTTCTCAGACAGTCTAGCACCACACTTGCAAACCCATCCGGTCAATCATCAATTTGCCGTTTGGTCGACACTACATTTTGTACAATGCCCACTTACTCTAATTTTCATTTACTTTTATATCAAAATAGTTTTATCTTTATTCGTTCGGAAATTATTTTTTGCTCTTTCTAAAATGATAATTATTCTAACACCATTAGTAATTTTAGTAATTTTACCTTTTGATGAATTGGTATCTCTTAACTGTGTCACATTTATGTTTAAGTGTCAAGCACGCCAGAATGCGTTTTTGTCTCATGTGTTTGTTGAAAATTCTTCCATCCATCATTATCATACTCGTCAAAGAAACATTCTCCATCAGCCATTAGCAAGAACCCAATCTGCTTTTAATTCATTTAGAATAGTTTGTGTTAAAGAATGGAATAAGTTACCTCATGACATTAGAAATAGCTTGGCTCTGTCCCAATTTAAAACATTGTGTAAAAAGCATCTCTTCGATAGTTTGCGGTCGGATGTGAATGTATAAATCATGAAGCAAATTGCAATGAGTGAGGTCTCCATGTGTGTGTGAGGGTGTGTGCGTGCATTTGTAATCGGGTGTATATGGGGGGGGGGGCATGTGTGTGTTTATTATTAGAGGTTGTCTATACAGTGGTCAAAAAGTGTGGTGTTTCGGTTTTCTTGGGGCTCCTGTTCATTCGATGAGGTGTCCTTTCCTAAGCATTTTTTATGCACTCACAAATTTTGACCGATTTTAGTGAATGAGATTGTAGGATGCTTTGGGGAATGTCCTGGCCCTGCTTCATTTAGGCTGTTAATAGGGTTACCCTAGGCAAGCTGAAGCATCTCTATTTTATAACCTACCCCTTTTATTATACTGTCAAATCATTTATTCTTAAGTTACATGTAAGTTACACCCATTGTAAATATGTTACTTACTATGTAAAGGGGCCCCGTTAACAAGCTGTGCTTCACTGGGGTCCCGAACCTATCATTCTGAGTTCTATGATGTTGTATTCCGTACTATTGTTTGTGTTTGATATACTTTGAAATAAATACTATACTATACTACTAATTATATAGACTATTGGTGTTAGACTAAAAGTGGCTGTAAGATGAAAAGTGTACAGCCGGACTGGAAATTAAGCAAAATGTCAAATGGGCTCAATGATAGTAGTCGAACCGGGATCAGACGAAGGTAGAAGCGAGTGTAGACATAGTGGAAATGTACCTAACAGCACAATGTCATAATTGTAGCATACAATCAGACGCGCTTTAAAGTAGTTTAAATTCTACATACTTTGCATCTTCAACTCCTCAAACATATAGATCGGGAGGCGGTATGTTGTGGATGTGTGCTGTACTCACTCGGGGAAAGTTCACTGAAAAATACCCCATTTTGAAGCTTTGAATTATACTTCTTCGGGCATGCTGAGTTTAATTAAATTCTGCTGTTGATGTAAGGGAATTTTGGTTGTAAACTTTTGTTCTTGGAAGTTGATTCCTACTTAGCGCTGTGTCTATATCAAAATTTGACCCACTCCAGTCCCATTTGTATATATTTGTGCATGTCATTATAACATGCTCTGGAGTGTGAGGGCAAAATGGAGGGAAAGTCCTACGCTTGAACATCTCAATACTTTCACCACAATGGTACCCATCTAATGAAGGATCCAGTCTTGAATTTTCTATGACCTTTTACATATTGATCTTCATATTGTTATAATTTAGGATTTTAATAGGATTTTTATCTGCCTTTATTTGCCTTTCTGTCATGCCCAGGCAATACCCAGTATCACCATAAACAGCGAGCGTTGTTCCTTACTACTGTTAACAACATGTCTAAACGTTCTCTCCTGTCAGAGACACCATTCAGAATCGCAGAGACATGAGCTAATACATATTCAACACCAGCATACACTGTTAGAAAATTTATCCTTAAACTAAAATAAATTCCTGCAGCAGAGTCTCGAGAACACCTGTAATCTTACCAGATTGCGTAATCTTACAGGAAATTGGTATTTGGTGTGTGTAATCTTACAAATTTCCTTAAATAAAACACTCTTTTCCCCTTTTTCTAACAGACCTGTTCTGTTAAATTGCAGAAAAATTCCTGTTTCATGAATTTAAAGAATGATTCTGTTATTGCTTTCTGCAAAATCTTCTTTTATTTTTCTGTAAAATCAGGGTTTTTTAACAGTGTACTGTTGAAAGAAAAAGAGAGTTCAATGTCTACAAAGATCTATACTATAACATCCGAGATGCTCCAAGGGTTTCATGGGAAAGCTCTCGCATTGCTCTACCTAAGCCTTCTCTTACTGGCCATTTTTCCGGATGGGGAACAGAATCCTGGCCCAAAAGCAAGATATCCTTGTCAGATATACAGTGCGTCCCACAAAAAAAAAGAAACCGAGACTTATCGATGATTTATCATAACTTAATCACAAATACAATAGACAAGTGACCTAGCATTGTAAAGCTTAGAATCTCCTTTTCATCTGAAATTACTAAGATTGTACCTCATTCACGCATGAGTGAGCAAAAACAATTTGAAAAAAAAAGGATACCAAAAAGTCATTTGGCGGGGGGTATCTGAATTTCAAAAAGAAAAAATCACATGCCTAAAATGTTCAATATCTGCTTTTATTTGATACCTTATTCACAGAAAATGGTCAAGGAGTAAAAAGAGTTCTGTTCCCTCGAAACAATGCTTGTATTTCCATAATTTCAATAAATAAACATATTTTCACCGGTTTTCCACAGAAGCTATCGCACGGTTAACGAAAGACTTAATGGCTGATCGTCAACAAAACGGAGTGACGAGTGACTCGGAACGGTAACCTGTAAAACCTCTTCATTTTAGGAAATTATTGAAATTCAAGCATTATTTCAAATAACCAGAACTTTTTTATTTCTCTACAATTTTCTGTAATTGAGGTATCAAAATAAAGAGCAGATATTGAACTTTTAAAAATGTGGTTTTCTCTTTGAAACTCAGATACAGCCCGACAATTGACTTTTTGGTATCCCCTCTTCAAATTGTTTTTGGTCACTCATACGTAAATGAGAAATAATTTGAGTGATTTCAGATGAAAGAGGAAATTCTAAGCTTTACAATGGTAGATCACCTGCCTATTGTATTTGTGATTAAGTTATGATCGATCATCGATCATAATCATCGATAAATCTCGGTTTCGTGTTTTTTTTGGGGGACGCACTGTATATTTGGGTTGTGGCCTGGAAACAACAAGGTGTTCCCGGAGATAATTGCAATATTATGGTATTATGTAGACTGCACGCACATGGCGATGCCCATCCCGGGGGGGGGGGGCACTCAGTATATAATGCATAGTGGGTATGTGCCGCGGAGGGGACCCCCATTTTTACACTCAAATTTCTGTTCCAAGGCATAGCATTTTTGTCTTATTGAGAAAAAAACAAAGAAAGCCGCTCTAAGGCCTAGCATTCTGTTCTTAGGTAGCTTGTCAAAAGTCCATGCACCGTTCTTCATCGTTCTTCCCGCATCCGGGATTTCGCTTCGGCTTTCCCGCCCAACGTTCCCTTGTCTTCAAAGGAACGGCCGCCATCAAAGGCCCTTTAATGCCACCGTTCTTTTGTTCGTCTTTCCTGCAAGTCTTAATTTCTGTCGGAAGGCCGAAGAATCTATTCTAAATAGCTCCCTCTACGACCAAAACAAATGTGTGCCTTCATCATGTTCATATTGACTGTCGGATCGAGAGTTCGGGTCACTGTTCTGAACTGTGGTTCGCATCTATCGGGTGCATTCATAAAGCCACGGTAGCTTAAAAAAAAATCACGCATGTGTCAAAAATCGTTACTGATCTTTCGAATTTGCTGCAATAACCATGAAAACCTCTTTGTTTGCAATTGGAAGACAGTCAATTCATGTTTTAGGTGGGAAAATAAGATTCCACATATTTTCGTTTCGTAGGCCCAAGCCATTCGTAGAATTCACGTCGACTTGGAATATTAATTATTACTCGCATCTCAAACAGGTGTTGAGAACGCCCCCCCCAAAAAAAAAAAAAAAAAAAACAGAAGGAAATAGAATGATAAAATAAATATGACCGGAACAGCTAGCTTAGCGCTATTAGGCATAGAAATATAAAAGATTTACAAAGATTTATTAGAAACTGTTTTAAATAGTTTTTTTCATATTTTTGACGGGCAACCATTTCCCCAGGATAACATATTGTCTCTTAATTTTCTTTATCTCCATGTTTTAAAGAAACGGGACCAAAAGGGATTGTGAAAAGAGGAAAAAGAAACTAAGAGGTCAAAGGGAGAGAAAAGGAAGGGGAAACAGAGAGAAATAAGAAAATAATATTGGGATGGAATAAGAGGAAGGGTGAAAAAAAATACAGTTGAAAGAGTGGACAAAACTCGGAAATTTGAGAGGGGTTCTCCCGATTTCTGCCTCTGCATCGAAATCAATATTCATGAGAAAGCAGAGTTGTGTCCTCGCAGAAACCGTGATCAAGTGGGGGTGAAATTATTTTATGACTTGCGTCTTCGGAATTAGAGTACGCATGCGCGTGGACTGGATATTTACAAAATTGTGGTCGTCTATTTCGAAAATAGTATGCCATGAATGAATCAGCATCCTCAAACTTCCTGTCACCCTTCTATCACTGGGGGATTTAGGGGGGGAGCCGCCCTTGCCCCCTTCCATTATGAGAGGCACAATTAGAATTTGTAATGCAAAATGCAGCCAAAACAGAAGAGTGCCCCCCCCCCTAAAAGCGGAACCTTTTTCCCCCTGTCATGGATCCTCCCCTGACCTTTAGATATTATGTTGTATAGATCCGATTCTTGGTTGGATTTACATTTACAAAGGCCCCCCCCCATTGGCGGAGCAAAAAAAAGGGAAAGAAAGAAAAAAGAGAGGAGAAAAAAAGAAGAGGAAAACATAAGAGGAGGAAGGCGAGTGAATAAGATGATGCGAAGACTTATTAAATAACTTTAATAATCATTACGCCACTGGGACAACCAATTCAAAGAAATAATTAAATATCAACCTTGGGCGGCCGATCGGGGAAAATATGGGTGAAAAAAAATCACCCCCCCCCCTATTGGCGGAGGCTGGATCCGCCCCTGATTTAGATTTACATTTTATTCACCCTATCGATCCCCTCTCGGGGTATGAGAGTACAACATAAAAACAACATATTACAGACTAAAGTATAACTTCATTTAATTGGTTTAACGTATTAAACGTAATGTTCGGAATTGAAGATAAATACCAACTGTGGTAACGATCTGAAAATTTTTTCGATCAGAATCCAATGAAATTTGCCAACGAAGTGTTTGTATAAATGAAAAATATTTGCCAAATAGCCCTGTGAAAGAAAGTCGTAAAAGTGCTGAGAAATGAGCGATATAAGCACAGAATTCCATCAAATGTCAGGTATTTTTCGAGGCAATGTTATAATACACTGTCCCACGTATGCTTTTCTGTTTTAGTGATCATCAGAATTATCGATATTGAGCGGCGATTTCATTATTCTACAAAGATAAGTGTATATTAATGTACTAGGTCTAGATTTATGATGAATATTTCGTATCGAAATCGTCATGTAATCATTTATTTATTTATTTATTTATTGATAAATTCATATTCCACAATCATCAAAGTACATTTCGTAATAAATCATGTTTACAATGAAAAAAATGCATAACACATGCAGGACTGAAACGTACAATGAAAAGAAAAAAAGTGGAGGGGCCTACTAAAAAGCAGTGCTTGTAAAATGTAGACCCCCTATTAAAACTTTATACAAGGGTAATATGACACAAATAGAGTAAAATAATCAGCAAAATTCTATACAATTATATAGATATAAACACTGTAACACAAATGTATATACACTATATACAAAATTAAATATTGACTTTAAAATAATCAATATTACCGTGGATAAGTATGAAGTTCACAAATATTTGATTGAATCAATAAGAATTCAGAAGAAATTTTTTGATGAGTAATTGAAATCGGTTAAGATTAGCTGCCTCTTTCATTTCTCTGTCCAGAGAATTCCAGAGTTTTGGTCCTGTGAAAAATATAGTTTTGCTAGAAAATACTGTTCTACTTTTAGGTAGGTGATAGTCGTTTGATTGTCTCGTATTATATGAATTTAAAGTATTGTTTCTCATAAATTTCTTTTGTAAGACATTAGGTACACTATTTCTATCTAGCTGATACATGAATTGGAATAGTTGCAAGCGGTACAGGTCATTGACTTTAAGGATACGTTTCTGACAAAACAATTCATCCGTATGAGATCTAAAGGACATATTGCATATTATTCTCATTACTTTTTTCTGAAGTAGCAAGACTTTATTTAGTCTCGTTTGAGAGGCATTACCCCATGCCAGAATTCCATAATTAAGATACGGTAGGATTAATGCACAATACAACATGGATAGCGCCTGTGCTGGAAGAACGTTTTTAAGCTTATTGATGACTCCAATATTTCGTGACACAGTTTTGCAAATATTGTTGATATGAGCATTCCACGTGAGCTTGTTATCAATAGTAAGACCTAAGAATTTTGTTGTTTGCACTTCTTTGATTTCAGTATTATCTAAAAGTATTTGATGCGGTAGATGTTTCAATAAATGACTAAAAAGCATATAATTAGTTTTTTGCAGATTCAGTGACAGTTTGTTGGCTTTAATCCAGTTTGTTACTTTTTTAAATTCTGTATTCATAGTTCTCACAAGTACATGTGGATCATGATGTGTATAGAAAATATTGGAATCATCAGCAAAGAGAATAAATGAGAGAACATGAGATGAATTTTTCATATCATTAACATAAAGTATAAATAACAAAGGGCCAAGAATACTACCTTGTGGAATTCCACAGGAAACTGGCCTTGTTGGAGATTCTGATTCATTTACTGTAACAAACTGAATTCTATCAGTAAGATAACTCCTAAACCATTGTAAAGCTGTCCCTCTGATACCGTAATTTGATAGCCTATATAACAGTATTTCATGATCTATTGTGTCAAACGCTTTTGAGAAGTCGAGGAATAATCCTACGGTATGATCAGAATTGTCAAAAGAAGTAGATATTTTATTTATTAATGTCAATATAGCATGAGTTGTATTATGTTTTTCTCTAAAACCGAATTGATTATCACATATAATACTATATTTCTTAAGGAAAGCAACTGTCCTTTTATAAATTATCCTTTCAAGAATTTTTGAGAACGAAGTTAACAAGGATATTGGGCGATAATTACTAGTAATCAATTGGTCTCCCTTTTTGAAAATGGGTATAACTTTAGCTATTTTCATCTTCTTTGGGACCTGACCAAGCTGCAATGATAAATTAAATATATGAAGCAGAGGATCAGCAAGAGAATGTATAATGTTTTTCACAACTCTATTTGTAATACCATCATAACCGGGTGTCTTTTCTGCTTTCAAATTAGATACAATCTCAAGTAATTCTTTTCTATTAACTGGAGTAAGAAATATTGAACTATCATTTTGTTTATCCAAAAAGTCCTTAAACGAATTTTCTACAGGTATAATATTTCCAGCTAACTTCGGTCCAATTTGAGAGAAATATGAATTAAATTCATTTGCTATAGAATGAGTATCTTCAACCATATTTCCATCTACACTTAATTTATTAACAGCACTAGATTTGTTAATTTTGTTTAGAGCCCCATTTATTGTTTTCCATGTATTTTTAAGGTCGTTTTTATATGATTGTAATTTTTCTGAATAAAACCTCTTTTTTGCTATTCGGAGAGTAGTTGTTAAGGTATTCTTATAAGACGTGTATCTATTCCGTGAAATATCATTTGGATTTGATATATAAGAAACATACAGATTATTTTTCCGATTGATGGACCTTAATATCAATTTTGAAACCCATGGTAGCTTTGGAACACGTTTATAGTCGTAATTTCGATATTTCTTCAGAGGAACACAAGAATCTAAGCAATCATTAAAATATTTCAAAAATATGTCAAACGAGTCATCGACATTCTCTTTCGAGTTATAAACGTCAGACCAATCAACAGAGCTTAAATTTTCTTGGAGGCGTTCAATATTTTTGTCACTAAAGTTGCGACAGATCCTATATTTCTTTTCCATTTTTGCGAAGGATTGTATTGTTTGGATATGGGTAAAAATAAGAAAATGATCGGATATGTCTGTCGTTACAATGCCAGCTTTCGGAAGAGGATGAGAGTTACAGAATATATTATCTATAAGCGTAGCAGAATGATCAGTAATACGGGTTGGTCTAGAAATAATCGGCAAAAAAGTAGAAGTTAACATTAATTCAAGGAAATCGTTTGTTAAAGAGTGATTACTGGTCAAGAGATTAATATTGAAATCACCAGTGATGATACAATTGTTATTTATCAATTCGCCGTTTTGCAAAAGTTCATTAGTAGCAAATAAAAAATCTTCTATACAAGAAGTTTGAGGAGGTCTGTAAATGACACCTATAAGAGTTTTCTTATCTTTATGAATTTTTACTTCTACAAATAAGGATTCAATGATATCATTCATATATTCAAATTTATGTCTAATTGCATAATCAAATGAAGACGGAATATATAATGCTAATCCACCTCCAATTTTATTTTTCCTATTGTTTATAACAATATCATAATTCGGGAGGGTGCATAAGGAATTCGGTGTTTCCGTGAACCAAGTTTCAGTAAGAGCAATGATTGGGGGATTGGCAAACTGTGTATTTTCTAATAATCGTAATTTCTCGAAGTTTTGGTTAGCGCTTCTTATATTCAAATGCAAAATAAAAACATCTTCTTCTCCAATCGATTTAGCATAGTCTTTGAATGAATTTTCTGTATAATATGGAGATGAGGAGAGATTGTATGCTTTATCATAAATATCGAATTCAACTTGAAGCTCATCAAAATTACTTGTAAGAATATCGGTAGAAAATCTATCGAATGGAGTATGATGATTTGAGATAATATTGCTTTTATCCTGATGATTTAGTAATAAGAAATCATCATTATTCAGATGATAAAATGGGAAATCACGCATATTATCCACCATTTTGAAATAGAATATATTGCAATTTTAAAACAAAATCTTTGTAAGCTGAGCATTTAAAGCATCTTTTAGATTTGATACCAACATGACCCCAAATTCGAGCTGGAAAAATAATGCAGTAGTAATAGTTAACAAAATAAAGATTATCAAATACAATTATTAACGGTCGGTGAAGAATATTTGCACACAAAAATAAGTAAAATGACCTCCATGAAATGCTTGGTATTGAAAAATTATTGAAAGGGCAGTGAAAAAATGCAAAATATACCACGGAAAATAACACAGATATTGATCGATGCGAAAATTTTTGTGACGAGAATTTCATAAGAAATGAAAAGAATACTGGAAAATGGAATAACATGGATAGTCCTTCTACAGCTTAGAAAAGTCCTCTCTGGAATGAATGATGATGGGTTGACACTTCTCATCCTTCCTTACATAGATTCGGCCATTCTGGGTCCACAGGAACTTGTATCCGGCATCTCGGCGGGCCTTGTTGACATCTTTCATTAGTTCCTTAGTGGAAGCGATCAAGTTTTCATTGAGGTAGATCTTGCCATCGCTGTTGTATCCTAGATCCTTTGTGGAGAGGGTCTTCAGTTTCCTTCTCCCATCATACATGATGTTCCGAGCTCGTCTTGTGGTGAATCGCACGATGATTGGGCGGGCTTTGTTATCAGCTTGGCGTTTGGAACCCAGCCGATGAACCACATCGAAGTCGGATGCTGCAAGCTCAGGGCTGATGTGTTTCGCGATATTAAGTACGATCCTTTCAGGAACCTCGCCCTGTCGTTCTGGTACACCTGCCACCTCCAAGTTGACCCTCCTGTGGTACTGGTCAAGATCGTTAAGCTGGAAGGTCAATTCACTGAATCTCTTCTGAAGACAGATATTCTGCTCCTTTAGTTCTCTGTTCTCCTTTTCAATCTTCTCGGCCTTCAACTTCATTTCCCCAAATTTCTCGTTGAGGAACGACAGCGAGTTCACAATGCTATTTTGTCCCTCTCGTACACTGTCGATAGACTTCTCCAAGACGGTCAACTTAGCACTCAAGGAATTGGAAAGTTTCCCTAGCTCATTCTTGATCAATGATAGAAAATATTGCTTATTGATTATTGCTTATTGCTTATTTTGTTTTGAGAGGTCGGACGTGTTTTGAAGGTGCTCTGACGTTTGTGCAATTTTAACCGTGTTTCCTGACATTTTGTGAAAACGTTTTATATGGTTGCATCGGGGACTGGATGGTGGATATCAAGGATATACTTGTTTTTCAATTGGATAACTTATTTGGATAATATCGAACGTTTTTAACTTGAATTTTTGATCATTTTGGAGAGGAGAGTGTCAATAGACTTCTAAAACTAGCATCATTTACGCGTCATTGCCTAGCAACGCATCATTAAACGCATACTGGCCTGGATGGAACGCATCATTGGTATCTTTTTGCGCAACCATTCATTGTGCGCTTAATTCTGATTGTTTCATGTAATTGTGACGTCACGATGTCAGGGAAGAAAAAGTCGTCGAAAAACAACTCTGGTGATAACGAAGAGACAAATGAGAGCTATTTTCTATCATTGATCAAGAATGAGCTAGGGAAACTTTCAAATTCCTTGAGTGCTAAGTTGACCGTCTTGGAGAAGTCTATCGACAGTGTACGAGAGGGACAAAATAGCATTGTGAACTCGCTGTCGTTCCTCAACGAGAAATTTGAGGAAATGAAGTTGAAGGCCGAGAAGATTGAAAAGGAGAACAGAGAACTAAAGGAGCAGAATATCTGTCTTCAGAAGAGATTCAGTGAATTGACCTTCCAGCTTAACGATCTTGACCAGTACCACAGGAGGGTCAACTTGGAGGTGGCAGGTGTACCAGAACGACAGGGCGAGGTTCCTGAAAGGATCGTACTTAATATCGCGAAACACATCAGCCCTGAGCTTGCAGCATCCGACTTCGATGTGGTTCATCGGCTGGGTTCCAAACGCCAAGCTGATAACAAAGCCCGCCCAATCATCGTGCGATTCACCACAAGACGAGCTCGGAACATCATGTATGATGGGAGAAGGAAACTGAAGACCCTCTCCACAAAGGATCTAGGATACAACAGCGATGGCAAGATCTACCTCAATGAAAACTTGATCGCTTCCACTAAGGAACTAATGAAAGATGTCAACAAGGCCCGCCGAGATGCCGGATACAAGTTCCTGTGGACCCAGAATGGCCGAATCTATGTAAGGAAGGATGAGAAGTGTCAACCCATCATCATTCATTCCAGAGAGGACTTTTCTAAGCTGTAGAAGGACTATCCATGTTATTCCATTTTCCAGTATTCTTTTCATTTCTTATGAAATTCTCGTCACAAAAATTTTCGCATCGATCAATATCTGTGTTATTTTCCGTGGTATATTTTGCATTTTTTCACTGCCCTTTCAATAATTTTTCAATACCAAGCATTTCATGGAGGTCATTTTACTTATTTTTGTGTGCAAATATTCTTCACCGACCGTTAATAATTGTATTTGATAATCTTTATTTTGTTAACTATTACTACCGTACTGCATTATTTTTCCAGCTCGAATTTGGGGTCATGTTGGTATCAAATCTAAAAGATGCTTTACATGCTCAGCTTACAAAGATTTTGTTTTAAAATGGCAATATATTCTATTTCAAAATGGTGGATAATATGCGTGATTTCCCATTTTATCATCTGAATAATGATGATTTCTTATTACTAAATCATCAGGATAAAAGCCATATTATCTCAAATCATCATACTCCATTCGATAGATTTTCTACCGATATTCTTACAAGTAATTTTGATGAGCTTCAAGTTGAATTCGATATTCATGATAAAGCATACAATCTCTCCTCATCTCCATATTATACAGAAAATTCATTCAAAGACTATGCTAAATCGATTAGAGAAGAAGATGTTTTTATTTTGCATTTGAATATAAGAAGCGCTAACCAAAACTTCGAGAAATTACGATTATTATTAGAAAATACACAGTTTGCCAATCCCCCAATCATTGCTCTTACTGAAACTTGGTTCACGGAAACACCGAATTCCTTATGCACCCTCCCGAATTATGATATTGTTATAAACAATAGGAAAAATAAAATTGGAGGTGGATTAGCATTATATATTCCGTCTTCATTTGATTATGCAATTAGACATAAATTTGAATATATGAATGATATCATTGAATCCTTATTTGTAGAAGTAAAAATTCAAAAAGATAAGAAAACTCTTATAGGTGTCATTTACAGACCTCCTCAAACTTCTTGTATAGAAGATTTTTTATTTGCTACTAATGAACTTTTGCAAAACGGCGAACTGATAAATAACAATTGTATCATCACTGGTGATTTCAATATTAATCTCTTGACCAGTAATCACTCTTTAACAAACGATTTCCTTGAATTAATGTTAACTTCTACTTTTTTGCCGATTATTTCTAGACCAACCCGTATTACTGATCATTCTGCTACGCTTATAGATAATATATTCTGTAACTCTCATCCTCTTCCGAAAGCTGGCATTGTAACGACAGACATATCCGATCATTTTCTTATTTTTACCCATATCCAAACAATGCAATCCTTCGCAAAAATGGAAAAGAAATATAGGATCTGTCGCAACTTTAGTGACAAAAATATTGAACGCCTCCAAGAAAATTTAAGCTCTGTTGATTGGTCTGACGTTTATAACTCGAAAGAGAATGTCGATGACTCGTTTGACATATTTTTGAAATATTTTAATGATTGCTTAGATTCTTGTGTTCCTCTGAAGAAATATCGAAATTACGACTATAAACGTGTTCCAAAGCTACCATGGGTTTCAAAATTGATATTAAGGTCCATCAATAGGAAAAATAATCTGTATGTTTCTTATATATCAAATCCAAATGATATTTCACGGAATAGATACACGTCTTATAAGAATACCTTAACAACTACTCTCCGAATAGCAAAAAAGAGGTTTTATTCAGAAAAATTACAATCATATAAAAACGACCTTAAAAATACATGGAAAACAATAAATGGGGCTCTAAACTAAATTAACAACTCTAGTGCTGTTAATAAATTAAGTGTAGATGGAAATATGGTTGAAGATACTCATTCTATAGCAAATGAATTTAATTCATATTTCTCTCAAATTGGACCGAAGTTAGCTGGAAATATTATACCTGTAGAAAATTCGTTTAAGGACTTTTTGGATAAACAAAATGATAGTTCAATATTTCTTACTCCAGTTAATAGAAAAGAATTACTTGAGATTGTATCTAATTTGAAAGCAGAAAAGACACCCGGTTATGATGGTATTACAAATAGAGTTGTGAAAAACATTATACATTTTCTTGCTGATCCTTTGCTTCATATATTTAATTTATCATTGCAGCTTGGTCAGGTCCCAAAGAAGATGAAAATAGCTAAAGTTATACCCATTTTCAAAAAGGGAGACCAATTGATTACTAGTAATTATCGCCCAATATCCTTGTTAACTTCGTTCTCAAAAATTCTTGAAAGGATAATTTATAAAAGGACAGTTGCTTTCCTTAAGAAATATAGTATTATATGTGATAATCAATTCGGTTTTAGAGAAAAACATAATACAACTCATGCTATATTGACATTAATAAATAAAATATCTACTTCTTTTGACAATTCTGATCATACCGTAGGATTATTCCTCGACTTCTCAAAAGCGTTTGACACAATAGATCATGAAATACTGTTATATAAGCTATCAAATTACGGTATCAGAGGGACAGCTTTACAATGGTTTAGGAGTTATCTTACTGATAGAATTCAGTTTGTTACAGTAAATGAATCAGAATCTCCAACAAGGCCAGTTTCCTGTGGAATTCCACAAGGTAGTATTCTTGGCCCTTTGTTATTTATACTTTATGTTAATGATATGAAAAATTCATCTCATGTTCTCTCATTTATTCTCTTTGCTGATGATTCCAATATTTTCTATACACATCATGATCCACATGTACTTGTGAGAACTATGAATACAGAATTTAAAAAAGTAACAAACTGGATTAAAGCCAACAAACTGTCACTGAATCTGCAAAAAACTAATTATATGCTTTTTAGTCATTTATTGAAACATCTACCGCATCAAATACTTTTAGATAATACTGAAATCAAAGAAGTGCAAACAACAAAATTCTTAGGTCTTACTATTGATAACAAGCTCACGTGGAATGCTCATATCAACAATATTTGCAAAACTGTGTCACGAAATATTGGAGTCATCAATAAGCTTAAAAACGTTCTTCCAGCACAGGCGCTATCCATGTTGTATTGTGCATTAATCCTACCGTATCTTAATTATGGAATTCTGGCATGGGGTAATGCCTCTCAAACGAGACTAAATAAAGTCTTGCTACTTCAGAAAAAAGTAATGAGAATAATATGCAATATGTCCTTTAGATCTCATACGGATGAATTGTTTCGTCAGAAACGTATCCTTAAAGTCAATGACCTGTACCGCTTGCAACTATTCCAATTCATGTATCAGCTAGATAGAAATAGTGTACCTAATGTCTTACAAAAGAAATTTATGAGAAACAATACTTTACATTCATATAATACGAGACAATCAAACGACTATCACCTACCTAAAAGTAGAACAGTATTTTCTAGCAAAACTATATTTTTCACAGGACCAAAACTCTGGAATTCTCTGGACAGAGAAATGAAAGAGGCAGCTAATCTTAACCGATTTAAATTACTCATCAAAAAAATTCTTCTGAATTCTTATTGATTCAATCAAATATTTGTGAACTTCATACTTATCCACGGTAATATTGATTATTTTAAAGTCAATATTTAATTTTGTATATAGTGTATATACATTTGTGTTACAGTGTTTATATCTATATAATTGTATAGAATTTTACTGATTATTTTACTCTATTTGTGTCATATTACCCTTGTATAAAGTTTTAATAGGGGGTCTACATTTTACAAGCACTGCTTTTTAGTAGGCCCATCCACTTTTTTTCTTTTCATTGTACGTTTCAGTCCTGCATGTGTTATGCATTTTTTTCATTGTAAACATGATTTATTACGAAATGTACTTTGATGATTGTGGAATATGAATTTATCAATAAATAAATAAAAATAAATAAATAGCTCTCATTTGTCTCTTCGTTATCACCAGAGTTGTTTTTCGACGACTTTTTCTTCCCTGACATCGTGACGTCACAATTACATGAAACAATCAGAATTAAGCGCACAAAGAATGGTTGCGCAAAGAGATACCAATGATGCGTTCCATCCAGGCCAGTATGCGTTTAATGATGCGTTGCTAGGCAATGACGCGTAAATGATGCTAGTTTTAGAAGTCTATTGACACTCTCCTCTCCAAAATGATCAAAAATTCAAGTTAAAAACGTTCGATATTATCCAAATAAGTTATCCAATTGAAAAACAAGTATATCCTTGATATCCACCATCCAGTCCCCGATGCAACCATATAAAACGTTTTCACAAAATGTCAGGAAACACGGTTGAAATTGCACAAACGTCAGAGCACCTTCAAAACACGTCCGACCTCTCAAAACAAAATAACAATATCATATTTGAAATTGCGCCTGATACGTTGTGCTGTACATGGTCTATATCCTCCCATAGTTATCGATATCGTCATCACCGATGTTACTATCGCAATCATCTTCATTTCTCTATTATAAGTATTATCTTCGTTAACATTTCTATTAATTCATTATAATTTTATCATCATAAATCGATGGGGTGGGAGAAGGAGGAGGAGAAGAATTACCAAGGAGAAGCAGACGTACATGTAGAATGGAGGAGCAGTAAAAAGGGATGAGATTAATAATGAGAGATGAGGAAGGATACGGAGAGGAAAAGGAAGATATAGAAAAAAGGAGACGCAAGAAGAAAAAGAAGAAGGACGAAGGAAAAGCAGTAGGAGACGTATAAGAAGGGCAGGTGGGCAGAAGAACAACAAGAAGAGAGGAGACGTAGAAAAAGGGAAGGAAAAGAAAGAAGGAAAGGATGAGGTGGAGAAAAAAGAATAATGAAAGACGACAAAGGATATGAAGAAGAAAAAAGGATTTAAAAAAAGGAGGAGTAAGAAGAGTAGATGAAGAAGGGAGTGAAGGATGAGAACAAGAAGAATGATAAGGTGGAAAAGAAGAATAACGACGGAGAAACAGAAGAAGTAGAAGAGGGGGGTGAGTTTGTTCTAAAGTAAAATCAATGTGAGTAGAATTAAATTAATGTTTTTATTTATATTGCACTTGCAGTGATTACATCATTACAATACTAGGATGCCATTATGTTCAATAATTTAAGCTTCAAAATTCGGTAATTCACGGGTGAAGATAAATTATGGGGCCGTAAGCTGCAGGGAGATATGTAGAGTGATATTAGCATTAGGTCTTTGCTCTAAAATAGATGGAATGTGATTATTATTAATATTAGTTAGTACACTTACTGGCCTAAAAGCAAAAGCAAATAGGGCCATGATATAAGCTTCTCCATCAAGAGAATTGAACATTATTGACCTTTCAGGATTGCTTGGCATTGATACTCATCGAACTGTTCTTAGTCATTGCCCTGGCCTATGATCATGAAAAAGCAAGATCAGTCACCCGTATAGTAGAGAATCATTGACAATAGCATGCTCAGCGGGTCGCCACAGAAAACAATGGGAGAGCTAGAAGCTCACAGTCTTGAATTCCCCATATCCGCTGCCGTGATTATTGTCGTAATTTCAATAGATAAACCTACTTCAAAAGACCGTTGGCCCGCCCGATGGGGAATCTTTTGTAATAATGTAGTGTATTAAAGTATGTGTTTGCAGTAACTACCGCCCCGACTTCTGTTGTGCTATTTAAAAGATTTCTTTCACCATCATCGAGTAGCGATTAGCGTGTAAAATCGCATAAATTATCTCACAAAACGGATCTATTGTTCATGATTACAAACATCACCATAATCATTACCATTATCTTTCATTTTTTTTAATAATAATAATAATAATAATAATAATAATAGCGGCATATTTACCCAGGGTAGCCACTTCAGTTCCGAAAACTGTTTTCCCAGAGGGCCCTGCTATTATTACCCCGGCTTTAGCACGGCTACCTTGATCGGGAGCTCGAGCATTCGAGGAATTTCTTCCTCCCGGGTACCCATTCACCTCACCTGGGATTATATAAACTATAAAATTGATACTGGAGAACGATTGGAAATAGATAATGAATGAATGATGATGATAACAGTGATGATGATGGTGGTAATTAGAACTTTGAAGTGATATTAATGGACATGATAATACGAATAATAATATCAGTGATAATGTTGATGATTAAACATTAACAAACGAAGATGATTGGTATATTTGCGGCAATGAACCATGTTTAACTTGAGACGCGTTTTTCATTTATCATGTTTGTTATAAAAGGGTTTTCATATCATGATCCTGAAAGACATAGATTATATTTAGATTAAAAAGAAAGAGAATGGATGGTCATCTAATTATGGAAAAGATTTTGCGGGATGTCAAGTCCGATGCAGTATAAAAATGATTGCATATCGAGGTAGATGCGATTTTTATATCAACGATATCATCCCCCAGAGTCTATCAAGTTATGAGTTTGTGTGCATTTTAGCAAAATTGACATTTTTAATACGAGATTATTCTAATTTAGAGTGCTGTAACATCCGAACTGCATGCCATTCCTGCTACGTACGTTTTGAATTCATCAGATATTTCGATTTCTGGATGCATGTTATATCAGTTAAAGCGGTGTACGCCTGAATCACATTGATTGTCATTTGTCATTAACTTTATAATAACGTCGATATACCAAAACAGAATTCATCAGGTTCTTTATCATTACAACAATGATATGAACTTATACACATATAGGCCTACGTCTTTTGCTTGATAGAACACTGACCCCCCCCCCCCTCCATTAGAGTGAGAACAATATTGTGCTCTCTCATTAATATTGATTTCGATAAGGAGATCGGGAAACGCACGCCATTAATAGTAATTTACATTATTTGTATACCACTTACAAGTGAAGCACAAAAATATGTATCTAAACGCTACGGAACAAATAGAAAGAGAGAATGAATTTCACTAAAATTTAAAGTATTTGCACAATTCACAGTAGGCTGTAAACGATAGGGGGCTTCACATGCGGAGGGAAAGGCTATTTAACCCCCCCCCCCCAAAAAAAAGTTTTAACATTGACTTGAATTTCTCTCTTGAATCTGCTTGTTTAATACTTTCTATTAGATTGTTCCAGAGTTGGATCTAGGTGGGGGCATGGGGCCCGCCCTCCCTCCTCCCTCTATTTGCGGAGCAAAAACAAAACGGGGAAAGAAAGACGAAAAGAGGAAAAGAGTGGAGTAAAAACATAGGAGGAAAACGATTGAATAAATAAGATGAGGGGAAAACAATTAAAAAAAATTATGTCATGTCATTATATAAAATTTTCGCTCCTGCTTCACGCTCGCATTGCCTTTTAGGTGATTTACACATATGGAACTCAAAATATCAAATTTTGAAATCAATATACATAACATATTTCAACTCGGAAATCGAACTTTGATTTTTAAAAAGTGTTCTGTAAAAATTTATTTTTTTATTGTCTGAATATCAACATTTTCTGCTCCCGCTGCACGCTCACACAATTTGATTTGTCAGGTACCTATTATTTTCCTGTATTCCATTTTAGTTATCAGAATATCCCTATTCATGTCAGATTGTAAAACATATTAGCTAGCGCTGCACGCTCGCATATTGATTGGTGAGTTATGAAAATTTCAATATTAATTATATTACAAACTAATTAAAATCTCCATTTTATGACAGTTTATCAACAATTTTCGGCTGGCGATTTGCGCGCACATTGATTGTTAAAAATATATCAACTCAGGCATCTTATTCATAATTACAAAAGTGCTTTTAATATATAATATTGACAGATTTCGCGCTCTGATTAGGCTTATTAGATTAATTAATTAATTTATTGATAAATTGTCCCTTTTTCAGAATGGAATATCAAAAAGTTTCATCTCGCGATTTGATAAGAAGAGAAATAGGAAGACAGTCATAAATTTCACATGATGGAATATTGTTCTTAGAATATCCCGACCCTATGTCAAAACTCAAAGTAATAATAATGAATCATATATGTTCCTTTTTAACTGTGATCCATATCCACTCACAATTCTACAAATCTCAAATTTTCCTCGCGCTCGCTTCGCTTGCTTAGTTATGTATTTACCTTTTTCATGATTACAAAGATTGCTTAGAACTTCTATTATTCAGGTAGAAAAGTAAATATTTTCAGCTCACGCTTCGCGCTCGCATTATTTGATTGTTGAAATATGTAACGTTTTCATTTACAGATAATTAAAAGTAGCCGTTAACAGATTCTTTTTTATCAGAACGATCAATGCGTACTAAATTCATTCATCTCGTTTAGGATCACAAGCATTGCCAGAATGCTATTTTAGGACAAAATACATGAAATAAAGAATTAAAAATTAGCGCGCGCTTCGTGCTCGCACTACTTAGATTAGGCTTGTGAGATTATTTTACATATATTTTTACATTTGATTTAAAAGAATAAAGCTTAAAAGTGACACTATTTGGTTTACATATTATGAAGGGCCTTCTCATATTCCAATTTTACCTTAAACGCAAGTATTTTATTTTCAAACGAAATCTATGAAAAGGGTGCAGTTAGGCTTTCATTTTGATTCCAAATAGTCTCATAATTGGGATTAGTTGCAAACACGGTTTTCGAATAGAAGGCACATCGGGGAACATCAAAGTATCAAGACAGTCACCCGCGCTGACAAAGTGATAATCTCCCCTTGACATACCCCTACCAATCAAGAGGTCATCTTTCTATTGAAATCCGCAACCCGTCAGACCACCTCTATGTTCAAGAATATACGTTAATCTCCCCAATCAAGAATGGGGTAATTTTAATCTACCTTGTCAATGGGGTAAGCCGTTAAATACAGCTTGCAATGCGCTGGCCCATGTCATTTTCAACGTCCGGCTTTCGGGGAATTAAAATGAGCATCAAATGGGTAGTTTTCTTGTTCTCGTTTTGTCCCCATACTAGAACCTTGATTTTGTTTCTTTTCGTAATGTGCATTTTGATATGGTTTCCATTATATTTCTTAAAGTAGAAATATATTGAAAATCGTAAAACTGGAGAATCATATATCACAATAAAGGAGAAAATAAGGAGAACACGATGGTGTACATCATTTATCATGGAGACGGATGAAACTCAGTTAATTGATAGTTTAAAGTTCTCTCTCTGAATGCTCCAAACACGCAGAATTACGTCCGCGAAATTGGGGATTTTTTTTATGACGTCACTGTCTGTACGAGAGGCGTGATTGGCTCTCCCACGTGAAGCTCCACTTGCATGCAAAACCTGTTGCAAGGGTACATTTTCTCCACATTGCGGTCACTGAATACTTCGATCCCGAAATGATCGAAAGAAAACCCAGAATTTTATCTAGATTTGGATTTTCAAATTGATGATTTTGAGATGAAGAGAATGATGATGAAGTGAAACAACACAGTGACGTAGTTGGAGGTAAATTGGGGGAATTACGCCGATGATGATGATGATGATGATGAAAATTCAACTTGCAACACAATCACAAGTCATGTACATACCGATTCGCTACCAATTCATGCTGCTGGAAGTGCTAGCTACACCGCGCGGGCCAAATTGAATTCATGCTGAACATGAATAACCACATCCAGACAATCTATCATAAGAAGGAAAATGATATAACTGTACTTACAAACAAGTGAATAATCCGAACCTGAAGGCAAATCAACTCAACGAATAGTACCAGACGATATGGCATATGCACTGACGATAAACTTCATGTGGCTGGATAGATTGTCACTCGTTCTGTTAGATGTAACTTTTATCTCATTAATTTGACAAAATTACGAAACTCGGGGAATTATTATTCTATATAAAAATATAGTAACATCTCTTATCATTTTTTGAATCATGATAAAACCTGTTTTGAAGGAAAACGTTGAGGTAAATTAAAATTAGATGTAAAAGATCATCCCATCATGCGTAGCATTATGTGATCGTAAACAAACCATCACAACGACACATGCCGTATTGTTTGCTCGCCTTGGCTGAGACTGAGAGAATAGATCTATGCACGTGTTGCACAGCTCTCAATCAGCAAGGAAGGAATACGTGCATGTTTGCGATGGTTTGTTTGCAATGACATACAAGCTACGCATGTTGGGGGGGGGGGGGATTTAAAAGTAATTTTAGTTTATCTCAACATTTTCCTTCAAAAGAGGTTTTATCGTAATACAAAAAATAATAAGAGATGTTACTATATTTTTATATATATAAATAATTCCCCGAGTTTCGTAATTTTGTCAAATTAATGAGTTACAAATTACATCTAACAGAACGAGTGACAATCTATCCCAGCCACATGAAGTTTATCGTCGGTGCATATCGTCTGCTGCTATTCGTTGAGTTGATTTGCTTTCAGGTTAATTCGGATTATTCACTTGTTTGTAAGTACAGTTATATCATTATTTTCCTTCTTATGATAGACTCTCTCTGGATGTGGTTATTCATTTTCATGGATTTAATTTGGCCCGCGCGGTGTACGTATAGCTACCACTTGTAGCAGCAGCTGCATGAGTTGGTAGCGAATCGGCATGTACATGACTTTACTTGTGATCGTCAGGCAAGTTGAATTTTCATCATAATCATCGGCATTGTTCCCCCATTATTTACCTCCAACTACCTCACTGTGTTGTTCATTTCATCATCATTCTCTTCATCTTTAAAATCATCAATTTGAAAATCCAAATCTAGATAAAAATGGGTTTTCTTTCATTTCGTGATAGAAGTATTCAGTGACAGTGTGGAGAAAACGTACCCACGCAACAGGTTTTGCATGCAAGTGGAGCTTCACGTGGGAGAGCCAATCACGCCTCTCGTACAGACAGTGACGTCATCAAATTCCAGTCAATTCAGAGACCGATGCGAGGCATATTTCGGAGGGGCATTTTAGCGTTTTTTAATCGGCGATTTTCACCTTTTTGTATTATTTTCGGTATTTTTGAATGACCCACTGATGATCCCCACATCATTACCTTTCCATTGATATATAATAAGACCACATTCATAATCAATATATTTCTCCTTTAACATTTCGACATTTAATGTAGTTTAATGCTTGCCTTTATAAAGAGCAATATTACATAAAACCTATTTGGCGAAGCAGATTATAACATAACGTTCGACTGATATTTTATCAACACATTTTTGATTAACCATGTAACTTCCCTCTTTATAGGTCTACTCTTAATGTGAACATTTGAGTTATATTTATTGCCTACCAACTCTCTGTTTACCAGGCTAAAGTGAAGGTCCTCATTTGTGTATGAACGACATGTTCTCATTAAAATACATGTTGTGAGTTTCAAATAAAGGGGGCACACTTGTGTAAAAATGGCATATTTACATTAACAAATTTGATAAAGGCTCTCAAGGGGGGGGGGGGCACACGGACCGGATGATCCCCCCCCGGGATTCACTACATAACTGTACCCTCTGATGTGCAGAATATAGACCATCGTATAGACCCACTGACTTCTTTTAGTAGAGGTCACAAAATAGACCACAATACTTTTGAGAGCCCAACTATTGTTCAAAATAAATACGGCGCTGATTGGATTGTATTGTGTTACTCCGGCAGGATCCGCACCAGCATGCACTCCATTCTTGTTGATCTAGTATGCTAAATACCTCGGTCACATTTGTTCTAAGGCGAGTCGAAAACAGTCATTTTAACAGTTTTTGGACCTGCTAAATATAGGTTTTAATAAAATGAATAAAACGGCTGTTTTCGACTCGCTGTATGGCCGCCGTAGAGCAAATGTGACCGAGGTATTACCATTTTCTGTACGTTAATTTATTTTTTGGTGCATATTTAAAATTATCAAAAAAATGTGAAAGCGTAACTTTTGAAAATATACACCCCACTGAACTACGCACACCGATACAAGGACACAACGATATCCAGATCAGTGACCAGAGATCGCTCGTTTAATAGTTTGCCTAAGACGTCGATATTGTGGACATAGAGGGCGCTCATGCAGAAACATCTAATCGGAGAGCCAACCGGGGGGTGTCAAAAGAAAAGATAAAAGCGCACGCTTCCGTTTTCGCTGCAAAAGGGAACGCTGTCGTCTTAAATGGCAAGAGCACTGACCCGTAGGAAAGAAAAATGGACAATGGCACGCTGAGCGGGTTCGCCGCAGAATATAAAGGTAAAAACGCACGCACACCTTTGACAAGCCGCCTTATCGAGGAAAAGGACGAAAGAAATCAGCTCCAAAGCTTCGCATAGTTTTCGTTACGCCGTTCCGGTCGCAATGATCTGCTGCAATATTGTGGTGAAAAGCGCCCGCCGCGCGCTGTCCGACCACCGTCTCTGGGCGAGCGCACCCGGCGGAGGCCGCGCTAGCTGCATCGTGAACGCTTACCCGTTCCATAGGGGTGCATACGCACGTACTCACACGCTGGCGATCCGTTCCAAGGACCCCCGTTTTCACAAAATTGTATTTCCGAAGCCCGTTCCGAGGACCCTCCTTTGTACAATAAGCCCGCTCCAAGGCCCCCGTTTTTTGTCTCGCCCGCGGCACACCCCTACCCCTTTTTAGGTTGAGTGCCCCCCCCCCCGGTACCCATCTACGAAGTCAAGTGTCACATGGCAATGTTTAGTATGCGGTATGCCTTTGCTTTCGACTCAACCCTTTTTTTTACTCAAGACAGACAAAATGAATAGATTTGGAGTACTTTGTAGCGTTGACACATAACACAACAGCTTTGAAGATTCTTTCAGCCCAGGCCCTCTCAAGATAGCTCTTCTCCTATTCTGCAAAAACATCCAGTGAAAAAAGACAATCCAGCAACAAAACAAGGTCACTGCTACAACTAACCTATAAGTGTTAGTTGTGAACTTTCAAAGTGTCAAGAACAAGAGGGAAGAGCTTGCAAACATGATTGATTCAACATCTCCAGGCATCATAAGCAAAGAAACCTGGCTCAACAGTGGGATAAACAGTTCTGGTTTCTTTCCCAGTATGTGTGATTTCTTCCGTAATGATCGCTCAGATGGATATGGTGACTTGCATATAGCAGTCGATAAGTATATATGTGAGCTTGTTCCCACCACGTCAAAAGTCGAAGCTTTCTTAAGATGACAAAGAAAACTCTCACTATTGGCGCACTGTATCGACCTCCTTCAGACAGTGTCCAGTATGTGAAAGACCTTTGTTCACAAATTGTACGCTTTTGTTCTCACTACAAAAGCTCAGTGTTCTGGCAGAAAGGTGACCTTAACCTCCCTCATATCGAATGGATTGATTGATTGATTAGGGTTTAACGACACTACCAACACAATGTGTCATATAAGTGTCAAGTTAGATATTACTTTAATGCGTATACTGAGTTAGTTGGGTGGCTACTTTCCCGGGAAAAAATTCCCTACTCTTTTCGAATAGGAAAGCAGTTTCTTTAACGTGCAAGTGGGGTTGCTCTCCATCACACGGGACCGACAGCTTTAAGTCTCCTCCGAAAGACTATAGTTAATTTTTAATGTCTTAATAAATGTCATAGTTGCTTTGATAATCTTCAATGTTATTTTCTTAAAATCTGAGAAAAAGATTTATTTATTTAAGGAAATCCACAATTCTTGAGTGTGAAACGTCACAAAATAACGTTTTTAAATCCGGTGCGTCATAAAAATTAGTACGTATGTGGCTAAATTCAACACATTCAATAAGGATATGATTGACTTATAAAACACAATCACACGATACACAACGGGGCAGTTCCTCTGCTGCGAGCAAATAAGAGTGCGTCAAATGAGAATGACCGATTCTAACCCTGGTCAAATCAATATCATCACGTCGATTGTATTATGTGGTTTGATTACTGATTGGTGCTGGTATAGTTTATTGACAGGGTTTAAATCCCATGACGTTTGCCATTTTCTTCTAATGTAAATATTAATTTTCGACTTTAGATCTGTGTATGAATAAATGAATGAATGAATATGGGATCTGTATTTTAGTTACCTCTAATTTGAGAGCTTCTTTAGCTAACTTGTCAGCTTTTTCATTTCCTTTGATACCTGTATGGCTCGGTATCCATGCGAAAACCACCTTTTTGCATAGTACATCAAGTTTATAGAGAGATTCTAGCAACTGTACAACAAAGGGGTGTTTAAGGTTTCTGCACTGCAAAGCCATTAAACTAGATAAGGAATCTGTAAAAATTACAAAGTGTCTTTTATTTGTGTTTTCAACAATGTGTAAGGCCATTTTCAAGGCCAACAATTCTGCAGTGTATATAGACGCACTGTCCGGTAATCTAACCTGGTCCTGTACATTGTTGCTAATACAGGCTGATCCAACTTTATTCTCATCTTTTGACCCATCGGTATAGATAGCCTGGAAGTTTCTGTATTTATGCCTGATCTCACCGAATTTATCTAAATAGACAAGGTCACTAGTGAAGCCCTTTTTGAAAGTTTTTAATGTAAGGTCAATTACTGGCTCAAAAATCATCCAAGGTGGTATTTTAGGTACTAGAAAAGGAGAAATACTAGTGTTATTTAGTATGTGTATTAGAGCTCCTTGAATACGAAGTCCAAAAGATTTTATTGAAGATGGTTTAAGGTTATAAAAACCAACATGTCGCGGTCTGAAAGTAATATCATATGTTGGGTTTGATGTGTTATTTTTTAATTTAATCGCATAGCTAAGAGAAAGCTTCTCGTATCGTAAATGCAGAGGTGGTTCATTAGCCTCCACATAAAGGCTTTCCATGGGAGAAGTACGGAAAGCCCCAAGACAGATTCGAAGGCCTTGATTCTGTATTGGTTTTAATTTTTCGAGATAGGATTTTCTTGCGGAGCTATATACTGCACTGCCATAGTCAAGTTTCGATCTGATCAAAGATCTATAGAGGCGCAGTAGAACAATGCGATCTGCACCCCAATCCATTCTGGAGACGACCTTTAAAAGGTTTAACGATTTAATGCACCTTTCCCTTAGATAATCAATATGAGCTTTGAAATTAAGTCTGTTATCAAATATCAGTCCAAGATATTTAGCTTGCTGGGATACGGGTATGATAGAACCATTTATTTTAAGTTCAGGATCAGGGTGTAAAGATCGCTTATTACAGAAATGTACGCATACAGTCTTAGTTTTTGAAAAACGAAAACCGTTTTCATCTGCCCATTTTTCGATTCTATGTAGACAATTTTGTAGAGTTGTTTCTATAGTGTCCATATTTTCCGATGAACAAGATAAGCAAAAGTCATCGACAAATAGAGATCTATCAAACCGCGGCGTAACAACATCTACGATGCTGTTTATCTTCAACAAGAATAAGGTAACAGAGAGAATGCTCCCTTGAGGTACACCCATTTCTTGATTATGTAGTTCTGATAAGCTGGATCCGAGGCGAACCCTAAAAACTCGGTTGGACAGGAAATTTCTGATAAAAATGGGCAATTTGCCCCTCAACCCAACATTATAAAGATCTCTCATAATGCCATACTTCCAAGTAGTATCATACGCCTTCTCCAAGTCGAAAAAGATAGACACCACATGGTGTCCCCGAATAATGCCATCACGAATATAAGACTCTAGGCGAATGAGTTGGTCAACAGTACTTCGATTTTGACGAAAACCACTTTGAAATCTGGTAATAAGTCCCTTCTTTTCTAGAAGCCACACTAATCTAGTATTGATCATTCTCTCCATTGTTTTGCACAAACAACTAGTCAAGGAAATGGGTCGGTAATTTGTTGGTTTAGAAGCATCCTTTCCAGGTTTTGGAATGGGGATAATGGTAGCCTCCCTCCAAGAATCTGGGAAAACACCTGTCCTCCAAATACTATTGAAAATATCCAGAACGACAAGAAGAGATTCATCTGGTAAATGTTTTAAAAACTGGTAGTGGATATCATCCGGACCAGTTGCTGTGTCATGAGACTTGTTGAGGGAATCGTTTAGTTCTGTAATATTAAATGGAATGTTATAGTCTTCTGTGTTGTTTGAAGGAAAATTAAGTTCCCCTTTTTCAGCTTGACCTTTGTAAGCTTGGAACACAGGGGAATAGTGATTAGTTGAGGAGTTATGTTCAAATTCTTGGGCTAATAAATTGACAGTAATCTTTCGGTACATTTGGTTCCATCCGCCTTCGATAAGAAAGGAACAGGATTACTTGTATGTTTTCCGCTTATTTTCTTAACCATTTCCCATACTTTGTTAATGGGAGTATGAATATTCAATTTTGAGATATAACTTTTCCAAGAATCTCTTTTAGCTTTTTTAATGATATTGCGGGCTTTGGTTCTTGCCTCACGATATTTTTGGAGATTGTCATTATTTGGATGTTTTTGAAATTTTCTCAGCGTTTTTTGCGATATTAACAGCTTCTTTGCAGTCTGTATTAAACCAGGGATTATGCTTCCGAAGTGAAGAATTTGATTTTGGTATGGTATTGGTGGCTATATCAATTAATGTATGAGAAAATGAATTAAGGGAATTTTCTTTATTCCTAAACTTCTCTTGATTAATGCTGTTTGAACATTGCTTTGAAAAGTCAACCCAATTTGCTTTTAGGAGTTGCCATTTTGGGGTTCTTTCTTCCGGTAAACACCTGACCGTTTCAATGAGTATAGGAAAGTGATCACTGCCACATTGATCATTATGAACATTCCATTGAAAGTCCATAAAAATAGTGGGTGAGCATACTGATAAATCAATAGCTGTCTTGGACCCAGAGGCTGGATGAATATAAGTCATTGTATTGTTGTTTAGAATACATAGATCAAAATGATCTATCATTTGTTCTGCAATTTTACCTAGCCTATCAAAATTTTGACATCCCCAAAGGGGGCTGTGGGCATTTAAATCACCAACTAACAGAAAAGGTTCTGGAAGTTGATCCACCAGCCTATCTAATTCTCCTTGAGTAAGTTCAAATCTAGGTGGAATGTATATTGAACATATGGTAAAGGTGCAGTGAAGTGTCACCTTGGCCGCAATGACTTGAAGGTTACTTTGAATTTTAATTATTTCATGTGGGGTTCCCTTTTTAATTAAGATAGTTGAACCTTGTTACACCCACAAATGTAATAATCGCCCACAAATGTAATAACACTTTACCCACAAATGTAATAACGCCCACAAATGTAATAACACTTTACCCACAAATGTAATAATTTCACCCACAAATGTAATAATGCACTTTACCCACAAATGTAATAATTTTTGATCGCCCACAAATGTAATAATGACTTTACCCACAAATGTAATAAATTTGAAGGGATTTTTGGCAAATCTGTTCAAAGCTAAAATCGTATAGTAATGCGTTCATTTAGCACAAAAGTGCAAAGTCTCATTTCCTGACCCGGTTAATTAACAAATTATAATATAAGTCCAAAGTCTTTATTCCAAACCCGGTTTTTTCAAAAATAATAATATAACTCCAAAGTCTTTATTCCAGACCCGGTTGTTTCAAAAATAATAATATGAGCCCAAAGTCTTTATTCCAGACCCGGTTGTTTCAAAAATAATAATATGAGCCCAAAGTCTTTATTCCAGACCCGATTGTTTCAAAAATGATAATATAAGTCCAAAGTCTTTTCTCCAGACCCGGTTGTTTAAAAAATTATAATATAAATCCAAAGTCTTTTCCAGACCCTGTTGTTTCAAAAATTATAATATAAATGAAAAGTCTTTATTCAATACCCGGTAGTTTACAAAATAATCATATGAGCCAAAAGTCTTTATTCCAGACCCGATTGTTTAAAAAATGATAATATAAGTCCAAAGTCTTTATTCCAGAAACGGTTGTTTCAAAAATAATAATATGAGCCCAAAGTCTTTATTCAGACCCGGTTGTTTAAAAAATAATAATATGAGCCCAAAGTCTTTATTCCAGACCCGATTGTTTAAAAAATTATAATATAAGTCCAAAGTCTTTATTCCAGACCCGGTTGTTTAAAAAATAATAATATGAGCCCAAAGTCTTTATTCCAGACCCGGTTGTTTCAAAAATTATAATATAAATCCAAAGTCTTTATTCCAGACCCGGTTGTTTCGAAAATATGTTGTTGTTGTTGTTGTTCGCTTGGGTTTTAAGGCGCGTGTCATTCAGATATGAATATTTACGCCTATATCAATTTGTCGTTTTTGTGGTTATAAAATTTTGACGCATAATGGATTAGCGCTGCTTTCAGTAAATTTGAATGAGATCGTGAAAGGCGGCTCATCACAAATCCTTGATTGTTTGAATAGTATTTTCTGGCCAACCCGGATCAGTAATTTGAACGGGCTTCTCAGCATGCGCGTGGTTGCTATTAAAAACAAGCACTGCCTAGGCCCCCCCCCAATACCCAATCAAGACAGTGTGATGCCTGTCAACAGACCTCTCCTTCCGAAGTTTGAAAAGAGAACAATAAAAGTGTGTAATATAAAATACATGATGTATGGTATACAGTGCCGGCCGCGGGAAACGTCACGCCCGAGCACGCAAACAGCCTAGGGGGCTTTCGCGTCTAACCGAGGGTATTCAAGGGGAGCAGTCTAGGGCGTTTAGACGGGCCCGCGGTTTCCCGCGTGCTATATGATATTGGCCGTGCCCGCACTTACCCTCGGAAATCCGAGGGTACGTACATTGCACTATGTTTACATGTACATGTACTTCGATTATCTTGTGATAGACCATTATGTTTTTAAACTAGCGTGATCGGGATCTATTGTAGGTTGAATTTTTGATTTAAGATGTTATTTGTTTTCTTTTCTTTTATTCTTTAATTTCTGTTTCCCTTTTAATTCTTTTCCCTTATTATTTCTTTCCCTTCTTTCCTTCCCTGTTTCCTTTCCGTTTTTCTTCTGTCTTTGTTTCTTTCAAATAATGAAGGAATTATTTTTCTTTCGTTCTTCCCTTGTTTCTTTCTTTCTCATTTTTCTTACTTTTCTCTTTTTTCTCTCAATATATATTTTTTCTTTCACACATTCATTCATCTTCCCTTCCTTTATTTTAATTATTTCTTTCTTTATTCATTTCAAGTAATGACAGAAACCGTTATCTGTCCTTTATTCTTTCTTTCAACGTTTTAATCATACTTTTTCCTTTGAATTTTCCTTAATTTTTTCTTTCTTTCCTCTCAATTCATTTCTTGCTTCCTTCTTTCTTCCACTAGCCCTCCCTTCCCTTTCTTGATATATTTTGTTAACAAGTCTAACATTGTGTGGCCTTTTTTTGTTGGTTTTTGGGGCCTGGCTCGGTCGATCCTATGTAGTGCTTTGCCGATTGTCCCGTATTTAATTTTGTGAAATCTGGTCACCCCGGCTGGAACGTCGAAGCTATTATCGCAATGAATCTAAACTTATCGACATATAGATACATGCATATACTCTCGGACGAAGGCCTTCCCCGAGTCTTGACATTTTTTCAGTGCTCATTTATCATTTCCTTTCGCTGGAATAGTCACAATGATCGTTGATTACGATACAACGTTACGACGTGTTTATGACATCGGTCATGCGCGAGGTCGACTCATGATATTTCACCGCCTCCTTTTTGTGCCACGATCTTTCTTTGATTTCTTTAAAGGGGGTTGTCGATTACGATCCGACGTTGGTGTGTTCTTTCGACATCACATCATGCACGGAAGGCAAGAGCCCCACTTATTGTCATTTTATCTCATTTCGGTATTGATATTTTATAAACCTTTATCATAATAAGCGGGGTATATAGGGGGCTGTGGGGAGCAAAAAACCCTCTCATATCGGGGAAAGTTGTTCTTTCTCACATCATAAAAAGTAGACGCGCAAAAAGCGAACCCCAGCAAAACTGGTTGTGCTCATCGATTTTTTTAGTTGGTTCTTTTGTTATTGTGCAGTCTGGGAGAGTCTTGCTCCCCGTCCACGCCGACCCCTCTCCTTTGATCACATCCGCTTCCCAATTTATGACAGGATGTTCTTAGAAATGGGGGGGGGGGGGGTGTATTAATTATCTGATGCATCAACAACAATGAATAAGGATATTCTTTTCAATTCGGTTCAAATCGGGTCTTTAAAACCCCCACCCTGTAAAAAATATAAATTTACCCCAATGTTGCAGATTTAACAAGTTTGTCTTTTTGCTAAAACATCTGATTACATTATCTGCTCTCGATTGCGGTGTTAGTTACATCGGTAGATATTCGGATTGGGAAGATAATAATAATTAACATAATCAAAGTAAAGATTACTTGTCCAACGCATTTATTACGCGCAATTTTATAAAAAGTTATAGATGGGTTTAAAACGAATATTAATATCCTTGATACACTTATATGATGATCGTCGAAGTAAAGATTAACCTATTATTTTTACGAACTGCAGTTTTATATTGATAGATTAGTTGGATATCATTTAGGGTCTAGACATTGTTTCAATTATTTCATTTCAGTAAAACAATATTTTCCTTCGAATATATTTTGTTATATGAATTGGAAATGATAAAACGAAATCACAAAACCAAACCACAGCTTGATACAATACATAATTCTGTGTTATATGGAAGATAAAAATAATAATACATGAGATTTGTAAATCACACTTTCCATCTTGATTAGATGCTCAATGTGCTCCAGAGCAGAACAACAAAACTATTTGCATATATGTAAATATGAAAAACTTTCCTAACGCATTTAGCTTAAATGCTTAAACCCAAGCAAAAGTATGTTTTTGAAAGCTACTATGACGTGTTGTATGGAATGGGTACTTAGCGAGTTAATTATCACTTGCCGACAAAGCAAGAATGGAGCTATACAAACCCTTCTTTTCTTTTATTAAGAATTTTAGCGGGTGCTCACGCAAACGCTAACTATCAAACCTAACTTCTTTTCGGGGAACAAAGGAGTTAGTCGAGCCAAGTTGAAGAATAAAAGCCCGTCCGGGTTCACCTCGATACAATATAGTCGAAAATCCCTTTAATCATCACGCTCGATATCCCCCGCTATATTTTCTCTTTCTCTCCCTTTTACCTCCTTTTTACCCCCCCCCCATTTATTCACTCTTTTCCTTCTTGCTCCCCTTTATATTTTTCTCTTTTTCCCTCCTTCTGCTGTCCCTCTATATATTTTTTTCCCTTTCCTTCTTTTTTCCCTTTCCTTTATCCCTTCTGTTCCCCCCCTTCCTTTTCTGTGCACCCTTTCACTCCTTGATTTGTTTCTCCCCTTTATTTTCTATTGCTTTCCCTTCCCCTTCATTTGTAATACCCCCTTCGTTATATTGCGAAACAACAGTTTCTTGTATTCTATAGAAATGTATAAGTAGCTTAATTTTTTAACATAGCATTATATGTTGGGAAGAGAGAAAGAGTAGTTTTAGATAGAAAGGGATTGAGAAAGAATTAAACGATAAATGAAAATAAATTTGATGATGAGAGGTGCATATGAAAATGATGTCCACAGATAAACATCGGGAAGAGATGAGAGCTAGTGGTTGAGATAGATAAAGGTAAATCAGGAAGGGGATAAAAAATGATGAAAATTAGAGAGGGGTTCCAGTATTTTGATAAGAATAGTCGTATCCTTTTCTTTCCCTTTCCTTGTTTCTTTTCTTAGTCCCTTTCCCTCTCTCTTTCTCGCCTTCAGTAACTTTTATCCCCGCTGTTTCATCTTTCTCAATTTTCCCTTCCTTTTTAATTTCTCACCCCTTATTCCTTCTCTTTATCCTTCTTTCTTTTATTTGCCTTCCACCTTCCCTCTTTTCTTTCTATCTCACCTTCGCTTTTTTTCATCACCTCTTTTTTCTTTCTCTCTAGGTTCTTCTTGTTTTAATTTTACCCCTTCCTTATCCCTTCTCCATTTTACCTTTTCCCTCTTTCTCTTCTTCCCCCCCCCCCTATTCTCTTTCTCCCCTTTCCCCTTCTCTCAGTCCGGGCCCCCAGTTTTCTATTTCTTTTATCAGCCTCTTATTACCTTTGCTTCCGATTTGAAAGATAGTTTTCGAAAAGTTTTAGTGTTACAGTGCCGGCCGCGGGAAACGTCACAGTGCCCCGGGGATAGACGCGGGCGGTTCCCTAGGGCAATAATTTTCTAGGGGAGTGGACGCGGGCGTCTTCCCGCGTCCGCTCCCCTCAAATGCCCGCTACGGGCTACCGCGTCCGCCCTAGGGGGCACTGTGACGTTTCCCGCGGCCGGCACTGTACCATAACCAATATAAGGACACAATTAATTAATGCAGACATTCTGGGCTTGTGCTCGGTGCAATTAATGTCATGTGTTATTAGTAAGTGTTACATGTTTAACATGTTATCTGGAATATTCTATCGATTCATAGATGGGTGATAATATAAGTCCAAAGTCTTTTCTCCAGACCCGGTTATTTAAAAAATTATAATATAAATCCAAAGTCTTTTTCCAGACCCTGTTGTTTCAAAGATTATAATATAAATGAAAAGTCTTTATTCCATACCCGGTAGTTTACAAAATAGTCATATGAGCCAAAAGTCTTTATTCCAGAACTGTTTTTTTCAAAAATGATAATATAAGTCCAAAGTCTTTATTCCAGACCCGGTTGTTTCAAAAATAATAATATGAGCCCAAAGTCTTTTCTCCAGACCCGGTTGTTTCAAAAATTATAATATAAATCCAAAGTCTTTTTCCAGACCCTGTTGTTTCAAAAATTATAATATAAATCCAAAGTCTTTATTCCAGACCCGGTTGTTTAAAAAATAATAATATAAGTCCAAAGTCTTTATTCCAGACCCGGTTGTTTACAAAATAATCATATGAGCCAAAAGTCTTTATTCCAGACCCGATTGTTTCAAAAATGATAATATAAGTCCAAAGTCTTTATTCCAGACCCGGTTGTTTCAAAAATAATAATGCAAGTCCAAAGTCTTTTTCCAGACCTTGTTGTTTCAAAAATCATGATATGAATCCAAAGTCTTTTTTCCAGACTCGGTTATTTCAAAAATTATTATTTTAGTCCCAAATGAGATACATTAATGATATTCCAGTGGAATAAAAATGAGAATCGAGCTTAGTCTTTTCTCCAGACACTAATGGTAAATTGAAAATCAAGCATAGTCTTTGCTCCAGACCCGGTAACTAAAAGCTGAAACTTTATAGTAATGTGTTTATATAGCACAAAAATGCAAAATCTTTTTTCCAGACCCGGTTAATTAAAAATTATAATATAAGTCCAAGTCTTTTTTCCAGACCAGTTTATTTCAAAAATTATAATAATTATAAAAAAACAAAGACCCACGATCCTATATATGTTGAATAACATGGAAATGTAGCGTAGTCTTTCTGTCAGACCCAGTTATAAAAGTCATTGAAAACACAACAACAACAACAAAACAAAGACCCTGCAATGAATAAAGGTCAAGTCCTCTTCAGAAAAATGTAGATTTGAATCAATATATAGAGAAAAATCATACAAGCACAATGCTGAAAATGTCATCAATATCGGATGTAAAATAAAAAAGTTATGGCATTTCAAAGTTTTGCTTATTTTTAACAAAATAGTTATATGAACGAGCCAGCTACATCCAAATGAGAGAGTCGATGATGTCACTCGCTCACTATTTCTCTTGGTTTTCATTGTTTGAATTACACATTATTTCAATTTTTACGAATTTGACGATTAGGACCTCCTTGCCTAAAGCACAAAATGTTAAAATAATAAATTTCCACGTGTTGCAGGGAGGAATGAAACTTCATTTCACATGACAATGACGAGAAAATAAAAATATTTCATATTTCATTTAAGAAAATACAAAAGAAATAGTGAGTGATGTCATCAGTTCCTCATTTGCATACCGACCGAGATGTGCATACAATAGGGGGATTACTTCCCGAAAACGATAAAGTTGTTGATTGACGATCTATGATATATTATATAAAAGAAAAACATTCTAACAAGAGGGGATAACCATTCCATTCCATGTTTTTATTTGGCAATAAGTCATGATTGACTATTTTTGCCACCCACTGTATGAGAAGTAGGGTAGCAATTTTATTTAGTATTATTTTCATTACTTCTTTTTATCTCACCTGCATAGCAGAGTGAGACTATAGGCGCCGCTTTTCCGACGGCGACGGCGTCGGCGGCGTCAACATCAAATCTTAACCTAAGGTTAAGTTTTTGAAATGACATCATAACTTAGAAAGTATAAAAACCTAGTTCATGAAACTTGGCCATAAGGTTAATCAAGTATTACTTAACATCCTTTTAGAGTTTCATGTCACATGACCAAGGTCAAAGGTCATTTAGGGTCAATGAACTTAGACCATGTTGGGGGAATCAACATCAAAATCTTAACCTGAGGTTAAGATTTTGAAATATCATTATAACTTAGAAAATATATAGACCTGGTTCATTAAACTTGGACATAAGGTTAATCAAGTATCACCAAACATCCTGCATGAGTTTTACGTCACATGACCAAGGTCAAAGGTCATTTAGGGTCAATGAACTTTGGCCGATTTGGGGGTATCTGATGAATTACAATCAAAACTTAAAAAGGTTTTGGATCTGATTCATGAAACTTGGACATAATAGTAATCAAGTATCACTGAACATCCTGAGCAAGTTTCAGGTCACATGGTCAAGGTCAAAGGTCATTTAGGGTCAATGAACTTTGGCCGAATTTGGTTTTTTTGTTGAATTACCATCATAACTTTGAAAGTATGTTGGTCTAGTTCATAAAACTTGGACATAAGAGTAATCAAGTATCACTGAACATCCTGTGTGCATTTTAGGTCACATGACCAAGGTCAAAGGTCAATGAACTTTGGCCATAATGGGGGTATTTGTTGAATTACCATCCTATCTCTGTAAGTGTATTGGTCTAGTTCATAAAACGTGGAAATAAGAGTAACCAAGTATCACTTAACATCTTGTGCGAGTTATAGTAGTTTTCAAAGTCAGCACTGCTGCTATGTTGAATCGCGTGATGCAGGTGAGACGGTCAGAGGCATTCCACTTGTTTATTATTATTATTTCTTGTATATTCATTCCTTTTTTTATGAAAAAAACACAAAACCTTTAAATACATATAAAACAAAAAATTGAGGAATAAGATATCAGCACACAATATGGGGATTACTTCCCGTAAACGATCAGGTTGTTGATCGACGATCTATGAGATATTTTATAAAGGAAAATCATTTTAACAAGAGGGGATAACGTTTTAACAAGTTCTTCGGTACTTTAAATTTTCAGTGTACAAAGCACCATTTGTAATATATTCAGCATTTTTTTTTATTAGTTACAATTCCAATAATCTCAGTGGCCTAAGATATATTTTCTGGGGTTATATTGACCCGTTAAGTAAAGAGAGAGAGAGAGAGAAGAGAGGATTTATGTGATCAAGAAGTGATAAGATAGGAAAAAAACTGATTTGAAATGAAAGAGAGACAGGCAAAGAAAGAAGAGCCCCCTCCCACACCCGTACCAGAGTTACGGAGTTAGGCTGTCCCGTCGGTGGATTCAGGTCCATCAACATCTTGAGGTTTAATCTTTCCAGGGGGCAAACGTGTGTGTGTGTGTTTGAGTTTTGTCAGACGTGTCTCAATCAGATATGATTATTTACGTCTGGGACCGACCTTTAACGTCACCATCCGAAAGACGTGACCAGGGCTCGAACCTCGAACCTCTGCATCAATTTGTAACTTCCCCACATAGCTTGGATTACAGGCGCACGCCACAACGCCCAGTCTTTAAATATGGTGTAGTCTTTGCTCTAGACCCATGCAGTTATTTCAAAATAGGAAATTATTAGAAACGATAAAAACAGACAAACAATATTAACAAAGACGCCACAATATCATTGATGTAGAATAACGTTGTTGTTGTTGTTATTTTGGGTTTTTAAGGCGCGTACCATTCAGATCTGAATATTTACGCCTTTTATTAATTTGACGTTTTTGTGGTATGCCTTATCACAGGGTTTTATATTTTGGGAGATGCTGGTGTCTAAGTTTTTAGATTAATCTTTTGCTTAATTTGTATTTTAAGAGAACTGGATGTGGGGTAAAGACAACTCTCTAAACCCAAGCATTTTAACTGGGTTTAATTTTAAAGATTGGTCTTAGCTTTGATTTTTTCAATATTTGTTTATCTTATAAATAGCTGGGTCTAGACGAAGGTCTAAGCATAATAATAATGTTATTCAACAGGAATAAGAATATGACAAAGTCTTATGTTTTTAAGATTGTTTGAATTAATTTCTAAATGACTGGGTCTGGAATAGAGACAACGCTCTAAACATGTGCTTTTGTACTTGGTCTTAATTCGGAGGATTGTTGGTTCTTAGATTCGTTGCTGGGGGTTGGGTTTTATTGTTTTTTTATTCTTGAAATAATTGTGTCTAGAGGAAAGTCTGCAATCGATCTCCATGTTATTCCACAGTAGTTAGATTATTGGGTATTTGTTTTAGACAATTTTATTTTTAAATAATAACCAAGTCTGGAAAATGGACGTTTTCTTTGCAAATGCATAATTACAATGTTTTGTAGGGGTCTTAGTATTATTATACAAAATAATCTGGGTGTGGGGTACAGACATATTTTTTACTGGGTGTAACTTTTGAAAACTGGTTTTAGATTTGATTTTCTTTTTTAATTCATTTCTTAGATAACCTGGTCTGGAGGAAAGAGTACGTTTTACAACTCATGTTATTCCAAGAGAATATGATAGGGTCTTATGTTAGAAGATTTTTTTTTTTCGTAATTTTTGTAATGATTAGGTCTGGAAAAAAGACAACATTCTAAACCTCTTTTTAAAAACATGTTCTTAGGTTCAAGGATTGCTTGGTATTAGATTTGGAGTTATTTATATTTTTACTCTTAGCCTTATTTTGAAAAACAAATGACTGGGTCTGGCTGAAAGACTACGCTATATGTCCATGTTATCCAGCATTAATAAGATTATGGGGTCTTTATACGGTTTTTGTTGTTGTTGTATTGTTATTTACAATTTTTGAATAACAGGGTTTGGAGAAAAGGCTAAGCTCGATTTTACTTTTTTCCACTGGAATATCATTATGGTCTCTTACTATAATTTTTAAATAACTGGGTCTGGAAAAAAGACTTTGGACTTACATTATAATTTTTGAAACTACTGCGTCTGGAAAAAGACTTTGGACTTTTGTGCTATATGAAGGCATTACTATAGGGTTTTAGTTTTTAGTTTTAAATAACTGGGTCTGGAGAAAAGACTATGCTTGATTCTCAATTTACTCATAGCGCTTATATTCACAATACGTTCAGTATAATTTAAAACAACAAAGACTTTAATTCCACCAGTTTTAATCAACTGGGTCTGGAGAGAAGACTAGTCTCGATTCTCATTTTTATTCCACCGGAACATCATTATCGTATCTTAGTTTGGACTTATATTATTATTTTTTAAACAACCGGGTCTGGAATAAAGACTTTGGACTTATATTATCATTTTTGAAACAATCGGGTCTGGAATAAAGACTTTAGGCTCATATGATTATTTTTTAAACAACCAGGTCTGGAATAAAGACTTCGGATTTATATTATAATTTTTTTAACAACCGGATCTTGAATAAAGACTTTGTACTTATATAAAATTTTTGAAACAACCGGGTCTGGAATAAAGACTTTGGGCTCATATTATCATTTTTGAAACAATCGGGTCTGGAATAAAGACTTTAGGCTCATATGATTATTTTTTAAACAACCAGGTCTGGAATAAAGACTTTGTACTTATATTATAATTTTTGAAACAACCGGGTCTGGAATAAAGACTTTGGGCTCATATTATTTTTGAAACATTCGGGTCTGGAATAAAGACTTTGGACTTATATTATTGTTTTTTTTCAACAACCGGGTCTGGAATAAAGACTTTGGATTTATATTATAATTTTTGAAACAACAGGGTCTGAAAAAAGACTTTGGATTTATATTATTATTTTTTAAACAACCGGGTCTGGAATAAAGACTTTGGACTTATATTATCATTTTTGAAACAATCGGGTCTGGAATAAAGACTTTAGGCTCATATGATTATTTTTTAAACAACCAGGTCTGGAATAAAGACTTTGGATTTATATCATAATTTTTTAATTAACCGGAAAAGAGACCTTGCACTTTTGTGCTTTATGAACGCATTACTCTACGATTTTAGTTCAGATTGGATTTGCCAAAAATCCCTTCAAATTTATTACATTTGTGGGTAAAGTCATTATTACATTTGTGGGCGATCAAAAATTATTACATTTGTGGGTAAAGTGCATTATTACATTTGTGGGTGAAATTATTACATTTGTGGGTAATGTGTTATTACATTTGTGGGCGTTATTACATTTGTGGGTAAAGTGTTATTACATTTGTGGGCGTTATTACATTTGTGGGTGCAACAAACCTCCAATGGATCTACCATCTACCAATGAACTACTACACTTGTTGAAAATATTGTAATAACGAAAAGTAATATTATCAGTTGGGCCCAAGAATGTCTCCTGTAAACAGAAAACAAGAGGATTAAAATCATGCATCAAACGCTTAATTTCTTCATAATTTGGTTTAAGGCCGCGGCAGTTCCATTGAACAACAGCTATGTCTTTATTAGGATGCATTTATGTTTTATCCTTTTTTTTACAACTTGTAGTTTGGACGGAGGGGGATTGGAAGGGGGATCACATCCATCTCCTCCACCCCTTCAATTGTTATTGAACTGTATTTATTCTGACTTGTATATTCTGATAGGTTAGATTTTACTTTCTCTACTGGCTTTTTGATTTGTTTGATTTTATCGGTCAAACTGCCAGAAGCCTTTTTTGTCCCTACAGGGTCTCTGGTCAAACTTCTGCTCCGACGAGGAGTTTCTACCTTTCTTGGATCTTTTTGGTTTTCTTCAGGCTTTTTCTGAGTTTTTATTTCTCCTGTGCTAGTAGATATGTGTTTGCTTGTACTACATGGGGAATCTCCCTTCATCCAAGTTAGAGTTGTCTGGCAGCAAGCATCAGTAAGTGTTTTCCCTCGAACTTTCTGTTTTGCTGCTACAGGGGATACACTTGCCTTATCGGCGTACGAAGAGTTTTGCGGTTGTTGGGACTGAAAGCGCTTTCGTGCTTCAGGATAGGATACATGTTGCAAGGTCTTTATTTCCTGTATTTTTTTTTCCTCTAACCATTTCGGGCAATTTCTGGAGTCAGAGGAGTGATTCCCTCCGCAATTAATGCACTTGACCAAGTTCTTGCAATCTGATGCCACATGACCTTCTTGGCCGCACTTACTGCAGCACTCCTGTTTGGTACAAACGCTCTGAAAATGTCCAAACTTGTGACATTTAAAACACCGAATTGGATTAGGGATGTAAGGGTCAACCTTTACTCTGAGATAACCCACCTTCACGTATGATGGAATACTTGGTGCATTAAAAGTAAGAAACAGATTGTTCGTCCTCTTCCTCTCACCGTTATTAAAGAAACATGGAAGACTTCCGTGACACCCTGGTCAGAGAGCTCATCAAGGATCTCCTCAGTTTCACAATCTCTCAACTCGGAGCAACGGATAACTCCTTTGCTCGAATTGAGGGATCTATGAGGAAAAACCTTGACGGGGATATTTACAAACAATTTCACCTTCAGTAAGTTTTTCGATTGTACTGCTCTGTCTACTTCTACCAGGATGTCTCCCGATCTTAAGCGAGACACGTTATGTACAGACCCAGCCAACCCCTCAATGCCCTTGTTGATCGAGAAATGCGACAATCTGAGAGGCTTGTTTGGGTCGGTAGCCTGAATTATCAGAAATCTCGGAAAAGACTCACGGTCATCTTCCGAGTCGCTTGATAAGTCATTTCTTGTTCTTTTGATTTGTTTGTGTTTAGCCATAATTGATTTTTTTTTATTTTCGACACCATTGCTCCCCACCCACCACCGAGCCAAGCGAGGGGACGTCGTATGGCTTAGGAACCATTCATCCTGCCGACGCCAGGGATACAAAAAGTGTTATACTCCGAGGACAAATGTACCCAGATTGGCCTGACAAGCAGCTGCCTTCTAAAATGCAAAGTTGGTTACAAAATAACAATTTACTGCCATAATTTAACATTATAGCAGGCAAACGTATATTGGCTCAAGTCGATGAAATATCAATACTGCTTGCATTTTAGGGCTAAGCACCACCAGCCGATTGATTATATCCAGGCCTATATAACCTCCCGACTAGGTGAATCCAGGGCCAAAGTGATGTGTTGCTTCAGGAGGACCGCAGTCTCACCATTCACTCAATCACCAGGATCCCCTTCTCCACCGACACGGGTCGCAGTCCACGGCAAACAGACTGTCCCTTTTAGTCGCCTCTTACGACATGCAGGGAATACAGCGGGTCTATTCTACTCCCCGACCTGCAGGGGCCCATATCGAATGGAAGACGCATGCATTAGATGATCATCAGTACACCGAGGTCATCAGCAACCACTTTATTGAGATGCTGGTAACTGAGGGCTTCAACCAACGATCACTTTCCCCCAAGAAGATGCAGCACGACACTTGATCTGTTTCACTCCAACAGACTATCGCTTGTGAACGAATGTTCAGCCCACCCTCCCATCAGTGATCATGAAATTGTTGTTGACGCAGACATCTTTCCAAGGAGGAAACCAACAAGAGATTTGCATCTTTGAGAGAATACAGACCTTCCATGAAAAGAGACCTCTTGGCTGTGCAAAACCCTGTCAAAGAAATCGATGACAGGCAGCAGTATGATGTAGGTCTACTGTTGCTAGACTTTTCCAAAGACTTTTTATGTGATACCGCACTCAAGACTGCTCTGCAAGCTTTTTTTTTTTTACGATATCCGTAATAAAACTCATGATTGGATATCCGCTCTCCTCCCGGCGGAATTGTACTCTTCTTCTTCCAAAGGCCATATCACCTCAGGCGTTCCTCAAGGTAGTGTCCTCGAGCCCCAGCTGTTTCTTCTATACACCACTGTCCTACCAGAGTGCATATCTCCAGATAAGACCGTCGCCTTTTTGCACATGAGTGCAAATGCGACACCGTAACATAGAATCTCCTGCAGACTCGAGACAGCTACATAAGGCTTTTCGACTCCTTGCAACAATGGAAGGATACTGGCTCATGAAATTCCACCAGAATAAATGCAAAACTCTCCATGTGACCAACAGGAGACATCCGATCATCAAGCTCATAGTATCCACGGGCAGACCCTGGGGAAGTTAACCACTGCAAAGTACCTCGGGATTCATCTTAACCAAGACCTAAATTGGAACCACCACACCAATTTTGTAAGGAAGAAAGAGACCTCAACGCGTTTCTCCAGCGAAACTTCAGGACATCTCTAAGACATACAAAGAGCTTTGTTACAAGTCACCGGTTCGTCCTGTATTGGAATATACATGTACTGTTTGGGATCCATTCACCCAAGAAAACATACGTAAGCTAGAGTACATGTCGATATGCACTCTTCATCTTCAATGACCATCGGAGATCAAGCAGTGTGACAGCATGCTACATCAGCTGTAAGAACACGGGGTTCAATTTAAGGTTGATGTGCTGTATCGCGTTGTCCACTCGCTTATTGACATCCAATAGGTCTACTTACGCCCCGCTGCAGTAACATCCAGTCGAAGACATTTTATCGTGCGTGTCTTTGCGCGCATGTGCATCGCAGACTGCCATCGAATTTGCAACAAGTGGAGCGCCACTGGCAGTCTCGCCTGCATCGCGCGATTCAATATAGCAGCAGTGCTGACTTTGAAAACTACTATAAAACTAGAATTTAATTCGTCATGCGGACGAATTAGGTGGTCTGTCTTTATTATTGCCATCATGATCACTATTACCATGTTCATGGAGATCAATATGATCTTCATGATGACAATGGAATGCTCATTATGGATGGAATACTTGTGAAAGACGGGAGATGATAAAGCACTGTGAAAAGGGTCTCTTTCATGTATGACATCACATGATATGAAAAAAGTAATTATAATCTCTTTTATCTTGCTAAATTTTAACTTTTATGCCTTTTAATTATCATAAAGGATCATGTAAGAGGTGGCAAAAAGAAAAAAAAAATGAAAAAAAAAATCATCTTGTTCACCCCAGGACTCGAACCTCCGCCCTCGAGAAAGCAAGTCAAATGCGTTATCCATTGGGCTACGATATTCCCCATAGAGATTACACGTAAGCAATTTTGAGAATTACAATACCAATTTTGCATGTGAAAAACGGGCATGATCCCGGCATCTGATAAAAAAATGGAGGGCACACTTCCGAAAGCGTAGGATCTCAGCTACAACATACTAAAAGCTCAGGGAAACCCGACAAGAAAAAATGGAGATATGGCTCACGAAATAGAGGAATGTCGAATCTAGTTTTGAGAAAAAGTCATTTCCCATAGAGATTACACGCAAAATCAGGAAAAATGACATGCCTCTTTTCATCGCTGTTTTACGCAATGATGCGTTTCTCAAAACGAATATTCATGAAACTAAGGAGAAAGATTACATTCTAAACTAAATTATATCAAAATCTGGGCGAGAAACGATCTATATTCGAGAAGTTACAACCAAATTTGCATAAATTTGATGACGTCATTTTTGAAAAAATGAAATTTTTAGTTTAGGCGCCATTTTGATGACGTCATGATATAATTTAGGGATATTGATGACATGAAATCAAATCTACAACTCATACTCTATCGATATATGAAAAAAAATTGGGGGTCAATGGACTATTTACAGAGCTATAGTAAATTTTCAATAGGCATGTTTTTGCCCATATATGGCCTATAGTGAGAGCTCGCGCGCACACGTGCTGCAAACTTTAATGGGTGTTAATTTCTATATTAATGGTTGTAGAAGGTTGATCAAGGTATCAAATTGCTCAGAATTTTATTAGCAATGCAATGATATTAAAAGAAACGGTTTTTCTGCGTTGCGTTAAGGTTTAACGCGCGGAAACGCGCGCGCATACGTGCGCGCGCGCAAATTTTTGAAATGCTTAAAATGACCTGAAACGTACCCAAAAAAAATTATAGGTCATTTGGACGATTTTTTTACCTTTGACGCGCGCGTACGCGCGCGTCATGACCTTCACATGACCTTTGATGACATTGACAGTTGACACTTGACCTGAAGTTAATGTCATGTAAATATTGTTCATTTTTGATAATTGATAATGAAGATATGATCAAATGAAGAATTTTACAAAATGGCGCGTAGATGACGTCATCATGACCAGATGACCTTGAAAAGCTTAGTATGCCGTCTCTATGACAGATTCTATGTAGGACGAAAAAAATCAGCAAAATTGATTCAGCCAATTCCGAGAAAAGTTGGCGACAAACATAGGTGCCAAGAATAAATAGTAAAGAAAGAAAATTCTGACGAAATCAATAGGTGATCTGTCACAGACAGACCACCTAATAATTATTCACAAAAAATACCATTCATATAATGATACAATACTACGTTCATTGACAAAAAATGACATTTGACCTCGATCATACGACCTAAGACTTGTCGGTGATATTTGATTTGGTCATGTGACCTGAAACTCGCAAAAGATGTTCAGTGATACTTCATTACTCTTATGTCCAAGTTTTATGAACTAGATCCATACACTTTCAGAGTTTTGATGGTTATTCAACAGATATCCCCAACATGGCCAAAGTTCTTTGACCTTGGTCAAGTGACCTGAAATTCACACATGATGTTCAGTGATACTTGATTACTCGCACTATGTCCAAGTTTCATGAATCAGATCCATAAACTTGCAAAGTGATGATGGTAATTCAACAGATACCCCCAACTTGGCCAAAGTTCATCGATCTTTGACCTTGGTCATGTGACCTAAAACTCGTACAGGACGTTAAGTGATACGTGATTGCTCCTATGTCCAAGTTTCATGAATCAGATCTATAAACTTTCAAAGTTATGATGGTAATTCAACAGATACCCCCAACTTGGCCAAAGTTCATTGACCCTAAATGACCTTTGACCTTAGTCATGTGACTTGAAACTCAGGCGGGATGCTCAGTACTACTCGAATAACCTTATGGCCAAGTTTCATGAACTAGGTCCACATATTTTCTAAGTAATGCTGTCATTTCAAATACTTAACCTTTGGTAAAGATTTGGTGTTGACGCCGCCGTTGGAAAAGCGACGCCTATACAGTGTGTATAAGAAACGGGATAGATTTGAAAAGTCTATAATATTTTTGTTTCAAATTATGATCTCTATATTTTGGTGTCAATAGGTGCTCTGAGGTCTTATCCTTCAAATGCCATCAAATTTAGTTTCGTTCATGCTTGAGCGGAAGGGGAGGTCTGCTGATTGGCCAAAAGTCTAATCATCAAATTTCTCATTTCTGCCATTTCGGCGCAATCCTCTTTTTGAACCCCGACAAAAACGTCCCATGTTTGCTCAAGCATGAACAAAATATATTTTTAAAAATTGCATTTCAAAGATAGGATATCAGAACATATACTAACATCAAAATATAGATACAATAATTTGAAACAATTTTTTATAGTCTTTTCAAAACTGTCCCTGTTTTTTTATACGCACTGTAGTCTCACTCTGCTCCGCAGGTGAGACAAAAATGAGACCCAAAAATTCCTTACAAACTTCGCCGGGTTTCCTCCTGAAAGACAAGCTATTGCGGTGTAGTGTCACGATATATCTGCACATATGAATATATATATTTTTTCACCGACGATTTATTGTTATCATTATCATATCAACTTAGGTAAATAAAATTATGCGTTTTCCTATATTTTTTACATTTCCATCAAATAGGTATTTTGATACAACGATTCCCGCATGACTATCTATAGAAAAAATGAAAATCAAGTTGAAGAAAGGTGAAAACAGATTAATCTATAACCCGTGAATGAGACTGTGATTGCCGTAAAATGCCAAATTATTTACAGGGATATAATAATGTAAGTTAATTTTTATTTTACTGACCTGTAGTTCATCTTCCACATCAAGTATTTTGCACTTCTCCTCGAAACTGTCGGACATTGTCATTTCTATATCAGTCTCGGCAATGGCCATGTTCTCCACCATATTGTCTTCCAGTTTTGAAACAAATAGGGCTTCAGTCTGCGCATATAAATATGAAAATATTAACGGATATAACGAAAGCTAAAAATCATTATAGCATCCATTAATATGCTAAAACAGTGCTGGATCATTTTTTTTCGACTAAGAGAACTCTGCCTATGTGTGACTGCGCGCTTTAGTTATTTCTGCAGTTTGGTGTCACTACCCATGAATCGTTCAAAAATTGAAGAAAATCATTAAATCAAATCTGGAGAAGGCAATGAGCGAAACTTTGATAATAAATAATGATAATTGCACAGCAAGAACTGAGGTGTTTACCGGTGTACATAGAGGACCACACCTGTTATTTTACACCGGTGTTAAATTGGTGGTGTTAGTTTCACACTACGTGTTATTACAATACCTATGGTTGTTACATTTGGTGTTATGTTCAATCTCTAGGGTGTTATTTCAACACCTCAGGGTGTGGTCCTCTATTAACACCAATTGGTGTCAGTTTTAACACCACAATTTTTACAGTGTATATTAAGGGTAATAACGATAATAATACTGATAATTAATACTATCACTTCATAAAATTGTATTTTTTTTCAAAGTATGACCAAAACTAAGGAAAAAATACAACGAATTCACTCTTTAAAAAGGAGGTTGAGAGATAAGGAGGTTTAGAGATGAGGAGCGAATGGAATAAAATCATGAAACAGTTGATATTTGTTTCATGAAAACTCATTCTAAGAGGTTAGAAGATTGGAATCAATGAAGAGGGGATCATTCTTATCTATTTATTGATCTATTTATTTTCATAATCATAATTGCATTATTTTAGTATTATTATTGGTATTACTTTAGTTTTATTAGTGTTAATGAAATTATAATTATAACAATTATTATTATTAGTAGTAGTATTATCATTAACGTTATTCACAATAAGTGTTTATTTATTTCATTTTTTCTTGGGCGGGGGTTCATTTTTACCAGAAATCTCTCGGTCCTGATATCGTACAAGTCTCCCAGCTTAGCTTCCCTTCCAAGGCTGGCTCTTGTGACACTGCGTCCCGCCATGGCTTGTCTAGGTATCAAGCTCACTGTGATATTCAAAACGACCTGTAAAGCAAATGATTTTAGATAAAGAGCAGTTACAGGGAGTCCACTTGAATACGACTAAATTACAATGAAAAATAATATTTGCGCAATTACAATGTCATCTTTCAATCCTCAACTCTTTGCATAAAACTCAGTCGGCCAACTGTCGATTTTTTAATCAGGAAAGTAGTGGCAGCAATTCTACCAAGAATATTCTGGGCACCGTCTTACAAAGAGTTACGATTGATCCAATCAATCGTAACTATATGGAAATCCATCAGTGTCATAAATTTTCTACAGAAAAATTGCCCAATGTCCTTTGTATACAAAGAGAAGCACAGTGAATTTTTAAGAAAGCAATGAAAGCGATATACATCATAATTAGAAAATTTTTTTTGAACAAACATGCATTATGTAGATGTTGACATTGCTGGTCATCCATAGTTGCGATTGATCGGATAAATCACAACTATTCGTAAGAGGGGGCCATGATCTTCCAATGATTATCGGAATAGATTACTGAACTATACCAGTTTAGTTGGTTCTCCCATGGACCTATATGGTTCTCCACGATGAAGTGATGGCAGCATATGTATTATATTGACATGATTGATACTAAAGAACGTACTTTTTCAAATTGCTTTATCGAATTGATTTTGCGTGAGCCATCATAGAGAGGGCAAGAGGAGCATGCTACCACGTTTTTTCTATGAGGGTAGTCTTAACAAAATGATTGTTAAAATTAAGGGAAATAATTATTGTGTGCGCAATTCTTCTTTACGGTCCAAACTTCAATCTAATAAGGATTTATTATTTGTTGTTGTATGTATATATACAGTATACATACTGCATATATACAGAATAGACTACTTGGAAACAAACTGTTGGAACTGCAGTTTTCCTTTTTTACAATATATATATATATATATATATTGTCATTGTTCAAAACCCAACTTCACCCGACAAAGGAAATTATAACTGGTATGGTGTCGAAAATCTGTCTGTCTGACGGTCAATTGGATCAGGCTCGCCTAGCCACTAACCCGTCTCTGTGGTCTAGTGGTTAAGGCACCGGCGTTCAAAGCTGGGGGCCCGGGTTCGATTCCCGGCAGAGACATTTTTTTCGGCATCACCAATTTTTCCAAAGGGTAGATAGCTCTGGGGAACCTTGATTTAAGCTACGCCTAGCATTGTTCTCTTCATCAATTTCTTTACACAATATATAAAAAAAAAAAATCTGTTACTGGCCAAGCGCAATTAGCGTCTCTGGACGATGTATGCAGCGCTCAATATGATATCACAATTATCAGTTGGGAAGAAAGTTTCAATCATCCACCACTTCCTCTCTTCTTAATAGCCACTAAGCCTTGGACACGCAATCCCCTTTTCAACTTTTTCTTAGAAGGAAATGTTGATGACGCTGAAGGCGCTGTCATGCAACATGTTCAAAATTCTGAATCGCTGGCGTACAGACATGATGCTCCCATGCAGATTCCAAAAAAATATCCCACATACGCTTTGCAATGTCCCCTTAAAATGCGTGGCTCATTACGTGACTACTGTAATCCAAATTGAATGAGATACAAAGACTTTGCATCTGAATAGATAATGAGCATCTCGACGCACGAAAACAGACTCTGCGTTCATAGCTCCTGCTGATTACGAACCTTTTCTGTTAATGTGTGCGTTTAATAAAATATTACAATAATCATGCATAGAGATTCACAAGTTCTATTGCGAGTTTCCAATTTGTGTTTACTACGCATATAAAAGTGTAATGCATGAATATTCTCACGTGAATGTGTTCAAAATCATTTGTGTTCATTTATGTACATATATTATAATAACAGTATGGTTCCTTTCGCATTTCGACATTATTTTTTTTCCAAATCAACAATTTTCATAGGTATCCTACCACACACACCGATAACTTTTATATACCTATCCTAAGAACTCGATTTGCTCAAAGTACCTTTTATTTTTTCACCGGCCCAAAATTTTGGAATTCCCTTCATAAAGATATTCAACAGGCCCCCTTGAACCACCCCTTTAAGAGAAAGCTAAAAATAGTTATGTTACTGTCTTACCATTAGTTTGTATATTTTTAAGAATTGTCTAAGCACACTCTTTGATCCACGTTTGCACTCTCCTTGTTCTCCCCTTCTCTCTCTCTACATTTCCATCTGTGTGTGTCTCTCTCTCTGTCACGGCCTCTCTCTACTTATCTCAGCCATCTCAGCCTCTTCCTCTTTCGCTCCCCTTCATTATTTTTTCTCTCTCCCTTCTATTCTTCGCCATGTCTTTATTTCTTTCGTATTTTCAGTATCGTCCCGTATCTCTGTCACCTTATCATTTCTCGCCTTTACTCATTATTTTATCATTCCCATTATTCTATTGTAACTTATTGTATTTCCTTACGCTTAGGCATGTGAATGACCCCCCCCCCAATTTTCTAATAATCACGCTCTACAAGGAATACTTCTTAGTGAACACCATCATTTCCATACAACATTTTGTAAAAGCTATTTTGCAAATGTTTTGGAGTTTGTAGTTGATTTGTAATCGTTATAACCATAATTCATGTGTATTTGTTTATACATATTATGATGTATGTCTGATTTGTATTTATTTGTAATGTTATTGATGGAAGTGAAAATAAAAACTTGAACTTGAAAATCGTAAAAAATATGGAACAAACGGCGCACAGTGGGCCAGATTGGATCCAATTCGCGCCAAAACCTATAACTCACTCATTTGTTTGGTCAAATGAAGTCGGGAGAGGTTAATCTTAAAATCAAATAAAATCTTAGAATCAAATAAAAACATTTTCAAACACCAATGACGTCATCAAAATTATATTTTCTAACTTGCTGTTACCATTTTGAGAAGTAATGACATTGTTCACATATTTAATTCACCCCCCCCCATAATCAGCAACTTTCAGAGTATTTTCAGCAAAAAATAAACAGGAAGCAAGCGAATTAGACAAGTTTTTTGCGCTAATAACCATACCAACGTAAGACCTGGAAAGCCTACATTAATCACATTAGTAAAATCATATCCAGAAATACTGGTGTTATCTGCAAACTTAAGTCATCTTTTCCCACCCGTGTCTTGTTATGTTCATACTCCACTCTAATTTTGTCGTATGTAAATTACGGTATCTTTTCTTGGTGGAACAGTTCAAAACTTCATATCAATAAAATTCTACTTACTAAATTATTAATAATACAAGTTACCGGGCTCATTCTATGCCACTCTTTTATTCATGTACTGTTTTACAAATCCATGATCTGTATGCATTTAACCTGGGAAAATTCATGTTTCAACTATCAAGAAAAGAATTACTTACTACCATATCTTCTCTATTTAGAAGGAATGTCGTCATGACGAGATTCACAGCTATCCTACTCGTCAAAGTCATTATCATCTTCCACGTTCTCGTACAACTTTTTCACATAAAACAATTATTGCCACAGGTCCATTATTTTGGAATGATCTAGTAACTGACTTTAAAGATTGCAATTCTATATATACTTTTAAACGTAAACTGAAAACTTATATTCTAAACAAATATCTAAACGACAATCCATCGGCTCCCTATAGTGTTCATCTTAACTATTGTCAGTCCACCTCCCTCTGTTTTGTTTTCTTTTTTTCTCCTTCTTTCTCTCGGTTTTTGTTTAAGGAAAAGGCCATGCGTTTTAAGTTGGGCCCGCAAATAGATGGTATCGTACGGTTACATTTGCACGACAAGCACCGAAATAATTAATGGTATAAAACTTGAAATACATGTGCTACATGGATATATTTGGTATCATATTAAAGGGAATCTTTATACCAATTACTTAAAAGAAAAAGAAATACTTGAGATTACTTCGTTTACCAGTAATTAGCAATTATGTAACATCAATTGGCCATTTTTGCATGGTGGTAGACGAGGGGAGCATAAATTTTCATTTCATTAAGAAACTAAATGTGTAACATCACAGTACCTAAATATGTAATAGTTTTGGGGCTCACTAGCTTATTCTTCAATCATAAGTGGGTCAAATTTCAACTTTTAAGTTTAAGGGGTACCAAATTAAGCTAATTAGTATAATTAATTAATTAATGTAAAACATGAAATTAACATGATTGAAATTGTGACTGTCTGATGTATAGGAATGAGGAGAGATAAAATACAGTTGTGGGTTTCACCTTGAATAAAATTTAGAAGCTGCATAAATTTCAAAAAGAAAAGCACAAACTAATTAAAGGCTTCAGAGATAAATCAATCTATTGTTTTAATAATTATGACCTCATGGTTTCAATATTGACAGCGTAGACTGATAGTGATAACTTTGTGTCAGAATCTTCAGATTACTCTGGTAACATAATAGATATAAATACACCTTTTATGCAATTTTAATTAATGAAAACTTGTTTGTTGCAATAAAGTCCTCATCTGATTCTATTTACCTTTTTCTTAATGTTACATCACACTGCTTCTATAAATCAGTAAATGACACATATTTGGCTGGCACAAAAGTGTTCAGAGAATATTTTTCCAAATTATAAAAAAAAAACTAAACAAAAAACTACTTGAGAATGAAACTGGTATAAAGATAAAACAGAGGCATATGTACCCATAGAAATATGATCTGTGCATTGACATTCAATTGACCCAGTATAGAGACCATGTCCTGCAGAATGTTGAGCAAGAGGGTACATGTATATTTAAAATATAAAACTCTAAAATAACATAATGTATTTTTGCCATGTGTCTGGATTTATTTATAACTTGTCAGTTGTTTTTGTTGACACTAATTTTAAATAAGCTTAAGCAGTAATGAGAACTTTTCATTGTACATTCACATTTTTCCTATATTTACATGTATATGTCAACCAGTTGTCAACCTGTGGTCCACCGGTCTTTGAGCCAAGAGGTGACAAATCCCACAATTTGAGTCAAATGAAATCATTTTTTATTCATAATATTTTAACCACAGTAAATATATTATAATCTACTGGTTAGTGTTTGCAAGTGTATTTATGCAACTAAAGGCAAGACTAATTAATATTTTAGGGGTAAATCAAGCTGTGATGAAAGTACATCTGAATTGATAAATTAGCGCACCAAAATTAGCGCAGAAGTGATTTAGCACTTTTTGTATATATACTTTCACTATTGCACTACCTGATTAACATATTTGTATCTAGCACTCCCTTAGTCAATGTGTACACTTACATAGCACCATGACAGTGCATTTGATTTTTGGACATTGGGTTGTGTGAGGGACCAGGATTTTGCCCTTCAAAATCACAAACATCCTGGCTCAGAAGACATTCAATTTACTTGAGAAAGCAAGCAAAGAGGTTAGTTGATGTTTTATTTGATATATTTTTTTAATTATGGTCTAAGCATAAAGTGAGATTTTAGAGATCTTTTTCTTGGTTCATAATGACAAATGATAATGTGTATGTAGTATGTATAATGTATGAACAAACTATAGCAGGCTCATCGATCCCATTCATAATGAAATAAGACTCAAGAAACTACATTTGTACTACATTTATTGTATGATATATCAAGGATGATTGTTGGTTTGTACTTTTATTATAATTGTATTGAGATCAAAGCTGAATGTTTGTAGTTTGAAACCTTTAATGAGTAAACAATCATATGTATAGTGGAAAGAATTTGGAATCTAGTTTATATTAGACTATTTAGGTCTTCCAAAGATTGATGTTGCTCTAGTGATATTTAAGATGTTTCATTTTGCTGGTATTTATGATTCCTTTTTCTTTATCATTGACTCCACAGTTTTCACGGATTAAAGATATCAATCAGATTAAAGGAACGAATTGGTTCGAAAGAAGGATTAAAAGTACCAATTGGATTCAAAGGATTAAAACTACCAATTGGATTGATTGTATGGATTTGATATCAGATTAATCGATTAAACAACGAAATCCTGTAGAGGCCTTTGTTCGCTTGTCTTTTGTTGTCGACCTCACTACAGCCACAGTGAAAACTCTTTGAGCAGCGAGAATTTTTCGACGTGAATTTCCTCTTTCGACACGGTCAAACATCCTCGCAGTTCATCGGACTTTGTGAATTCTTCCAGCTACGGAAGAATTTCGAATGCAAATGTGGAACTTCGATATTCAATGTTCGCAACGATGAATGAAATCTTCGTGATATGTTGATCTCAACCTTCTTTCATCACAAATCTTCTATTTGGGAATAATCATGGCAGGAGTTGAGAATGGACGGGATAGAATGCCCACTGAGAAGGGTTTGCAGTATAAAGCAGACGTCACAGTCAAGATATGGAGAGATGCCATTCTACTTTGGAGGAGAAGGGCAAATAAGCATCGCCAGCTTATAGTTGAAGACGATGTCAACACTGTGATGATTAAAGAATCCCGTAATCAAGTACAGGAAGCCATGGACATGGCCATTTCTTCTCAGGAAGAACTTGCAGCTATAGCTCCTTCAGCAGATCTTGATGATGGTGAAGATCTACTTGAGACTATCGAAGATGAACATTCTTCTTTAATGAGAGAAACAATGAAAGTTATTCTCCGATTGCAAGGTGGGACGCTTTCATCTAAGTCAGGTTCCCGATCATCCAGATGGAGAGTTCAAGACTGGGTTGATCGTCAAGTGTCAGTTTCCCCTCGAGTTCAGAGTATAGTTGATGGAGGTAACAGTGCCCCTTCAATGGAACCCACGATTGAGATGAACAACTCTGCTCCACCTTCGGAAAGCCCTGCAACTAAGATTGGTCATCTACAAGAACCAAAGTCCAGCAATGATGATGTTCTCGCCAACAGTTTGAAAGAGTTGCTATCCTTGAATAGACTTCCTCTTCCAGAGCCTGGAATTTTCTCAGGTAACCCTCTTGACTACACGGCATGGAGGCGAAGCTACGATGCATTGATCGAACATCGTGGAATTCCTATGGCAGAGAGGTTCTACTTTCTCTTGAAATACCTGACAGGTGAGCCGAAATCCTTGGTAGAAGGCTACTCTATGATCGGCGATGGCAGAGGTTACCTTAATGCGAAGGAAGCATTGGAACAGAGATATGGGGATCCATTTGTAGTTTCAAATGCCTACAGAGACAAGCTGGATGCTTGGCCCAAGGTTGGATCAAGAGACTCCTTTGGACTTAGGAGATTCGGAGACTTCCTGAAACAATGTGACGCAGCATCCAAGTATGTTCCGCACCTGAATCATCTTGATGACGAACGGGAAAATCAAAACCTACTGAGGAAACTCCCTGAATGGCTAGTCGTTAAATGGGGAAGGAAGGTTGTTCAGTGGAGACAGGATTGGAAAACCTTTCCACCATTTGCCATCTTTACAGAGTTCATTGACGAAGAGGCAACCGTTGCTTGTGATCCCGTCACCTCTCTTCAGTCTCTGCAGACCTCAAAGGAAAGGAAGAAGTCAACTCCTTCTCGATCTTTGCAGACTGGAACACACAATCACAAAGATGGCTCTGCTGAGAAGAAATATCTGTCATGTGTCTTTTGCAAGGGTCAACACCATATTAGTGAATGTTCCTCATTCAATTCAGAAACGATGCAGAAGAAAAGACAGACTATTACGGACAATGGTCTCTGCTTTGGTTGCTTGAGAAAGGGACACATGTCAAAGAGATGCAAGAAAAGAAATACATGTTCCGTATGTAAAGGAAAGCATCCAACTGCTCTACATGATGATGAGTGGAAAGAGAAGCGACGGGATGCTACTAACAGAGAGAGGAGCAGTAAGGAAACTCTGGAATCAAATTCTCATGCTTCCCAGTCAGATTCCAGTCAGTCTATGAAGTCATCGATGATTGTTCCGGTATGGCTATCACACGAGTCCAGTCGTAAGGAGAGACTAGTGTATGCGCTGTTGGACACGCAATCCGATACGTCCTTCATTCTCACACAAACCAAAGAAGCAATGGGAATCAAAGGCGTACAAATACACTTATTGCTTTCTACAATGACGAGGACAAATGAGAGAATAGCTTGTGAGAAGGTGACTGGATTGAAAGTGAAGGCTTACTACAACTCCGAGAAGGTAATTAGCCTCCCTCCAAGCTATACGAGAGACATTATCCCAGCAGATCGACATCGTATAGACCAATTTCACAACGTGAGAGGGCAGCAGACTGGTCGCCATACTGCGGTGGGCGAATCAACTTTTATAGTACACAAGTCAATAGGGTATTTGGTACATTCGTTCGATTTTTTTTTATTTTGGACCAATTGAGCAGATTTCTTGTAAGATTCACAATGAACATTAATCGGAGAAGTTCAGATCGCACCTGTGCTGTGTTCAATTGCCACAACAATTGGAGAAAGCTTCAGGATTTGAAGCAAAGTGAATGTGAAATTCACTCGCCTTGGACTCATGAAGCCTGTTTGTGTGTGAAGCCGTACTCCCTGCATAGGTTTCCAGGCCGTGATGAAGGAATGCGTCGCCAGTGGATAAAAACATCAACAGAAAGGACTTTAAAGTTAAGAAAGATATCACACACTATCCCCCCCCTCTCTCTCTCTCCCTCTCACTATCCCCTTCTCTGTATTACACTATCCCTCTCTCTCCCTCTCTCACACACTCTCTCGCTAGCCACCCCCTCTCTCTCTCTCTCACTACCCCCCCTCCTTTCTCACTATTCCCCTCTCACTATCCCCCTCCTCTCACACATACTCTCTCCCCCCTCTCCCCCGCTCTCATCCTCTCTCCCCCTCTCACTCTCCCTCTCGTTCACTCTCCCACTACTCTAACACAATTTACTAGCAACAAGAAGTGAGCTCCCTGATGAAAACCAACAGCGATTCTTGGTCATCATCAACTCACTTTCAATTTTACTGACAAAACTAAGGGGAAAAAGTAGCCAAAGTGCAAAATTTCATCATACCTTCATCGGTCAGATATGGCCATTGTCTTACATCGTCTACCCAGGTGTCCATGCTTTATTTTATTGATTTATAATGAAGTTAATGACACAATATCAGAGCTTATCTGTAATCTTTCATTGAATTTGTACATAGAGCCAATCGCGGTCAGCGCACTTGCCCACCGCAGCAATGGCGTCGCCGATAGAGGGCCAAATACATAAACCGGCCGTGAAATTGGTCTATTCCTACTCCTGACACAGCAAGATCCTTCAAACACTTGTCTAGGATTGCCAATATGATTGCTCCTCTTCAGGATGTTGAAATTGGACTCTTGATCGGCTACGACTGTGCCAAGGCTCTAGCTCCTCGTGCTGTCATCCACTCTCCTGACGAAAGAGGACCCTATGCAGTCCAGACAGACCTAGGATGGAGCATTGTTGGGACGGTGAACGCAGGTTATGTTGAAAGTCACGATGATCCCATTGGTGTGAGCCATCGTACAACTGTACGGATGGTGCCTGAGGAGGTACAGTTGAAAGGTCATCGCTCAGAAGTGATCTTCACGCATCCAGCTACTACGAAGGAAGAGATCACCCCTCTTCATGTTGTCCAACTTCTCGAAGCTGACTTCACTCCTGATAAGAAGCAGAAACCCTATTCCCAGAATGATTTGAAGTTTGTTAAGCTAATGGAGAAGGAGATTCACGTTTCAGAGAGTGGACACTACGAGATGCCCCTTCCCTTCAAGGAGGAAGAGGTACCTGTACTGCCTAACAACAAGTTTGTTGCTGCCAAACGTTTGAACCACCTGAAGAAAAAGTTTGAAAATGATGCCACCTACTATGACCAATACCTACAACAGATGAACAATCTCCTTGAAAAGAAGTATGCAGAGAAGGTGTCCGAACCAGGTGAACCAGGCAAGCTATGGTATATTCCACATCATGGAGTACAGCAACCAAAGAAACTGAGGGTGGTGTTCGATTGCAGTTCACAGTTCAAAGGAGAGTGTTTGAACTCTCATCTTCTCACTGGCCCTGATTTGACCAATGCACTTGCTGGAGTACTGTGCAGATTCAGAAAAGAGAAGGTAGCCTTCATGTGTGACATCAAAGAAATGTTTCATCAGTTTCATGTCAACAAAGAGTACCGTGACTACCTGCGCTTCCTCTGGTGGCCAGACGGAGACTATCGTCGAGAGCCTACTGACTTCAGAATGAATGTGCACCTCTTTGGAGCTGCCTCTTCGCCCGGGTGCGCAAATTTTGGATTGAAGCAGATAGCAACCGACATGGCAGATGAAATAAGTCAAGATGCAGCCAAGTTCATCCAACGAGACTTTTACGTCGATGATGGGCTTAAGGCAGTAGAAACAGAAGAGGCCATCGATCTGATCTCAAAGACCAAGAAGATATGTGGACATGGTGGTCTTCATGTTCACAAAGTTGTCTCCAACTCAAGGAAAGTGCTAGATTCAGTTCCAAAGGAAGATAGAGCTAAAGAAGTGAAAGAATTGAATCTTCTACTCGATCACCTGCCTGTCGAGAAAGCTTTAGGGGTGCAATGGTGTGTCGAGTCTGATACTTTCCGCTTTAGGGTGACCTTCCAAGACAAGCCTTTGACTAGGAGAGGTGTGCTGTCAACCGTGATGTCCGTGTACGACCCTCTTGGATTGTTAGCCCCCTTGCTGCTTCCTGGCAAGATAATACTTCAGGATCTATGTAGAACTTCTGCCGCTTGGGACGACCCCCTTCCAGACCTACTTCAAGACAGGTGGAATAAGTGGAAAACAGACATTCTCCAACTCGAAAGGGTCTCCATTGACAGGTGTTACAAGCCGGAAGACTTTGGGGAAGTCAAGAATGTCGAGTTACACCACTTCTGTGATGCGAGCAACCTTGGTTATGGTCATTGTACTTACCTGAGAATGATTAATGGAAGGGGAGAAGTACATTGTACGCTTGTGTTGGGCAAATCCAGAGTGTCACCAATCAAGACAGTCACAGTACCAAGGCTGGAACTGACTGCAGCTGTTCTGTCAGTGAAGATGAGCGCCTTTCTTCAAGCTGAGCTAGACCTCAAAATTGATAGGGAGGTCTTTTGGACTGATAGCCGAGTGGTGCTAGGCTATATCAAGAACGAGACAAGGCGTTATCATGTCTTTGTTGCAAATAGAGTCCGCCAAATTAGAGATGAATCATCACCCAATCAATGGAGGCACGTCAGCACTCAAGATAATCCAGCTGATGCCCCATCAAGAGGACTCACGGTCGATCAGCTTGAAGCATCAAAGTGGTTCATGGGTCCAGACTTCATTTGGGAAAACGAAATTCCGGAAGAAACTGAGGAAGAAGCTACAGTCATTCCTAAAGATCCTGAAGTGAAAAGCAACACCCATGCCTCAGTAAAAGGGGTAGATGAGCTCGAGTTAAAGCGATTTGATCACCTCTCTAGTTGGTATCGAGCGAAGAGAGCTGTGGCGAACTGCCTCCGTCTCAAATCATACCTACAGAAATGCTGCCAAGCAAGAGGAGATGGGAATGACGTCAAGAAAGTTGTGATGGAACCTCTGACTACTGAATGACTTCTTCATGCAGAGAAGGAAATCATAAGACTGATTCAGAGGAGGACATTTGATGAAGCGAAATCATCAGAGATCAGCAAGTCTCACAACGAAAGAGAAAGAAGGCGTCGTTGCAAGGAGACCAGTCGTTTGTGTCGTCTTGACCCATTTATAGATGATGATGGCATCCTTAGAGTTGGAGGACGTTTGAGGAGATCTGACCTCTCATTTGAAAGTAAACATCCTGCCATCCTTCCTCAAATTCACCTGACCGAGTTAATTGTATCTCAGTGTCATACTGAGGTGGCTCATGGAGGAAGAGGCATGACGACTAACCATCTCAGAGCAAAGGGATATTGGATCTTGGGTAGCAGCAACTTCATCTCAAAATTCATCTCCCAATGTGTAGTCTGTCGCAGACTTCGACAACCTCCACAAATTCAGAAAATGGCAGACTTACCCGAGGACCGTCTTTCCCCAGCTCCACCATTTACCTATGCTGGAGTTGATTGCTTTGGGCCTTGGCTAATAAAGGAAGGACGGAAAGAACTGAAACGCTATGGTCTGATATTCACATGTATGGCATCGAGAGGTATTCACATCGAAGTTCTACACTCCCTCTCCACCGACTCCTTCATCAATGGTCTCAGACGCTTCATTTCTGTCAGAGGCCCTGTAAGACAATTGAGATGTGACAGGGGAACAAACTTTGTAGGTGCTGAGGCGGAGTTCAAACGATGTGCTGAATCCAGTGAGAAACAAGTAAAAGACTTTCTCCTGAAAGAGGGATGCGACTTCATCGCTTTCAAGTTCAATGTACCTGCTTCTAGCCACATGGGCGGAGTGTGGGAGCGGCAGATCCGCTCCATACGTCAGGTCTTAGATGTTCTGCTACACCAGGCAGGCCAACAACTAGATGACGAGTCGTTGAGAACTTTGATGTGTGAGGCGGCTGCCATTGTAAACAGTCGTCCGCTAACCACCGACCTCCTGAATGAACCAACACATTCCACTCCATTGACTCCTAATCATCTGTTGACTCAAAAGTCGAGGGTCATTCTTCCACCCCCTGGTAGTTTCTCTCGAGAAGATGTCTACGCGAGGAAACGATGGCGGAGAGTACAACACTTGACAAATGAGTTTTGGTGTCGATGGAAGAAGGAGTTTCTTTGTCAGCTTCAGTCGCGACAGAAGTGGACCAAGCCACATCGCAACATGAGAATAGGAGATATGGTAATTATTAAAGACGATAACACTCCTCGCAATGTTTGGCCTCTTGGAAGAATCGTTGAACTGTATCAATCAAAGGATGACTACATTCGTAAGGTTAGGGTCATGGTAGGAGACAGAAAATTAGACAATGTGGGGAAACGAAGTAACCCAGTGACTTACCTTGATCGTCCCATCCACAAACTAGTTCTTCTTCTTCCGAGTGAAGACCAGGAATAATTCCCAGCCAAGGAGCCACGTGACTCATTAAGAAAGAATAAAATGCTCATACAGAATCTGATAATTTTCAAGTTAATTTGATATTTCGATCTGGACTATAATTCACCAAAACTTTCTTTGAGAACTCTGCATGGAGCACAGTCTGAACTCTAGACTAATCATAAGATATGAATACATCAATTTGTGGGTTATGGAAACAGAAATTGACTGTGTTAAAAATTTGAAGTAAAACTTTGATTTTACTATTGTTCTAAACATTCTGAGTCTGATTTAAGACTATACTGCTTCGTAAATTTCAGACAATGAGTCTGATTATTGCAGAATAATTGCTTAATCATGTTGTTTTTTTCATACACAATCAAATTCAATTTGATCGAACATACATCGGTCTGGAAATTAGACATATTCTTCTCTTCATTTTCTTTCAGAAGAAAATTAACAATTTTGTATATTGCATATTTTCAAAGTTTTATAAAGATGCAAAGTGGAGAAAGTCTTGAGAACAAGTATGCTTCCAGTCGTATTCAAACTTCAAAGATGACTTTGTGTGTATTTCAGAATATTTCAATATTTTCATATACATGTATATAATGAGCAGGAAGAACGCATAAGTATATATCATAGAATGTTGAAATCTTCCAAGGAAGAGTGTTGATTTATCTAAAACATCTAAAGTTTTGACTGAATTCAAGTTGAATTCATCTGAGCTATGGTACACTATGCAATTCGTCTTTCTATTATATTGATGCAGATTATATACACGTATCTCACATGCATCGAGGTCTGAATCTATATATATGATGTCTGAAGATGAGATTATAAAATTTATAACAACGATTGTCTTCCTTTTTGGCAGAAGCCTTTTTTCTTGGTTTAGATAAATATTCCATGAAAATAGAGGAAAGGTACAAATATTGGAGGTTAAGTTCGTATTCTACCAAAATGATTTGTTTCTTGATTATGAATACTTATTGATTTCTTGAAGTAGTCAAATTGTGTGAACTTGATGTTTTTATCTATATACAAAGAAAATGAAAAAAAAGGTGAAAGGCAGAAAAATAGTAAATTGATGTTTTTGTTTTACATTGAAAGCCTTTCGAGTACTACGACACTTTCGAATTGGATTTACGCTTGAAAATTATTGTCAAAATTCAAGTATGACATTTTGCGATATCAATGTTTCATTATCATGTTTTGAAAGATGTAGTTTGAGTTCCTCATCATTTGTATATAGTACTTAGTGTATCATCTTATGGTTGATGGTATAATTTTACAGCCAAGGAATGTGATTTTGTGAAAATTTTCTAGGAAACGTTCATGTATACTTAGTCTAGTAGCGTAAATATATCTTTTAGAAGTATACATGTATGTAGTCTATGAAGTACTGAAATTTAGATTTATTCATTGCAGATGTTTTCTTGAGGTAAATTAATGCTTAATTTAAAGGAGCCATGTGATAAAAGTACATCTGAATTGATAAATTAGCGCACCAAAATTAGCGCAGAAGTGATTTAGCACTTTTTGTATATATACTTTCACTATTGCACTACCTGATTAACATATTTGTATCTAGCACTCCCTTAGTCAATGTGTACACTTACATAGCACCATGACAGTGCATTTGATTTTTGGACATTGGGTTGTGTGAGGGACCGGGATTTTGCCCTTCAAAATCACAAACATCCTGGCTCAGAAGACATTCAATTTACTTGAGAAAGCAAGCAAAGAGGTTAGTTGATGTTTTATTTGATATATTTTTTAATTATGGTCTAAGCATAAAGTGAGATTTTAGAGATCTTTTTCTTGGTTCATAATGACAAATGATAATGTGTATGTAGTATGTATAATGTATGTACAAACTATAGCAGGCTCATCGATCCCATTCATAATCAAATAAGACTCAAGAAACTACATTTTGTACTACATTTATTATATGATATATCATTGTACTTTTATTATAATTGTATTGAGATCAAATCTGAATGTTTGTAGTTTGAAACCTTTAATGAGTAAACAATCATATGTATAGTGGAGAGAATTTGGAATCTAGTTTATATTAGACCATTTAGGTCTTCCAAAGATTGATGTTGCTCTAGTGATATTCAAGATGTTTCATTTTGCTGGTATTTATGATTCCTTTTTCTTTATCATTGACTCCACAGTTTTCACGGATTAAAGATATCAATCAGATTAAAGGAACGAATTGGTTCGAAAAAAGGATTAAAAGTACCAATTGGATTCAAAGGATTAAAACTGCCAAATGGATTGATTGTATGGATTTGATATCAGATTAATCGATTAAACAACGAAATCCTGTAGAGGCCTTTGTTCGCTTGTCTTTTGTTGTCGACCTCACTACAGCCACACAAGCATTGATACATATTTACCCGCAAAAATTGTGATGTGAAATTTGGTCTTAAAAGATGATTGCGCCCAGTTATTTTGGTAGAGTTATCCCCAACAAGTTATATATCACTGGAAAGGTCTCACTCTAAAGAGTTGAAATATGCATGTTATTTCCCTATAGGGTGTAAAGTTCATCTGATTCTCAGATTTGTTGGGAAGTATGTTTTTTTCACAGTTTTCCACATATTTTTACCTTTAACTTTTTATGACATTACCCTATGCCTTTTCTGATTGCATTTTTGAATTCCTCAGACAATTTCCTTTCAGAATATATATACTTTTATGGGTAAAGGATGTCAAACATAAGAAAAAAATACAATTGTATAAAATGGTGCGATTTTCAAGGAAAATTTGAGTTGTAACGGAAATGGGCCCAACTCAAAACGCATGGCCAAATACATGTATTTTTTTCTCTTTTCTTGTAACATATTGGTATTAAAACAAGTTGACAATTACTTATAATTTTAATAGGGAAACTATAAATTACAAGCTCTGCTTATTAATAGTTTGCCCGTCATATCCTCATCTTATTGATATATCTGTATCCAATCTGAACGTTTCAATTGCATAACATTTGTCCTATTTATAATGAATAATTGTGATGTCTTGTATTATTTCATTATTAATTATTTACTGTCTTTCGATGGACGTTACATTGTATTTGATATTTTATGAGATATGAAAAATAAACCAAACTGAAACTTAAAATTATAATGAATGGATGCAGTAGGTGGACAAAATGGGCATAGGTGGGCGGGCGGAAGGGTGAGCAAATGACCCCCAACCCCTCCCATTTTGGTGCCACCAATGATTGTTGTGAAAATAGAAAAAAGAAAGAAAGCAATTTGATTATTTTGTGTAGATTCTGTTTATAATTAATCGCTCTTATTATAATAACAAGTCAATATGGGAGGCATAAAACAAACAATCCATCTCTTGCTAAAACGTATTAATTTTTGTTACCAAAAGTCATTTCAAAGTAAACAGATATATAAACACGCCCTTGTTGGTCAATACTTGCAGCGATTGAGAACAAATTTAGAATGGGCCAAATATATAAAAATGAAACCTTATGAAATTGCTACAAAACTTTTGGATGAATATTGGTAATAAATATAAAAGTAATAATAATACAACTTTTAGAGCACACATAATTATCCAACTCAGTTAAAAAGGGGGACTTGTAATACGTTGTTAAAAATAAACCTGAGAACTATATTAATCCAAAGCCCTAAATTTCATTTCATAGCGATTTGATAGTTAATACACTAAAGTTTAAAAATGGGCATCTAATAATTTTTTGGAAAAAATATTGCATGGTGATATTCTAGAGGATTTTATCTTTGCTTAAAAGGAACACACAATTCATATCATGTCCCAAAAACAGTTTCGGCATACTTTTGCTCACTCCTAGCCCACTGTACGGGAAGAGGGACAAATAGGTGAAATACGTGACTGCCCTTTGAAATCCGGGACTTCTGATCACTCTGGGTGACCCCTCATTGGAAAGTGAAGTGCTTAATTGCCACAAATTCATACAGCAAGCATTGGACTACAAACGGACGGAAATGTGAGAGATTGGGGCGGGGGCTATAAAGTTGTGAAATTATACAAGTGGAACGCCCCTGGAAGTCTCGCCTGCATTACGCAATTCGATATAGCAGCAGTGCTGCCTTTGAGAAAGCTAATGAATAAGTATTCACTGAAGAAAACACTAATACGAAAATAAAATATTATGTCCATTGACTCCAAAATGACCTATGATCATGTGACCTAAGACACGCGCAAAACAATCATTGATACTTGATTACCGTTATGTCGATGTTTCATGAGCTAAATCCATAGACTTTAAAGTTATGATGACAGTTCCACAAATACCCCTAGCATTAACCAAGTTTGTTGACCCTAAATGACCTTTGACATTGGTCATGTGACCTGAACCTCGCACAGGATGTTCAAAGATAGTTGATAGCTCTTCTGACCAAGTTTCATGAACTAGATCAAAAAAGAAAAAATCCAAGTTATAATGACAATTCCTCAAAACCCCCCAACATGGCAAAAGTTCGTTGACCCTAAGTAACATCTGACCTTGGTCATGTGACCAGAAACTCGCGCATGATATTTAGGGATACACGGTGGTTCTTATGTCCAAGTTTCATGAAATAGATCCATAAAATTTTAAAGTTATGATGACCAGGCGAGGATCCAGGGGGGAGAGGCATGTGCCTCCCTTTTGAGAAGAAAAAGCGAGGTGTGCCCCCCCCCCCTTGAAATTGAAGACTTTTTTTGCGAGTACGAAATATCCTTAATTTGTGTTTGAAAACCTTTTTTTTTGCTTGTCCAATATTTTCGGGTACAAAATATCCTTCGTTTGTGGTTGAAAACCTTATGTCCAAGCTTCATTAAATAGGTCCATACACTTTCTAAGTTATAATGACGTTTCAAAAACTTAACCTTTTTTCTTTCTTTTTAACCCTTCCACAGGGTTCCTTTATTGAAATCACTATAATACATATTTTCATACAATACATAATTGAATGATTAACACAGTATATGACACACAGGTTAAATATGTACATTACAATATTCCATGAAATTGTCGTAATATTTGTATAAAAAACGAAAAATCCAAATGCAAATGAAAGAAAAAAACCCATAGAAGATATACAATGCGTCCCACAAAAAATGAAACCGAGGTTTATCGATGATTTATCATAACTCAGTAAAAAAATACCATAGACAAATGACCTACCATTTTGAAGCTTAGAATCTCCTCTTTCATCTGAAATTATTGAAATTATTTCTCATCCACGCATGAGTGAGCAAAAACAATTTGAAGAGGGGATACCAAAAAGTCATTTGGCGGGCTGTATCTGGGTTTCAAAAAGTAAAAGAAATTTTAAAAAGTTTAATATCTGTTCTTTAATATGATACCTTAATTTATACAGAAAATGGTAAAGAAATATCAAAGTTCTTGTTATTTGAAATATAGCTTGAATTTCAATAATTTGAAGAGGTTTTACAGGCGAGTGTTAAAACTCACTCGACACACTGTTTTGTTGACAATCAGCCATGCATTAAGTCTTTTGTTAGCCATGCGATAGCTTCAGTGGGAAACCGGCGAAAACACGTTTATTTAATGAAATTATGGAAATACAAGCCATGTTTCGAGGGAACATAACTTTTTTACTTCTTGACCATTTTTGGTGATTAAGGTATCAAATAAAAGAGCAGATATCGAACTTTTTAGGCATGTGATTTTCTTTTTGAAATTCAGATACCCCCGCCAAATGAGTTTTTGGTATCCTTTCTTCAAATTGTTTTTGCTCACTCATGCGTGAATGAGGACTAATCTAAGTAGAATAAGATGAAAGAGGATATTCTAAGCTTTACACTGGTAGGTCATTTGTCTATTGTATTTGTGATAAAGTTATGATAATCTCGGTTTCGTTATTCCTGGGATGCACTGTGTGTGTGTGTGTGTGTGTATATATATATATATATATGTGTGTGTGTTGTGTATATTAGAATGATATCTGAGAGATTTAATGTAATAAAATAAAAGATGACCACCTTTTTATTAATTTCTTCTCTTTCAGATTTGTTTTATATATATACTTTTCCATACCGTGATAAGATTTTATTTCAGACAAAATAAGGTCGAAAACTGGAAGACAGTGTTGGCATTTTGCTGCAAAAATTTCTTTTCTAACGATTATAAAATTCAATTAAGAGCACCATTATTGTTTCCGTAAAACCAAATAGTTTATTCTGGTTTGAAATTTTGATGTGCAAATTGTTACGAGAAAACCAAATTTCGAGTTGAGACCATATTTTGTTTGTGTGGGCACAAGAAAAAATATGTATAATAGTTTCTTCATTATTATTTAGCAAAATTACAGAAGTTATCTGTAACTAATCTAAATCGTAACAAAGCATCTTTCATATAAATAATCATATTCACTATTTTGAACTGAAACCACCTCATGTTGACATCTGCAGTTGAATAAAAAGGTATTTGATATTAAAACCTCCATATAGTGTTGTCAACAGCGTTCTCGCCAGTGTATAATACGCATGGTTCAAACACCATGCGTGCGGAAATGGAGATCAAGTGGAACCATGCGTAAAATTTCAGCGACATGCGTGGAAAAATTAAATGGAAATATTCATAAAAAAATAATACACTCCATGAACTCATCTTAGTGATATCAACTTAATTTATCGGGTTGCGCCGAAGTCCCATCAACTTAAGACCACTTACAGGCCTACTACGGCTAGGAAAGTGGCAAGGCGCCCAGCTAGCTCGCGGCTGCTCGCTACGGTTCTCCTCCCGACTCCCTGGTCCTTTCATTCTCTCCCAGTCATCCATGCAGACATAAAAACCACACACACAAATTCTCTCCCCATCATCACAAGATCAACTCACTGCAAACATTATACACACACAGGACACAACGCAAGCACATGTTTGACCGTGGTTTGACCCTGGCAATTGTTTCTTCGAAGTGATTGTTTATATTTTTTAATGCTGTGATGATAGAGTGATTTCCGTGCTTGACTGATATCTGATTTGATTTAATCCAAGTTTGAATGTGTGGTACTTGGTTTACTTGAGGTCTGTATGTTTACTGTTTAGTATTTTTAGCCCATTATTTGTCAAGAAACATCTGCATTCGTGTCCAAATACAATGTAAAAAGATAAAGTTTTTGTAGAACTTTCGTACAATTCTGAAAAAAGTAATTTTATCATAAAATATACCTGCAAGCCTGCAAATGTGAAGTTGAAATTATTTAAATGATGCATTAAAAAAAAAGACTATCCATCATGAATGCCGTCCAAAGCCTCTCTTTGCAATTAAATTTACCCTGACCTAATTTCTCAACACAGGCCATGTAGCAGCCAAACCCAACACAGAATGAAAAGGGCGGCAATCTTGTAACCCCTCCCCCCCCCCCACCGCAAGAATATCAGATTTCCAAACATGTGCTTCTCAAGATTGTGCAATACTAGCGGAGACAAAGAAAGTTATGTAAACAACTCGCAGAGGGTTGGGACTAGTCTTTGTTTTCAGTCACTTAAGAAAATGGCAAACTGGATAAAGGTGAAATACATCCTTAAAAAATGATTGTTTGGAATGACAAGACTAAGATTAAAGGAAATATGACTGAAAAATATCCATAGTTCAATCGCTAATTTCATTACTGACAGAACAATAATATGTGTTTTATTAACTTCTGGTCAATATTCCAATATGACAAGACTCCCATTTAAGACTAGCGAGCAAATGATGGTGGGGGGTTCTGGAATGAAAACAAAAAAAAAAAACTTCTCACAAAAGTCACACACAAATCCCAATACACTAACTTTGATGATACAATCACGAGTGTTGCTTAAAGCAACGCACGTGCTCTCTACTGGCTTTGTACAGTCACAGAAATACAACACACACGATAAATCCTCAGTCACATGCACACGGCATACACTGCAGGCTCCAACTCCAAGCAGAGAAAGTTTGTCCTCTGCTCGAAGTAAATCATTCTGTCAGCTCCAAATTCCATGTTTTTTCTATCTCAGTGCTTGGATTCGGCGCTGGCTCCCAAGCCTACTGAACGGCAAGTATCTGTGCATTTGTGTGGGCTTAAAAATACGCCACAATGGGGCTTCCTTAGCGTCTCTATTTGATGAAAAGGCCGTCGCTTCCGCGCTCCGCGCGGGGGTGAACCCCCCCTCCCGCACCCACCCCCCAGGAGTGCCAGCACAAGTCCCCGACATGCGTGATTTTTTTTCTGGCGAGAACGCTGGTTGTCAAAGTCAAACGTTTGTTTCCATTTGATGCGATCTTTCAACTTGCACTTCAAAAAAGTATTGTAAATGTGAGCACAACCTTTTTTAACTTTAACGACCAAAAGCAATGCTTCTGGAATAGGTTCCATAGCTTTTGGTATTACATGTTTATTGAAACTATATCGAGTGGCGTTGCGTAGGCCATAATATTGAAGAAAATTTGCGTGTACATTGTATTTGCGTTGAAAATCAAAATATGAGAGAAATTTTTCATCTGTTCCTAAAATATCATTCACAAAACGCACCCCATTAACACACCAAGACCTAAAAAATATTACATTATTATTCATTTTAATTTTTGGATTATTCCAAAGGGCTAGGCATGCAACGTCATCAACAAGAAGGCGGGTAAGATCTGATAAGGCAAAAAATACCTGTGCCCGAGATGGGTTATTCATTGATATAGCAAGTGATTTATACTGCTCAGCCCCGAATAATCGAAAAGATGTATATGCTGTAGGGCAATTCCACAGGTTGGTCCAAATCATGTAACGTGAGTAACCGACACATTCCAAAGATTTGCCAGGAGCATAATAGAATTTCCCAAGTTTTGTTTTTATACAAAGGATAGTCAGACTGTGTACTTTGTTGTGATAAGGAGATGTTTAGTTCCTATCAATAATAATGGAGTTACAGCTCCAAGTATGAGTCAAGGTGTCTCCAAATGTAACGTGAGTAACCGTGGAATAGCCCTGTAGGCAAAAATGGCTGAAACATGAGAAAAGTAAAATTTTCAAAACAAGAAATGAACCTTCTTATCCATGATTTTTTTAATGATTTGGAATGGATAAAAATATCAGTCATCCTAACACCACCCTCACCCTACGACTGACACATTTGTTTCCTACTTATTTTATCGGGTTAACCTTCTCAGATAAATTCGTAAAAACATCGGTGAAAAAACAAGTAATTTATTTTGGTATTCATATAGATTTAACAATGGTTACCTCCGTAAGGGAGTCAAAGATCTTTTTCGCCATACCGCCATCTGACGTTTTATTTCTTTAAACTTTTCCTGATAATTGTAATCAACCATTTTTGATAGTTCAACTGAAAAGTCTAAATCCAGTTCAATTTGTACTCGTTTAAAATCTCTTTCTTGAAAGTTCTATTCTTCCCAATCCATATCACCTGGGTTTTAGTTATGTTAGTTTTAAGGTTGGATATTCTTTCTTCAAATTCATCAAGTGTATCAAGGGCACAATTTAAATCCTGTTCTGAACCATTGAGTGTCAAAAGGGTATCATCTGCGTATTGTAACACTTTAAGTGTTTTCCATTAATATGCATTCCCTCTAGTTTGTCTGAGTGTCCAATTAAAATACCAAGAATCTCACTAACAAAAAAAAAAGATATGGAGATAAAGGATCTCCTTGACGACACCATCTTCCTATATTAAACCTATTTGTACAATGTCTGTTAACTGACACACAATAGGTTGCGTCTGAATTAAATAGTTTTATGCACCTTTTAATGGATGGACCGAAGCGAAAAAAATCCGGGACATTGAAAAGAAAATTATGTGATACAGAATCGAAAGCTTTTTCAAAATCAACAACGAGAAGCAGGCCAGCTATATCATGTAATTCACTGTAAAGTAATGTGTGATGCAATGAACGAATGTGTCAATTATCAGAGATATTTATCGTCATCTAACCTCTATCTCGTTATATCATCATATTTTCAAGATTAAAACTATAGGAACTGCAACGTCTGATTGCAAATCACAAATGTCTTTAAAAAAATACTTCACTCCCGAATGAAGGTGCTTTATGTCACAAAAAGACAAGCCATTGACATATGAGGGAATGAGGTCATCGAAATATTTTTTTACGAAGATGAATTAGCATTTGGTGCATTTATTCTAAACCTCCATCTCATTGTAAAATTTCTGACTAAAAGTACCCGTGAGGTGGATCATATGACTATGACCTCTGGATCATCATCCTGCGTTACACAGTTGGCGATTTTCCCCAACCCTTTTCAGGGTTTTATTTTTCACGAGAATCTACAGTGGGATTGGGATGGGGCACAGTCCCATATGGTTGTCTAGGCTTCGTGATGAAATGACAACATCAAAATCATAAAAAATATAATCACGGAGTCCTCTAGGCTAATTCCAACCATCCTGCCTAGCTGCATATGGATTTATGGTATACACAACACACAATGAAAAATGAAATCACCAAAATTACGTATTTCTATACAGTTCATTTTTTCATTAAGAACTTGGGGATCTTTTTTTTATTCACAAGAACGCTCAAAACTGAATTTTGAACATTTTTGTGTAGGCCCTCTGTTGGTGGAAACTGGAAAGTAATATTTCAAGAAAATTTACACTTTTCAACCTCTATTTCTAATTTAGAAAAAAAAAAAAATATCATTGAACAAAATTACTTAAGAGCCATGTTATATAACGAATAGTTGTAATGAGAACTGACAGTGTAAAAAATCGAGCATTTGTCCCAAAGAACGAGAGAAAATATTGCGAATCTTATTTCCGGGAGTAGTGGGATGGGGTGTGGCCCACTGCCTCCTGGCTATGCGTGGCATGCCTGGGCGAAAACTCAATAACATTTAAAACTTAAATTAAATAAATATTTTAATGGTAGCAGAATGGAATATCACTTACGTTACTCCAGGTCTAGAGTGTTCTTTGCTACACTGATCGCTTAAAGTTGAGATGTCCTCGAACGAACTAGTACCGTACGTTTCAATCAAGGGGTCACCCTCGCGTTCCTGTCTTGCATAGAACATACAGAACAGTAACGACTTAGAATATGAAGATAAGAAAATGTTAACCACGGAGTGAGCACTGCAGTACCATTGTAGCACCTCCAGATTCATGTAGACAGTGCGCATCTATCCACTTTTTCTGCAGTGGTTTTGTCAGTTGGAATCCTAAAGTGTATTACGACCTGCATACCTGTAATTGCACCAAGATTTCCAGACAACAAACGTAAAAAAGGCAACCCATCCACCAGAACAATGCAGGATCAACGAACTGCTTTCATATCGGCTTTCATAATTAAAGCGAGATCAGGTGACTGATGTGAAGTTCACCAATTACATTCACTCGGATTGCCCATGCATTTTTTCTAAGCTCTTGTCTGTGTTGTTCTTATTTACGACTCTGGGTTTTCCCCACCTCTCGGCTAACTTATGGACTGCCAAAAGGGCCTTCGATTCAATTTATAAATAATTTCATTCAAGTATAGAAAAAAATGTGTGTATAATAAAGAAATCATTACATGAATGGTTGATAATAGAAAAGACTGATTTCATCTATACACGGTAATAAAAAGACCAAAGAATCTAAAGACTGATTTCCATTAGGACCGTGTCCGTGGGGAACCATTATATACAATTGACATAATAAACATTGCAAACCAGTGTTTAACGAACATTCAATATGAACAGAAACATTAATAAAATATTACAAAGAGATCATAGAAAGATGAAGAGGAGGGGAGATCGGAGGGAGAGGAAGAAGAACGAGGAGAAGGAGAAGAAGATGTAAAAGATTAAAAAAAAACAGAAAAAATGAAAAAGAAGGAGAAAGAAGACGAAGAAATGATTAACTGTTCACAAAGACATCAATTATATAAAACAATGAAATATAATTTATCGAGCAATTCGAAACATAATAAAATAAAATGTCGACGTGTAAATGGATTTTGGGAGATATTTCGTATGTTATTCCTGAGGTCAAATACTGCCAGACACAGCTGAAATTAGTTCCGGGTCAAACCATATATTGAACCGTCTATTCTGTGCGCGACAGCGGGGAGGTCTCTGTCGAAAAGGGGTGAATGGGTAGAGTAGTTCGTCCTAAGATTCGGAGCTGACGAGACATGTCTTTTATCCAAAGTACAGGACGAAACTGCTGTTTTGATTCACCCATTCTCGTCAAAGGCTTCTTGGTTGCCCAATTTCGTGATGGGCATTTGACACTACCGTTTTTATCTCAGGTATTCTATTCTGAGCCATCCATCATAAATTATTATCATGGTAGGCATATCGAAAACTTGCATACAGTGTACCGGACATGTAAAAACATAGCAGACGACGTTTGCAGACCTCGCGATCATTTGATTTGATTTTATTGATTTCCGTTTCACAACATAAGAATGATAAATATAACATGATAAGGTCGAAAATAATGCAAAACATAATAGATATGTATAACATAATCTTAGACTTAAGGAACATGATTTAACAAATAAAAAAAAACCTAATATGACATTTGTATTTGAAAGTAAAACGGAGAGTCTTGCCGAAAAAAGCCAAGCTTGTACAAAAGGCAAGCCCCTAAATAAACTTAGTTTCATTACACACAAAAAACACTGAGTCGTAATGATATGTAGAACTTTTGTTTACAAATAAATACAAACAGCATTAAGGTGGAAGGGGGGTTAGGGGAAGAAGAGGGGAGGGATAGAGAAGTGCAGTGCACATGACGTAGAAAGAAAGCGGGCAGCAGGAGCAGGTACTTTGGCTAATTACGATTTTAAAAAGAAAAAAGCAATAACAAATTATACATGTATATGTATATAATATGAAAGCATACAATACACATATACATGTACATTAACGCCGAGAATACAAAGAAAGAAAAAAAACAGTTATTCAGCATGACCTGCTTGCAACGAGTATTGCAAAATTAACATTTTTTTCAGTTTGCGTTTAAAAATATGTATATTAGGGGATTCTTTAAAATCTTGAGGCAGAGAGTTCCAGTAGGCAGGCCCGGAGAAGACAAATGAATTCTTTGCAAATAAAGTTCTTGTTAAAGGAAGGTGATAATATTGTCGTTGCCGTGTTGGGTAGCAGTGTACTGATGCATTTTTTTGGAACATATTTGAAAAAATAGTGGGGAGATCCTCCTTGCTTAATTTGAACATAAATTGGCTAAGTTCAAAGAGATATATGTCACTTACTTTGAGAATGTTGTTTTCAAAAAATAGGGTATCAGTATGTGATCTAAAGTGTGTTTGAAAAATTATTCTTAAAGCTTTTTTCTGGAGAAGTAGTATTCTATTTAGTTGTGTTTGTATTGCACATCCCAAGGCAATTATTCCGTAATTAATATATGGTAGAATAAGGGTGTAGTATAATGTTAACAAAGTTCGAGAAGGGAGAAAAATTTTTAGTTTATTAATAATTCCAATGTTTCTGGAAATTGTTTTACATATACTATCAATATGAGGCTTCCAAGATAATTTGTTGTCAATAAGGACACCCAAGAATCTGGTAGTGGAAACATTATTAAGAACAAAATTATCGAAGAAAATACTGTCTGGTAGAGTATTAATTTTATTGCTAAAAAGCATGTAGTTTGTCTTCTGGTGATTAAGTGAAAGTTTGTTGGCTTTGATCCAATCTGTAACATTTGTTAGTTCAGAATTTACGATTCTAACGAGTTGATTAATATCATCATGGGAAAAAAAATATTGGAGTCGTCAGCAAAAAGTATAAATGAAAGCAAATCTGATGTATTTTTAATATCATTGATATAAGTAATAAAAAGAAGTGGGCCTAGTAGGCTACCCTGGGGGACACCGCACGTAATTGGAAGAGTAGATGAAATGCTATTATTAACTGATACAAATTGGGTCCTGTCAGTGAGGTAGCTCCTGAACCACTCCAAGGCCTTCCCTCTAACTCCATAATGACGTAGTTTATGAAGAAGAATTTCATGGTTTATAGTGTCGAAGGCCTTGGAGAAGTCCAGGAAAATACCAACAGTATGACAACTATTATCGATGGAAGTGGTGACCTTATTAATAAATGACAAAATTGCATGGGAAGTACTATGGTTTTCACGGAATCCAAATTGGGAGTTTGAAAAAATGTTGTGTAATTTGAAAAAAAGCACTTGTTCTGGTATGGACAAGTTTTTCGAGAATTTTAGATAATGAGGTTAGTAAGGATATCGGACGATAGTTGGAAACGAGTTGGCTATCACCCTTTTTGAACAGTGGGATGACTTTGGAGATTTTCATTTTATTTGGGACCCGTCCAGTGCTAAGAGAGGTGTTAAAGATATGTACCAATGGGTCAACGATGGCTGCAATAATTTTTTTTAGTAGAAAGTTAGGTATGCCATCGTACCCCGGACTTTTCTTATTCTGTAGATTGCGAACTATATTTATTATTTCCATTGGATTAGTAGGATTAAAAAACATAGAATTTGGGTTAGGGTCATCGAGGAAATCGGAAAATGATTTGTTAGCTCGAGGTATATTTTTAGCCAAGTTGTTGCCAACATTTGAAAAATACAAATTTAACTCTCCCGTGATTATGCTACTGTCATCTGTGATAGTATTGTTTGACTTTATTTTTGTGATTGTAGAGCTTTTTTTCTTTTTGTTCAGTACATTATTGATAATCATCCATGTATTTTTCATATCATTCTTGTAGATGTTTAATTGAGAAGTGTAGTATTCCCCTTTGGCGATACGTAATAATGTGGTAAGGGTGTTTTTATAACAAGTGTACTTAGAACGAGAGTTTTCGCTTGGTTTAGAGATGTATTTATAATAGAGGTTATTTTTACGGTTAATAGATCGTAAGAGAGATTTAGTAATCCAGGGATGTATTGGGATTTTTTTATAATTTGATTTTCGGTTGGTAATAATAGGAACATGGGTATCTAAAGAAGACGTTAATTTGGTTATAAAAGAGTCGTAGGCTACATCAACGGCTGTGGAGTCAAAACTGGTCGACCAGTCTGTATTGTCTAAATCATTAATTAAACGGGAAATGTTATCATCGGTTATTTTACGATAGGAAGTATTATATGATTCATTCTTAAAAAGTTTATTTTTAGACAACTTCGCAAAAATTGAAAAGTGATCAGAAATATCGCTAAGGACTATACCAGCTATGGGGGCAGGGTAAGTTACATTACTAAAAATATTATCTATAATAGTTGCAGAAGTGCTAGTTACTCTCGTTGGTTTAGTAATTAGTGGTAAGAAAGAATTAGTCAAGAACATTTCAAGGAACTCTTGCGAAATATTGTTAGTGTTGCAATTCATTAAATTGATGTTGAAGTCCCCCATAAAAAAGCATTCTTTATTTTTAAGAACTGGATTGAGTAAAAACTCTTTGAGGGTTTCCAGAAAATGTTGAGTATTCGAATTTGGAGGTCGGTATAAAACTCCCAATATCAGATTTTTTCCTTTAGGGTTAATGATTTCAACAAAGAGTGATTCTAAAGCATCATTGGATAAAGTCATATTATTTATAAGATTATATTCGTATTGTTGGGGTATATAAAGTGCAACACCACCACCGGGTCTAAGAGTTCTGTTATTAACAACTAGATTAAAATCAGAGAGTGCATAAAGAGAACAAGGATTTTCCGAAAACCACGTTTCAGTTAATCCAATGACTGAGTGTTTGGGAAACTGATTATTATCAAGAAATAATTTTAACTTATCGAAATTTTTGTTGGCACTACGAATATTAAGATGGAGAAGAAAAATATCCTCTTCAAGACTGCTAGAGTTAATGAAAGATTTAAAATTTTGTTCTGTAAAATACTGTGAAGTATTAAGCGGTCGTTTGGGTCAAAGATCGAGTTAAGATCAGCAGTATTATCATTCAGGAAGTTTTTTATATAAGCATCAAAATAGGGGTTTTCTAACGTAGCGCCGTGTTGTGATGAAAGAGACAACAGGTCATCGTTGCATAACGAGCTGAATGGAAAGTCAGACAAATCAGCCGTCGGAGCTGGGAAGAATTACACTAGATACGCTAAAAGAGTAGACACGCCGCCGTGCTCCTGCTCCTGATGCTGTGCAAGAAATGGGAGACTGAGGAAATAAAAAATATGCTGTGCAAGAGAAAGGACAATACAAGTTTAAAGGAAGAAGAGTAAATAGAGAGAAGAGATAAGAAACCCGAACCAAACCAGATACAAAAACGAACATTACTACTTTGAAGATGTTGTAGAAGAGAGGGAAAACGAGAAACAAATGAAACATGCAAGAGAAAAAATAAATAGAAAAAGAATAAAAAATAAATGTAAAAACGGATGTGATTGAGAACGCTATACAGACAAGGCCACGTGAAGGGGAAATAAGAATACTTTGCATTTCTCCCCTTAGGAAATATAAAATCGTTGATTTTATCTTATGAAAACGAGAACAATTCAGCAGATGTCCCATGAATAGTTGTAAAAGCAGTTACTAACACGCAGGTCTCATCCGCTCCACTGCGGCCGCACGGCAAGTCATACATCATCGTATGACTAGTGGTGCAGAATGTTCCATTGCGGCTTTATGGGGGAAATAGCATTACAGAGGGATAAAATGTCTTCACAAATAATGTTTCAGCGTTGATTCGCAATAAAATATGTCGATTTCATAAATCATCCTTACATTCAAAATCATTTAAAGTGAAATGAATAAGCAAACTTAAATTTCAGACTTACCAATGCAGTGATAAGCTAGGACGCACCCCTCGTATACATAATGGACCCGTCACAACATTGAGAGACATTTCCAACTTTCAGAGAATAAAATTGATTTTTGTTGGCAAAAATAATGGTATCTGATATATTTATATCCATAGTTCGGACTGACAAGGTATATATATTTATATATTCCTAATAAAATGTTCAGCACTGCAATGGAAAGAGCTAGAAAACCGCTGTTACTCGAACAACACACCGACATACACAAAAGCTCTGTCCAGCCCTGTGTGTTGAATGCACGTCGAGTGTAGGTTTGCTCTTCGGACATCAGTATCACAATGAAAATCTCCTCTGATTTGATGATAAAAGTGCACTATTTCCTTATTAACCAATCTCCATGGTTCTTTCATGAGTATTTGCCTTACAATGTGCCCTTTATTATAACCTGGGCGGAAATTCTTGATACCATCACCCAACGATGTGACGACGGATGTAATCCACCCGGGTACTATAAAAATGTTCCCCTAACCCATTATCCCAATACATATTCCTGACTATGGATGGTTTTTAGTGATTTTAATGTAATAAAGTGCCACATTTCCCACCAATTGAATGTAAAAAAAATTATGGTCATCTGATAGAAGTTATTAACATTCATTTCAGGGGGGCGGAAATTCTATCTGAATCAACGCTTGTCCTTGATACACACTAGTTCGTGAAAAAGGGGTGTGATGCAAGGGAATTCTTCGTGTTATAAGGGTGCGCGCGTGCAGCGAGGATTTTCTGTCCGCTGGTTTTCCATATGAAGAGCAAACAAAATATATATAATTTTCTTTTACTCTTGTCACAAACAGTCCAAAATAATTGCTTCCCATTTTTACACTCTTTATAATAAAAAAAGAGATTAGTTTTATTAATTAATGTATCACTTTGTTCATTATACAAAGTGTATAAATGGGAAACATTTCTTTGTTTACTGTTAATGATAAGAATAACAGAAAATCATGTAATTGATTGTTATAAAAATAAAACATGGCATAGTGGTTCAATAGTAGAGCGCCTGTGTGATATAGGCTCGATCCCTTTTCGAGTCATTCCAAAGAAAGTTGAAAATAGGACCCTCTGTCATCTAGCCAGGCGCTCGACATATTATATTTTGTCCCTTTTGGCTGCCCATATAAACTCACGTAAAAACAACAGTTGAATCTCCGGGCGTCGAAATATTGCGCAATTCCATAAGTTTCCGCCTACTCACCATTCAACATTGCACAACCCCCCCCCCGGGGGGGGGGCACTTACATTGACGAGTGGATACCATGCGCGACCAAAAAAAAACACGTCTGGGTCACGTTACGTACGTAACGTGATAAACTGATGCATCCTATTTATTATAACAGAAGTGCTTGAAATGTCCAGTTTTCAGGCCATAATATCATCAGATTTCGCTACCTCATTAGGCATTAATGATTAAGATATCAATATAATAATTAAATTGTTCCTTTTGTCCTAAAGGTGTCCGGTCCTATGTTAAAACTCAATGTCATAATTGTGCGATACATATTCACCTCTCAGTTATCCTACAAAGTGCTTGAAAAATAGAGCTGAAATTGACTCATTTTTCAGATCGAAATATCAAATAGTTTAGGCTCGCTTTGATTTTCATGATAAAAGATGTATTTTAGAATGCCCAGATTCTAGGTCTAAACACGAGAGCACGTTTATTCAGATACTCTTCTTGTTTTCTTTTATCCAGTTTCAGATCACAATATCAAAAATTTCTGCTCGCACTTCGTGCTCGGATTATTAATGTAGATCCCCTATTAATTCTTTTCATGATTTACAAATTAAACATGAATAGTATCCCGTTTTTAGGTCTAAATCTCGATTTTCTCGGCTCGCGCTTCGAACTCGCATTAATTGCTTAGACCCTTAGTTATAAACCTATCCTGTTCACGATTAAAAAATTGATCAAAATTTTAAAATGTAGAAATGTCAAAATTTTCCAGCTCGCGCTTCGCGCTGCCATTATTTGATTGTTAATATGTAACGTCTTCATGGCTATTAAGTAGTCCTTATCAGGTACCTTTTCGATCAGTTCAAAACATAGAATTTTCTGCTCGCGCTCTGCGCCCACATTATTAATGTAAGGAAGATCCCCACTTGCTCATCCTTTTCATGATTTACAAAACTTGGACATGTTGGAATAGAGTGTCTCGTTCAGTAGGTCCAAATCTTAAAATTTTCCGCTCGCGCTTCGCGCTCGCATCAATTATTTGGTTATATAACTATTCTGTTTGAGTTTCAAAAGTGCATAGAATTTCCATTCTGTAGGTAAAAATGTCAAAAAAATTAAGCTCGCGCTCGCATGATTTGATTTTTTGAATATGTTACGTCTTCATGGCTAACAGCAAGCAGTCTTTAACAGAACATTTTCCATCAGTTCATATCTGCTCGCGCTTCGCGTTCGTAGTAATTATTAATTTGCATACACATCATTTTCAGGAAAACAAACATTGCCCAGAATGTTAAAATTTTAGGAAAAAATACATAAGATTTCCAAATAATTTAAACACGCGCTTCGCGCTCGCATTAAATAAATAATGATTATGATATATATATTTATCTTTATTCATAAGAATAAAGCTAAGAAGTGACGATTAGGAATACTCCTCCAAAGAAACCCAAAATCATCTTCGAGCGGCCGATCAGGGAAAATATGGCTGAAAAAATTCCGGCCCCCCTCCTAAGGCTGGATCCCCTTTGTCGAATTGTCTGTTGGTTTCACATGCAAGTTGATTTTTTTCTCTGCAAATCACATTTGGTAGATTTCAAAGACTATTATAACTACGTGATATAACTCTGTCGTTCTTTCGGGTATTTTGGCAATTATCTTTCCCCCACTACAATCAGATCGATGGTCTAATATTCCCAGATCGGTTGATACAATGATAGCTAAACTTAATTGGTCTATGTATTGATTGGTCCAATTACTTCTTGTCTTTAAACCCATTTGGTATAACGACCCATGTACAGGGGCGAAACAGCGAAACAGGGGTCGGTTACCAGGGGGCGGGATAAGAGCAAAACAATCTACCGGTAATGAATAGGCAGTGGCGAATAACGAATAACGAGGCACTATATATATATATATATATATATATATATATATATATATACAGTGCGTATCAAAGAAAAGTTTACACAATATCCTGAACATTTTTCCACATTTCAACATTGGTACAGATCCATTTAAGCAAATGACGATATAACTGTCGAAAAATGAGTGAGCACCACTTACTTTTGAAAAGTTAGTGAAAAATGATTTGCGCAGAACTTTGAAATAGTTATGTGAATAAAAGTAGACCTTAATCATGAAAAACGCATTGGATTTATCTTGTAAAATTGATTTTAAGATATCTTTTATTAGTGGATTAGTCTTCGGACTTTGAAACAGAGGGTCGTTGGTTCGAATCCCAGCCATGGCGTAATTTCCTTCAGCAAGAAATTTATCCCCATTGTGCTGCACTCGACCCAGGTGAGGTGAATGGGTACCCGGTAGAATTTTTCCTTGAACGCTTTAGCGCCTATTAATATGGCGGCTCAGCTACAGCCGGGGTAATAATATGATACCAATTATCAAAGCGCAGTAGAGTATATGCACATAGTAGCTGCGCTATATAAATGGACCTATTATTATTATTATTATTATTTTACCCTTTTTTAACTTGTTACCTTGCCCAAAACACTTCGAAGAGTGCATTGTGCCCCACCCACTCCCCCACACACCGAGGCCATCGTGACGATATTTGCTTTACACTGAGCTGTGATTTACATGAAATGGCTTAGGCTTCACTTTCATTTTGTTTATCATTGTAAAGCTTGGGATAAGTGTGGAGAAACAAGTATTAATGAAAAATGAAATGTAAACCCAATTTAAACGATATAAACTTAGTGAAAAAAAAAATGTTGGAGATGTCTGATATAAACTTAGTTCAGATTCAGTTATATCCTCAGATCCAGCTGGCACAAAAAGGGTAAAAGTTGTGCTTACTAAGTGTTGAAATTTCAATTTGGTTGGCAAAATTGTAACAAATTGCTTGAATATATCCGTTTTACTTCAATTGACCAGAGTGCAAGGGAAATGTATGAGAAATGTTTCGCAGGGTAAGTTTAATTTTACCCTTTCCCCTTGAAGTGTGAAAATTAGCAATTCTGCGCAAACAGATTTCAGCGAGCTTTACAAAAATTGACAGTGCTCACTCAAGTGTAATATTCTGTCAAAACTTTTACTTTCACTGGATGGAAGAGACCCAAACCCAAATTACCCTCACGTTGTATATTTTTGAATTCCCAGGGCTTTTTAAAAGTGTAAACTTTTTTTTGATACGTATTGTATATGTATTGCGAGCAAGCAATTTTTTGACATTTTTATTAAAAACAAATAATGTAATAGATTTTTTTTACATAAGTTTCAGAAAATGATATCATATTTCATCCTTCTCTCTTTCCTTTTATGTTTTTTATGTTTTATGTTACGCAACTGGGAACATGATTTTTGAATGTTCGCGAGCATTAGGGCGAAGCTCTTTGCATCGGTAGCATAGTGAGTAAAGAAAGAGAGGTACAGTATGGCACATTTGGCAAAGAGTTGCTTGATATGAGAAAAAATCACCTTTCCATGATTTGCGATACCTTGGAAGTTGTCGCGTAGAACCTTGCTATGACGCTTGGCACCACCCTCTCCGAGACCCTTTCCTCCTTTTCCGCGACCTGACATCTTGATGAACATGAATGAAAGCTAGTTGAGAACGATTTTGACTTGATCACATCATATCTTATACCTTTCCTTTGCTTTTCTTTCCTCCTTTCCTTTTTACTTTCTTGGATGGAGAAGTTCTTTGCGTCGGTAGCATACATGTAAGTGAGTAAAGAAAGAGGGGCACAGTGTGGCGCATTTGGCAAAAAGTTGCTTGATATAAATCCCGAGCGAAGCGAGTGTAGAAAAAAATCACCTTTTCATGAGAATCTAACTTTGAGAAAGATTTTAACTTGATAACATCACATCTTGTACTTTTCCTTTGCTTTTTCTTCCTCCTTTTCTTTTTTTTGTTCTTGGATGGATAATTGTTGGGGGCCAAAGCCCAAACCTTTCCATCTCTATGCCATTGTTATTCGGATGGGTTCCGGAAATTCCTGATTCTTTTAATCAAATTGCGGGTATATGATTTTAGTTTTCACATGAAACATTAACTTAACGCAGTTGCGTAATAAGCCAAATATTTTGAGGGGGCACAACATAGCAAATATGGGAAATTTTCGCTCCAAGTCGCCAGCTAGCGAAGCGAGCCAGAAAAAAATTTGTCCATTTGAAATGAAATTAAGATTATGTGATAGATTTTGATTATATTCATGCAATAATATATATCACTGTCTTTCATTCATATGATTTCGTTGCGAGCTCCTTTATGTTCTTTTTTTAATTTCCCCTTGGTTGTGGAACCATGCATGCACCCTTCGTACGCCAGTGCTTCAATAATTGACGTATAAAGCTTAAAGCAGAGCCATTTGAAGGTCACAAATGAAGAGCCCCTACTTCTTCTGTTCATGGGGTCTGGCGAAGCTACCGTAGGGTCAGATAACGTATAATAGGGGGATATGTCTAGCCCGTGGCTTACTTTTTTCTTTATTGCATCCGTTATTTATAATAGACTTCATACACAATGCTATATGCCATCCATCTTTCTTCCCATTCTTTATTTCCAATCCTCGGCAGCCCGTTCGTGTTTTTAACTTCTTCTCCTTTTGTCTCAGGCCATTTTCTTCATTTTCTAATTAAGCTTTTGGTTCATTCCTTTCACTTTAATTTTCCACTTTTGTTTGCTAAATTTATTCTATTTCCCTTTCTTACTAAATATGCTAGTATAAGTATTTCGGAATGGTGCTTTATCACAATCATGTTCTTCTTTTCTTCCTTTTACCGCTTTCCTTCTGTTTTCTCTTTGTATGTTTTTTTTATTTTTCACTTTTTCCCTTGTCCCCCTTTTCCTTTATTTCTTTCTTTCTCCCTTTATTCCCTTTTCCCGTTTTTTATATTCCCGGTGAAATCCGCCACAAGGGGGGGGGGGGGTCAGCCTGCCCCCCGTCTATTACGCCACTCACCATGTAAGGTGAGACCAAACACAAATCAGTTTTTAAACCAAGTAGTAATTAATTTAGCCCATTGACCACACAATTCAATTCAATTCAAAAGTTTATTGATATAAAATCCTGACATTTAAGGATCATCATCAAAAACAAAGAAACACAAGAAAAAAAAATAATACAACATAAACTTAACATAGTAACAACGAGGTATTAAAAATACAAAGAAAAAAAACAGAAGAAAAATACCATTGGAAAAAAAGTTAGATGCGAGATACATAAATGCATACAATATACATACACATACATCATGTACATAATATACCTAAAACATTAATACACCCATATACAAATACATAAGTATAATATATTTCATTTCAAGCATCCTCAGTCTCTCCATGTACATATAACTTATTCATATAACACATTATCTGCTAATATCGATGTCATTGCTACCTAATATTAATTGGAATTTGTTTTTGTTGGTTATTTTCATAAAATCTGGCATTACTCCCTTTAACTTGTTAAATAATTTATTTCGGGGTTCTTCGAGGGCCTTACAGTGTACAGTGAAATTGTATTCTTCCTCTACAAATGACGAGTAAACAGGGCATATTCTATCGTTTACAGCAATCCTATTATATCTACCTTGTTTTATCATAAGTTTACTATTGCTTATTTTTAATAGTGATGTGCGTCTTTTAAATATCTAATGATAGTATACAATTGCCAATCTTATAATCTTTTTTTCAGTGTTTTATAGGTTCTTAGTTTATTGCATTGGTCATGGGAATGTTGGGTGTTATCGTTGAGACTGTTTTTCCATGATATTATATAACGATCATTGAGTTTGTTCACAAATGCTTTCAGAAGTGCCTTTTTTGACTACACACGTTATTATGGGTCTGTGCCTTCAGCGGCGGGGAATTCCACGTTTAAAGGGAAACTTAATATTGATTTGAATAAGTTAACAAAGAATAGTCAATGAATGCTTTTATTCATTTTCTTATTTAGCTTTTGGCTCAGTGCATTTTACCTTCATTTCCCACTTTTGTTTGCTAAATTTATTTTATTTCCCTTTCTTAGTAATCATGCTCGCATTAGTATTTCGGAATGGTGCTTTTCACATGTTCTTCTTTCCTTCATTTACCGCTTTCCTTCCGTTTTTCCCTTTGTATGTTTTTTCGTATTTTACACTTTTTCCCTTTCCCCCTTTCCTCTCTTTCTTTTCTTTTCCTGTATTTTTTCCCCTGTGAAATCCGCCGGGGGGGGGGGGGCTGACCCCCCGCCTGTTACGCCACTGACCATGTATGATGAGACCAAACACAAATCGATTTTTTTTAATCAAGTAGTAATGAATTGTTCCGTTGACTACACACGTTATTAAGGGTCTGTCCCTTCAGACTATCTTGACATCGCGGGAAATGCCACGTTTAAAGGGAAACTTAATATCAAGTTTTCTAGGTCAACAAAGTATTTTTTTTTATTTTGCTATTTAGCTTTTGGCTCATTCCACTTTACCTTCATTTCCCACTTTTTGCTAAATTTGTTTTATTTCCCTTCACTTCTTATTTTTCCCTTTCCCCCTTTTCCTTTCTTTTTTTTTCTTTCTTTCTTTCTCCTTTTTCCCTTTTCCCGTTGTTTTTTTTATTTTCCCGGTGAAATCCGCCAAGGGGGGTGGGGGGGGGGTCAGCCTGCCCCCCCGCCTATTACGCCACTCACCATGTATGGTGAGACCAAACAAAAATCGGTTTTTAAACCAAGTAGTAATTAATTTGCCTCGTTAACTACACAATTCAATTCAATTCAAAAGTTTATGGATATAAAATCCTGACATTTAAGGATCATCATCAAAAACACAGAAACATAACAAAAAATAATAAAACATAAACTTAACATAGTAATAACGAGGTATTAAAAATACAAAGAAAAAAAAACAGAAGAAAAATACCATTGGAAAAAAAGAGTTAGATGCGAGATACATAAATGCATACAATATACATACACATACATAATATACCTAAAACATTAATACACCCTATACAAATACATAAGTGTAATATCATATTTTCTTTCAAGCATCCTAAGTCTCTCCATGTAATATAACTTATTCCTATAACACATAATCTGCTAATATCCATGTCATTGCTACCTAATATTAATTGGAATTTGTTTTTGTTGGTTATTTTCATAAAATCTGGCATTACTTCCTTTAACTTGTTTAATGGGTTCTTCGAGGGCCTTACAGTGTACAGTGAAATGGTATTCATCCTCTACAAATGACGAGCAAACAGGGCATATTCTATCGTTTACAGCAATCCTATTATATCTACCTTGTTCTATCATAAGTTTACTATTGCTTATTCTTAACTTGGCAAAATTAGTGATGTGCGTCTTTTCAATAGTAGGTAATTTTCAATCTTGTAATCTTTTTTTTTCAGTGTTTTATAGGTTCTTAGTTTATTGCATTGGTCATGGGAATGTTGGGTGTTATCGTTGAGACTGTTTTTCCATGATATTATATAACGATCATTGAGTTTGTTCACAAATGCTTTCAGAAGTGCCTTTTTTGACTACACACGTTATTATGGGTCTGTGCCTTCAGCGGCGGGGAATTCCACGTTTAAAGGGAAACTTAATATTGATTTGAATAAGTTAACAAAGAAAAGTCAAGGAATGCTTTTATTCATTTTCTTATTTAGCTTTTGGCTCAGTGCATTTTACCTTCATTTCCCACTTTTGTTTGCTAAATTTATTTTATTTCCCTTTCTTAGTAATCATGCTCGCATTAGTATTTCGGAATGGTGCTTTTCACATGTTCTTCTTTCCTTCATTTACCGCTTTCCTTCCGTTTTTCCCTTTGTATGTTTTTTCGTATTTTACACTTTTTCCCTTTCCCCTTTTCCTCTCTTTCTTTTCTTTTCCTGTATTTTTTCCCCTGTGAAATCCGCCGGGGGGGGGCGGCTGACCCCCCGCCTGTTACGCCACTGACCATGTATGATGAGACCAAACACAAATCGATTTTTTTTAATCAAGTAGTAATGAATTGTTCCGTTGACTACACACGTTATTAAGGGTCTGTCCCTTCAGACTATCTTGACATCGCGGGAAATGCCACGTTTAAAGGGAAACTTAATATCAAGTTTTCTAGGTCAACAAAGTATTTTTTTTTATTTTGCTATTTAGCTTTTGGCTCATTCCACTTTACCTTCATTTCCCACTTTTTGCTAAATTTGTTTTATTTCCCTTCACTTCTTATTTTTCCCTTCCCCCCTTTTCCTTTCTTTCTTTCATTTTTTTCTTTCTTTCATCTTTTTCCCTTTTCCCGTTGTTTTTTTTATTTTCCCGGTGAAATCCGCCAAGGGGGGGGGGGGGTCAGCCTGCCCCCCCTGCACCCTATACAAATACATAAGTGTAATATCATATTTTTCTTTCAAGCATCCTAAGTCTCTCCATGTACATATAACTTATTCCTATAACACATAATCTGCTAATATCCATGTCATTGCTATCTAATATTAATTGGAATTTGTTTTTGTTGGTTATTTTCATAAAATCTGGCATTACTTCCTTTAACTTGTTTAATGGGTTCTTCGAGGGCCTTACAGTGTACAGTGAAATGGTATTCATCCTCTACAAATGACGAGCAAACAGGGCATATTCTATCGTTTACAGCAATCCTATTATATCTACCTTGTTCTATCATAAGTTTACTATTGCTTATTCTTAACTTGGCAAAATTAGTGATGTGCGTCTTTTCAATAGTAGGTAATTTTCAATCTTGTAATCTTTTTTTCAGTGTTTTATAGGTTCTTAGTTTATTGCATTGGTCATGGGAATGTTGGGTGTTATCGTTGAGACTGTTTTTCCATGATATTATATAACGATCATTGAGTTTGTTCACAAATGCTTTCAGAAGTGCCTTTTTTGACTACACATGTTATTATGGGTCTGTGCCTTCAGCGGCGGCGAATTCCACGTTTAAAGGGAAACTTAATATTGATTTGAATAAGTTAACAAAGAATAGTCAATGAATGCTTTTATTCATTTTCTTATTTAGCTTTTGGCTCAGTGCATTTTACCTTCATTTCCCACTTTTGTTTGCTAAATTTATTTTATTTCCCTTTCTTAGTAATCATGCTCGCATTAGTATTTCGGAATGGTGCTTTTCACATGTTCTTCTTTCCTTCATTTACCGCTTTCCTTCCGTTTTCCCTTTGTATGTTTTTTCATATTTTACACTTTTTCCCTTTCCCCTTTCCTCTCTTTCTTTCCTTTTCCTGTATTTTTTCCCCTGTGAAATCCGCCGGGGGGGGGGGGCTGACCCCCCGCCTGTTACGCCACTGACCATGTATGATGAGACCAAACACAAATCGATTTTTTTTAATCAAGTAGTAATGAATTGTTCCGTTGACTACACACGTTATTAAGGGTCTGTCCCTTCAGACTATCTTGACATCGAGGGGAATTCCACGTTTAAAGGGAAACTTAATATCAAGTTTTCTAGGTCAACAAAGTATTTTTTTTTATTTTGCTATTTAGCTTTTGGCTCATTCCACTTTACCTTCATTTCCCACTTTTTGCTAAATTTGTTTTATTTCCCTTCACTTCTTATTTTTCCCTTTCCCCCTTTTCCTTTCTTTCTTTCTTTAATTTTTTTTCTTTCTTTCTCCTTTTTCCCTTTTCCCGTTGTTTTTTTTATTTTCCCGGTGAAATCCGCCAAGGGGGGGGGGGGGGGTCAGCCTGCCCCCCCGCCTATTACGCCACTCACCATGTATGGTGAGACCAAACAAAAATCGGTTTTTAAACCAAGTAGTAATTAATTTGCCTCGTTAACTACACAATTCAATTCAATTCAAAAGTTTATGGATATAAAATCCTGACATTTAAGGATCATCATCAAAAACACAGAAACATAACAAAAAATAATAAAACATAAACTTAACATAGTAATAACGAGGTATTAAAAATACAAAGAAAAAAAAACAGAAGAAAAATACCATTGGAAAAAAAAAGTTAGATGCGAGATACATAAATGCATACAATATACATACACATACATAATATACCTAAAACATTAATACATCCTATACAAATACATAAGTGTAATATCATATTTTCTTTCAAGCATCCTAAGTCTCTCCATGTACATATAACTTATTCCTATAACACATAATCTGCTAATATCCATGTCATTGCTATCTAATATTAATTGGAATTTGTTTTTGTTGGTTATTTTCATAAAATCTGGCATTACTTCCTTTAACTTGTTAAATAATTTATTTCGGGGTTCTTCGAGTGCCTTACAGTGTACAGTGAAATTGTATTCTTCCTCTACAAATGACGAGTAAACAGGGCATATTCTATCGTTTACAGCAATCCTATTATATCTACCTTGTTTTATCATAAGTTTACTATTGCTTATTTTTAATAGTGATGTGCGTCTTTTAAATATCTAATGATATTATACAATTGCCAATCTTATAATCTTTTTTCAGTGTTTTATAGGTTCTTAGTTTATAGCATTGGTCATGGGAATGTTGGGTGTTATCGTTGAGACTGTTTTTCCATGATATTATATAACGATCATTGAGTTTGTTCACAATTGCTTTCAGAAGTGCCTTTTTTGACTACACACGTCTGTGCCTTCAGATATCTATCGCGGGGAATTCCACGTTTAAAGGGAAACTTAATATTGATTTGAATAAGTTAACAAAGTATAGTCAATGAATGCTTTTATTCATTTTCTTATTTAGCTTTTGGCTCAGTCCATTTTACCTTCATTTCCCACTTTTGTTTGCTAAATTTATTTTATTTCCCTTTCTTAGTAATCATGCTCGCATTAGTATTTCGGAATGGTGCTTTTCACATGTTCTTCTTTCCTTCATTTACCGCTTTCCTTCCGTTTTTCCCTTTGTATGTTTTTTCTTATTTTACACTTTTTCCCTTTCCCCCTTTCCTCTCTTTCTTTCCTTTTCCTGTATTTTTTCCCCTGTGAAATCCGCCGGGGGGGGGGGGGCTGACCCCCCGCCTGTTACGCCACTGACCATGTATGATGAGACCAAACACAAATCGATTTTTTTTTAATCAAGTAGTAATGAATTGTTCCGCTGACTACACGCGTTATTAAGGGTCTGTCCCTTCAGACTATCTTGACATCGAGGGGAATTCCACGTTTAAAGGGATACTTAATATCAAGTTTTCTAGGTCAACAAAGTATTTTTTTTATTTTGCTATTTAGCTTTTAGCTCATTCCACTTTACCTTCATTTCCCACTTTTTTTTGCTAAATTTGTTTTATTTCCCTTCACTTCTTATTTTTCCCTTTCCCCCTTTTCCTTTCTTTCTTTCTTTCTTTTCGTTCTTTCTTTCTTTCTTTCTTTCTTTCTCCTTTTCCCCTTTTCCCGTTGTTTTTTTATTTTCCCGGTGAAATTCGCCACAAGGGGGGGGGGGGTCAGCCTGCCCCCCCCCCCCCGCCTATTACGCCACTCACCATGTATGGTGAGACCAAACAAAAATCGGTTTTTAAACCAAGAATTAATTAATTTGCCTCGTTAACTACACAATTCAATTCAATTCAAAAGTTTATTGATATAAAATCCTGACATTTAAGGATCATCATCAAAAACAAAGAAACATAACAAAAAATAATAAAACATAAACTTAACATAGTAATAACGAGGTATTAAAAATACAAAGAAAAAAAACAGAAGAAAAATACCATTGGAAAAAAAAGTTAGATGCGAGATACATAAATGCATACAATATACATACACATACATAATATACCTAAAACATTAATACACCCTATACAAATACATAAGTGTAATATCATATTTTCTTTCAAGCATCCTAAGTCTCTCCATGTAATATAACTTATTCCTATAACACATAATCTGCTAATATCCATGTCATTGCTATCTAATATTAATTGGAATTTGTTTTTGTTGGTTATTTTCATAAAATCTGGCATTACTTCCTTTAACTTGTTTAATGGGTTCTTCGAGGGCCTTACAGTGTACAGTGAAATGGTATTCATCCTCTACAAATGACGAGCAAACAGGGCATATTCTATCGTTTACAGCAATCCTATTATATCTACCTTGTTCTATCATAAGTTTACTATCATGACTATTGCTTATTCTTAACTTGGCAAAATTAGTGATGAGCGTCTTTTCAGTAGTAGGTAATTTTCAATCTTGTAATCTTTTTTTCAGTGTTTTATAGGTTCTTAGTTTATTGCATTGGTCATGGGAATTTTGGGTGTTATCGTTGAGACTGTTTTTCCATGATATTATATAACGATCATTGAGTTTGTTCACAAATGCTTTCAGAAGTGCCTTTTTTGACTACACACGTTATTATGGGTCTGTGCCTTCAGCGGCGGGGAATTCCACGTTTAAAGGGAAACTTAATATTGATTTGAATAAGTTAACAAAGTATAGTTAATGAATGCTTTTATTCATTTTCTTATTAAGCTTTTGGCTCAGTCCATTTTACTTTCATTTCCCACTTTTGTTTGCTAAATTTATTTTATTTCCCTTTCTTAGTAATCATGCTCGCATTAGTATTTCGGAATGGTGCTTTATCACATGTTCTTCTTTCCTTCATTTACCGCTTTCCTTCCGTTTTCCCTTTGTATGTTTTTCTTATTTTTTTCAACTTTTCCCTTCACCCTATCTCTCTTTCTTTCTTTTCTTCTTTCTCATTTTTTATTTTTCTTGTTTTTTATTTTCCCGGTGAAATCCGCCGGGGGGGGGGGGCAGCCTCCCCCTTCTGTCACGCCACCGACCATGTATGATGAGACACAATACAAATCGGTTTTTAAACCAAGTAGTGTACCTCGTTGACGCGGGGAATTCCAAGGGAATGCTAATATTAAAGGACAAGTCCACCCCAACAAAAACTTCATTTGAATAAAAAGAGAAAAATTGACCAAGCAAACACTGAAAATTTCATCAAAATCGGGTGTAATATAAGAAAGTTATGGCATTTTTAAAGTTTCGCTTCATTTCACAAAACAGTTATATGCACATCTCGGTTGGTATGCAAATGAGGAACTGATGACATCACTCACTCACTATTTCTTTTGTATTTTATTATATGAAATATGAAATATTTTTATTTTCTCGTCATTGTCATGTGATATGAAGTTTCATTCCTCCCTGAACACGTGGAATTCCATTATTTTATCATTTTGTGCTTCAGGCAAGGAGGTCCTAATCGTCAAATTCGTAAAAATTGAAATATTGTATAATTCAAACAATAAAAAACAAAAGAAATAGTGAGTGAATGACATCATCGACTCTCTCATTTGGATGTAACTGGCTCGTTCATATAACTATTTGGTTAAAAATAAGCGAAACTATGAAAAATCATAACTTTCTTTTTTTACATCCGATTTTGATGAAATTTTCAGCATTGTGCTTGTCTGATTTTTCTATATTGATTCAAATCGACATTTTTCTGAGGTGGATCTGACCTTTAAGTTATCTAGGTTATTATATAGTTAATGAATGTCTGGCAAAAAGCATCAAGAATAGAATACAATTTTCTATTTGATTGATTTGTGACATCATGCGTATCCTCTAACATGTCTAAGTCAAGAATGAGTGATTTCGATTTATTTGCCAATTGCTCATATACTTGTCAAATATTTGACGTCGTTCATTCAAAACATAATTGGATGAATTATTCATTTCACGTATGTCAGTTATCATGAACAGTTTAAAATGTAATTGTTCAGTTTTCATTGTCGTCAAAAGATCATGGTTGTAATTATTTTGTCATCATTGCCTTTGTTACGCTTTGAATATCACAAATAAAATCCTCGATTAGGAAGGGAACAAAGTGAATAGTTGAAATGAAAATGTATAGAATGTATAATTCAGACTTGAAATTTGGAAAAGCTGCTGCTCACCGTGATGTCACAAAATTAAATAAGAAATAGCAATTTATTTTGTTATCCTCTAATTGTTTTTTCACCAGTGTTTATCTTGTGAGCTTTTTTAACCACCTTAAAGCATTTTCTTTGTTACTTTCTGAATAATATTTAAAGGGTTAGGAGAACAGTCCACCCATTGTTTAATGGAACCGGTTAGTTCATGTTCAAAGTCTATGGAAATTACAGAATTCAGCAGTCAACGGGTTAAATTAACTATCAATATTTCTATGGAGTGGGGAAGAAAGGGACACAGGTAGAGAGAGGATAGAAAAGAGGAAGGAGAGAGAGAGAGAGAGAACGGGAAAGGCTAAACATTACTTCTATTAAATGAGAGTCAACATAACTTTGAATACTTTTAATCATTAATTCATTTATTTTGAGGAAAACAATCATGACAGCAGACGTTGTAGGTTTTTTCAGAGAAAATGGCTGAAACACACAAATATTTTAATTTCAATGGAAACATGATTAAAATAACGCCAGAACAAGATGGACCGTGTATGAATTCATAATCCTCTGTTTATTTCAGACCATCTTCCTGAATAGACCAAAGAAGATCCGAAGTAAAGAATTCGAACTTAATCATGACTCATCTCAGAGTTTCTCTATCACTCTGTACATGTCTTTAGACGCTTAATTTGTGCACAGATAATCAGAGTGTAATTATGGAATCAATCTGTTTGTCTGGCAATTTTCTCTTGTTAAATCTCCAGATAACCAAATGAAACTTGTAATGGCAAATAATACTACTTTGCTTCACCAGCATTATCTCTCGTATAAATTTCATGTATATATATCTCTCTCAAAGATAATTCTTACTAGTTCTTGTAATATATGTGATACGTGTTTAATAAACTTGCTAAAAACATGCTGCAACCATGCAACACTAAGCAATATATTCCAATTATTTCGTTTACATTAACATAGGCATACATGTATAGTTCTGATGCTTTTTCAAAGGTCAAGTCCACCTCAGAAAAATGTTGATTTGAATCAATAGAGAAAAATCAGACAAGCACAATGCTGAAAATTTCATCAAAATCGGATGTAAAATAAGAAAGTTATGACATTTCAAAGTTTTGCTTATTTTCAACAAAATAGTTATATGAACGAGCCAGTTACATCCAAATGAGAGAGTCGATGATGTCACTCACTCACTATTTCTTTTGTTTTTTATTGTTTGAATTATACAATATTTCAATTTTTACGAATTTGACGATTAGGACCTCCTTGCCTGAAGCACAAAATGTTAAATAATGGAATTCCACGTGTTCAGGGTGGAATGAAACTTCATTTCACATGACCATAATGAGAAAATAAAAATATTTCATATAATAAAATACAAAAGAAATAGTGAGTGAGTGATGTCATCAACTCTCTCATTTGGATGTAACTGGCTCGTTCATATAACTATTTTGTTGAAAATAAGCGAAACTTTAAAATGCCATAACTTTCTTATTTTACATCCGATTTTGATGAAATTTTCAGTGTTATGCTTGTTAAAATTTGTCTGTTTTTATTCAAATCAAGTTTTTGTTGGGGTGGACTTGTCCTTTAAAAACATGTTAGAATAGATACTACAAAAATCATTTTTACAGCTCATTCTTAGTTCTCTAACATGCAATTCGCATATTTTTTTACGAGTAAGAAACATATATATATATATATATATATATATATATATATAGGGGGGAGGAGGGGGGCTTTGTCTTCATAAAACTACAAATAGATCCTTTTTTTTCTATTTCACACAAACCCCTTCCTTTTACCAATGAATCGTTTTTTCTCAAAATTTCATTAAGAGGCAACGAGTACCTTCAACTGCAAAAATAGGCATCATTTCTTTGTCATACCTGACAACTGGTAAGATGTTAGCTTTACATTTAACAGATTATAGATGATTAAATGTAGATATCAATAATGCATATATCTCCTTTTAATAGCAAATTAGAAATTAATTTTAAACCCAGAGTACATTGATAATACAAGAATGAATGATAAGTGTCCTGTAATGCATTCGCAATTATCTAGTTATGTACAAAGTACGAAGAAGAAAAATATCTTTATCTCGAAAATTAAATCACAAGTCCTCTTTGGGGTAAGAATATGAGTGAACGTATATGACAAAGCAGAAAATGAACAATAAATACGTAACAGATTTTATCAATAGCATTTCTTTGTGCAGATAATATTCAGTCTGCTGACTAATATGTTTACATAAATAACACAAAATCTTTTCTTGGTTATATGCACGAGTTCAGCTAGTACATAATTAAAGTGCTATAAACAAAGACTTGGACTCCGTTTCATAAAACTTGTAAATAACAAATAAAAAAAAACAGTTAAAAGCTACTGAAATCCTTCAATCTGATTGGTTGATAGTACTCATTTTAATAGAAATCATCATATGCTATTAATAAAAATATTTATCAAATGGGAGCCTGAATAGAACCTGTTTGAAAGAGGAACTCTTTAGGTATCTATTCTTCAAATGGTTCCACCTTGGACGATTCGTGCTTTTACTAACATCTTAATTCTAGTATCTCTGATAATCCTCTATGGATGCGATTATTTAATAAAGGAGAATAAGGGCAAGCACGGAAGAATAAATTCCTCAAAACAATAACAAAACGATGTCATATGTATTTCTTTTCCTTCCTGTTTTACGCACTGTTGGATATCTTGCTATGTAAGACAAGGTTACAAGTTATAAAAAAAGAAACAAATCGCTGACCTTGTGTTACAAGATAATACATATTTTACTGTCTTTATTCGTGTTTTGTTGATGTTTAAAAAATTGCAAAATATGAATTAATGAACATGGTAAAAGAGCGCATAATGAATACAAAACAAGTGGATCGCCTCTGGCAGTCTCACGTGCATTACGCAATTTAATGTAGCAGCAGTCTGGCAGTGCTGACTTTGAAAACGACTATAGAATAATAATTCACAGAAACACCATTCACATGATAATACAGTATTATGTTCAATGACCCTAAATGACATTTGATCTTGATCGTGTGACCGAAAACAATATAAATGGCAATGTTTTGTCAATGTGTTTTTTGCAGATACATATATCTTTTTGTGTGTTTTGCAAAAAAGGGAAAACAAATGCTAAATAAATATCAAATATGAAAAGATGGAATTTATAACTGAGCAACTCATGAGCCGTAGTATTATTAGCTGGTATTTAAAAATAAATTCATCATCATGCTATCACATATCAACTGAAAACAAATTAGAAGTTTCAACCATACAATAAGCCAAAATTATAGTAAATGCATTACTTCAGAACTTTACAAAATAACACAAGGAATATCACACGTGATATAAGCATTACTCAGTAATCACCAAGGCCTGATAAAAAAAGAAGGAAAATAAATTCGAATCATTCAGGAAAATATAACGTTTCATAGATATTTTAATTAATTGTTCGAGTAACTTAGGGAAATTCGCTAGACTCAAAATAACATATGGCAAACATGAATAAGTACATCGTTTGAGAGCAACAATGATTGAACCTATTTCAAAACACACGGTGTAAATAATAAGATATGTTATAGGTCGAACCATGAAGAAAGTAATCTTAACAAGAACGAGCAATGCAAACTAAAAGCTGTAAAATTACTTCAATTATTGAAATCGAACAAGTCACATTAGCTCTAAAGCGGTCGTATGACGAGTAAAAAACAGCCGTTTTATTAATTTTAATTCAAACCACCTATATGTAGCTATTACAAAATGTTAAAACAACTGTTATAGACTCGCCATACGACCACCGTAGGGGAAATGTGACTAAGGTTTTATCGATTATCTTACAACCGGACAAAGATGACAAGTTTAAAGCTAATGTCGATTTGAGCCAACTGAAAAGGGGGAAATCCGCGGTTTTGCCCTTGTTACACCCACAAATGTAATAATCGCCCACAAATGTAATAACGCCCACAGATGTAATAACACTTTACCCACAAATGTAATAATGCACTTTACCCACAAATGTAATAATTTTTGATCGCCCACAAATGTAATAATGAGTTTACCCACAAATGTAATAAATTTGAACGGATTTTTGGAGAATCTGTTCTAAACCATGTAAACTAAAATCCTATAGTAATGCATTCATATAGCAGAAAAGTGCAAAATCTTTCTTGGAGAAAAGTCCAAAGTCTTTTTTTCAGACCCGGTTGTTGATAAAATTATTATATTAGTCCAAAGTCTTTTTCCAGACCCGGTCAGTGAAAAAAATATAATATCAGACCAAAGTGTTTTTTCCAGACCCATTGGTTTAAAGAATTATGATATAAGTCTCAAGTCTTTTTTCCAGACCCGGTTAATTAAAAAATAATTATATCAGTCCAAAGTCTTCTTTCCAGACCCTGTCGTTACAATTTGTTTTTAATAAGTCCAAAGTCTTTTTTCCAGACCGGTTGTTGCAAAAATTATTATACAAGTCTAAAGTCTTTTTCCAGACCCAGTTAATTAAAAAATTATATCAGTCGAAAGTCTTTTTTCCAGACCCAGTTGTATCAAAATTATCAAATAAGTCCAAAGTCTTTTTTCCAGACCCAGTTGTTTAAAATATTATTATATAAATCCAAAGTCTTTTTTTCAGACCCGGTAAATAAAAAAACTATAATATCAGTCCAAAGTCTTTTTTCCAGACCCACTAGTTTCAAAATTTTTATATAAGTCCAAATTATTTTTCCAGACCCGGTTGTTTCAAAAATTATTATGTAAGTCCAAAGTCTTTTTTCCAGACCCAGTTGTTTAAAAAATTATTATATAAGTCCAAAGTCTTTTTTCCAGACCCGGTTAATGATTTTTTTTTTAAATATAAATCCAAAGTCTTTTTCCAGACCCAGTTAATTAAAACTGGTGGAATCAGTCAAAAAGTAACCAAACTCTCTTATTAACGTTTAATAACAAGGAAATATAGCATAATTTTCCATCCAGACCCAGATCTTTCAAATAACAAATGATGAATAATAATAAGAAATTAGTAATAATAAAAAAAAGAAAAGCAAACAAAGATCCACGATCCTATTTATGTTGAATAACATGGAAATATAGCGTGGTCTTTTCTCCAGACCAAGTTATAAAAATCATTAAAAACACAACAGAAACCAACAATAAAACAAAGACCCTGTAATCTTATCAACATTGAAAAGCATGGAAATATGGTATAGTCTTCCTCCAGACCTGATTATTTCAAAATAACAAAAATTATAAAAAAAAAAACAACAGAATCTGAGAACCAATTATCCTTCAAACTAATAGCCTTCAATAAATAAAAGTTTAGAGAGTTTCTTTATTCCAGACCTTGTCATTTTCAAATATAAGATAAATGAAATCTTCATAACTAAGACTCAATCTTATTCTCGTGCCTGTTCAACATGAATAAGATGATTTATGTCCGACAAGTTGTCACATCTGACAACTGTCCTTGATAATGATTGGCTAAGATGCAGTGCTTTCATGGTAAGTGTCGGATAAAATGGGACTTGTCGGATTAAACGTCAGACAACTCATTTCAAAAAATCCTCCCCGGGCTCTTAGTTTTGATGTTTTTTTAATCATAAATTTTTGCCTGGAAGAAAAAGTGAATGTTTAAATACATTATTTATTACAGGATCTTAGGCTGGAGGAGGGTTTTAATTTTAAATGTTTGTTTTGTTGTTCTGTTTTTTTTTAATAAGCTGGTCTGGTCAAAATAAGTATGCGTTATCACAAGGGTTTTATAGTTTGGAAGATGTTGGGGTCTAAGTTTAAAGATTAATGTTTCGCTTAATTTGTATTTTTAAGAGAGCTTGGTGAGGGGTAAAGACATTACTCTAAGCCCAAGCATTTTCACTTGGTTCAATTTGGAAAATTGGTCTTAGCTGTGATTTTTTTTCAATATTTTTTATCTTTTAAATAACCGGGTCTAGAAAAAAGACTAAGCATAATACTCGTGTTATTCCACAAGAATAAGAATATGACAAAGTCTTATGTTTTTAAGATAATGTTTAAATTATTTTTAAATTACTGGGTCTGGAATAAAGACAACGCTCTCGATTCTCATTTTTATTCCACTGAAATATCATTATCATCGTAGTTTGGACTTATATTATAATTTTTGAAATAACCAGGTCAGAAAAAAAGACTTTGGACAACAACAATAAAGACATTAATTCCACCAGTTTTAATTAAGTGGGTCTGGAAAAAAGACTTTGGACTTGCAATGTAATTTTTGAATTGCCCGGGTCTGGAAAAAAGACTTTGCACTTTGTGCTATATGAACGCATTACTATAGGGTTTAGTTTTTTTTGTTTTAATCAGAGGACGTGACGAAGGTTATTTTTGGAAATGCGATATTGAAAGTCTAAGTACTGATATTGGGGCTGTATTCCCAGCTTGCCGGGAAGCAAAATTATTTTTCTCACCGCAGTTGTGGACATCAATATGAAAATTCATGACTTTCGTCTTCGAAATAAGACTACGCATGCGCGTCTTTACGTTACTCTACTTTACTTTATTTACTTGTGGCCGTTCGCGTTGCATGCCATGAATGAATCAGCACCCTAAAATTGCCGGTACCTTATAACCTAGGCCTAGGTGAAACAGTTCTAGGCACGTCTTTATGAATATTCATTGCCTGGGCTGATGATGTCATATCCCCACTTGTTCTTTTGTATTTTATTATAGGAAATTAGGTTTATTCAGAAACTCACCAAGAACTATTAAAAGCAATCAGAGTGACAACTGATTAAGTGCATGCATTAGTTATTCATTGCCGCAACATATTTCATCATAATGGAGACACATCATTTACACATGTATTAAAAAAATGAAACATTTATGATTTCATGTAAAAACATAATAAAAGGAAAGTGGAGATGTGACATCATCAGCCCACCTAATGAATATTCATGACGATGTGCATATAACTGCTTTCCCACAATATTGATAAACTTCAAAATTCAATAACTTTGTTATTTTTTATCCGATTTTTATGAAATTTTCAGCATTTTGCTTTGTGAATTTTACTCTGTTTATTTAGATACAAATATTTTCAGCCCGGACCATCCCTTCAATGGTTAACTTAGAACTTGTTAATTCTGAACTTTGAGCCTACGTTCACTTATGTAAGACCAATGAGCTTGGTGGCCTTGGTTTAACAGTCCGTATATAAAACTAGTCCTAGATCTAAATAAATTTTATTTAGATCTAGGCTAGTCTCTAGATCTTGATAGACTACTCATGATCAAGTAGGCCTATAACGTCAGTGCACAGAACATGCATGTGAATGTTTAACACCAGGCTCTGCATAGCTATTTCATTTGCCGACTAACTATCTTGATCAACAAAATGTAATTATATTTTTCTTTACAAATTATTAAGTTTTTATTTTCCCGTGCCCGAAATAGGAAATTGAGTTACTAAATGTAGTTCTATATACAGACTAGACATATTAAACTAAGAACACAAAGGTCAGTGGTTTAACGTAAGTAAACATAAAGTTCGAAATTTACCAGTTCTAAGCTAACCATAGCATTAGTCGGCTGCAGGCATTAGTCAGGTCCTGATCTGAAATTAATTTGAAGTTAATGCCATAGCCTAGCTTAGAAATAGTCTAGCATTTTGTCTTGTCATTAATGGCACTTTGAAAAGTGTTTAAGAATTGGATCTAGATAAAGATCTAAGGCCTAGGCTATGGGTACCGGCAATTTGAGGGTGCTGATTCGGATCATGGCGCATGCAACGCGAACGCCCACAATTTTGTAAAGACGAGAATGCGTAGTCTTATTCTGAAGACGATATCATGAATATTCATATTGATGCCCCCAACTGTGGTGGGAAAAAATAATTTGGACACTCTGGACACTCAGGTCGGCTAAGCCAGATGATTGCAAATCCAAGATAGTGTTTGAAATTTAGGTCTTTTCCGCGGTAATTTTTTTCTTGGAAGTTGTTCTCTTACAGTTATGTTTCTTGTGCTGTATCAATAATTTGAAGAGTGATATTCTTCCAATTCGTTTTCAAGTTGTGGAGGACAGCCACAATGTATCACTGATTTCGCACCCCTTCCGGTCTACCTTGATATTGGTGAATGTAAAAATATCAGTCGAAAGTACACAGAAAAATGAATGATTTTCTGTTCCAACATATTTTAGTAATTCCCTTTCTCCAAGTTCGGGATTACTTTAATATTTCTGGGAAGACTAACTAGTAAAGTGGCAATTTAGGCGTTTTGTCCGATCACCAATTCGGATTTTTGTCCCTTCTTTGGATTTTGTTTTAGCTCTTCTGATTGATGTTGCATTAAGCACAACCGACAGACCAAATCCCATTTTCTTATAGCTTAAACGCTGTCCAACGCCAATGCACAAGGTTACCAACATAGTTTGTAACTGCATCCCAACTACTCGTCTTCATCCTGTTCTTCATTCGAAATGTTCGTTTGGGAGGTTGGCCGTGTACCACTTCGTATGGTACGCCCCTTGCTGAACATGAAAAATCTCTTCAAACAATTTCCTCAGGGTGCCACCAAAATGTTTCAGTTTAAAGAGCCCTTCTTGAAGATCTTTTACCTCTTCTGCTGTCGTTATATTTTCGTTCGCTCCACCAGCGATTTCTCTCTGCTTCTTGTATTCTGCTTTCATTTTAGTCATGTTCTCTAGCAAATCTTCCTTTCGAAGGGTGGCTGGTTTTGCCTTTTCTTGCTTAATACACATCTCCAGGTATTCCTCCACAGCGTCGTTGTATGTATTGAGAGCATTTGCCTTCAGGATCGATCCAAACTTTGCTCCAGTTGCCAAGATGATTTTTTGCTCAGCTTTTAATTCTTCAACTTTCTTGTTGATTTCAGTAATGGATGCTTCCTTCTTTGCTTTAAAGTCGAGAATGGTGTTGATTTCAGGAATTGCATGACCAAATTTAGCATTTATTTCTCTTGCTGCATATAGATTGTGATTGATTGCGTTGCCCACCTCTGCTAAGGGTTTGCTCATGGCTATGATGATCCTTCTAGCCTCATTCTTGCCAAGTGTCTCCTTAACTCTGTGCGGCTTCAAGTGACATTCAATGTACTTCAGAAGACGTCCCGTTTCCTTGACAGATTTGTCCCAACTGGACGAGTAGGTGGCAATATCTCCATCGTCGAACGTGACACCGTTCTTTATGCATGCCAGAAACCGAAAAGGTTCGTTATCAAAGCAGAAGTACTTATCCTTCGTTGCTTTGATCCCAACATTTCTCTTTTCTAGCTCCTTGTTAAGGGCTGGTAGGGTATCGCCAGGCTGGTAGAAAGTCTGTCGAGCATTTGTGAAGCAGAACACAATGTTGTTTTTAGCAGAATTGTGCAACTGTACGAGCAGCTCCTGGATGTAGAATAGGAACATTGCAGTAAGGCGAGAATTGTTCGGCTTGAGAAGTATGCATATTGCATTAATCTCAGTGTAGAACGTAAGGTGAGATAATATGTTGTGCATGTTTCTTTCATCCTGTTTGATACCACTGCAATCACCTATTCCTGGTGTGTCAATCAATCGCACTCGTCTGTCACCAACAGTAAAGACGTACGATCGCGGCTCTTTGGTTGCTGATTTCCCTACTTCCTGTACCTCGTTGGAATCCTCGACTCCAACCTTGATCTCTCTTTGCTCACCATCTTGAGTCAAGGTAAAAGAAAAAGGGATCAGAACTGGGAAATCCTGGGAATTCATGGCCTCCGCCAAGTTAGGAAAGGTCAGGTAGTTCAGAATTCCATTGATCAAGGTGGATTTACCAACACCTGTCTCACCAAGAATCAGTATATTCACTTCCTTCATTGGATTTAGCTTGGAAAGATCGTCCCACAGGAGGTCCTTTGGGTACTTCATAAATTTCAAGCCATGACGTGGATCATTGCAGCGAAATCTTGAATCCCTGGGATTCCATGCTCCACATGTACAGTAAAACATCTTTATCGTTGCACTATAATGGACTAAATGCCCGCATATGGAACATCTCCATTTTAACGGGTCACCAGCACAACATCCATTCCCAACAATGGCGTTCGGGCATTTAAGCTTCACTAATGCCGGTTTCCTTGGGGCGGACATTTGTAGGAAGTGATGGGCTTGGATCAAGCACTCCTCAAGGTTTTTACCCTCTTCCTCGTAGAGGTCCTCAGATGTACGTATGCCGTCTACGTATTTCTCGATGGTTGGCCTTTTCACTTTATCCGGCCATATATGGGTAGATACAATCTCTTGGTCTACCGCAATGAATTCACTCATGTCGTCTTCTGAGAATGTAGACAAAAGTCGCATGAGAAGATCACGATTTTTCTCCACAGCTTCTTCATCGCTACCACTTGGGATATAGAAGACAAAGGTATTTTCCTTTGCATCTTTCACAAGCTCATCGTTCTTACCGATGTGCTTAACTCCCTTGCTTATCATTGACCTTATACATCTGATTCTCAGCAGGTATGGTTCTAATTCCTCCGCGTATTTTGAAGCAGACACATCTTCAGAGTTCATCGTACTCACAAACTCTTCCAGGACACTAATGTTATCTTCCCCTGCTCTGACCTTTTGAACTATTTCCAGGAGATCGGTTTTGAAACTGGATACTCGTGCAGAGACCTCGACCCAGACCTCTTCAGTTCTTGAAAGGGCTTTATCGGAAATGAATGCACCGTTATGATTCATTTCGTGGTATATGTCATACACCTTCCGACTGCTCTCATTCAGCTCTTCCAAAAACTGCAAAACCTTCTGTCCGGTACATTTATCAATTTTCTTGTATGATATGTCTTCGGATGCATCGACTCTTAACTTTCTTCTGGCATTTTCCAGAGACATGAGATAGTATTTCAGAGGAACACCTTTACCACCATTAGTATTCTCCTTTACAAGTTTAGGTAAAGTTCTAGCAATCTGATTCGCTCCTTCATATGTGACAGAGATATATTCCTCTGTAGTTAAAATGTCAGCCCTATATTTGTAAGAAAATCTACTCCTCTCATCTGTTTTCTTAGCGTCAACTTGAACGTTTACCCCTCCCTTTGTATTTAGGATGTCCCTAAGTTTTTCGAGCTCAACACTCATTTCCCGGTTACAGCTGTAAACTCATCATTTTCATTATTCTCATACCCACAAGTGATTGAACACTGAGCCCCCAATCAATACCTACTACGACGTGCGTCGCATGGGGATTCGTACCGGACAATATGTCCCTGTCTACAATAGTTCTGCTCTGGCTTAGTATAATCTCCTCGTTCACTGTCATCCTCTTGTAGATAAGACTCTTGCTCTGGGCCTTGGTACTCCTCCGCTCGTCACCAAGGAAAGCTCCTGAACCATTAAGTTCCACCATTCCGACTGCAACACTCAGCTGATGTTGGGATAGAATGTGGAAGACAGTAGATAAACATAATTATAATGTTGAAATGAGATGTGTCGGGGGGGGGGGCATTAAGCGTGAAGGGCTAATTTATTAAAATTCTAGCTCATTACAAGTTTTAAAATCATGGATATTCCAATTCCAGAGACTCTTCAAATTTGCCGCAATTCCGAGCACCGTCCCGGTTGAGACACGTTATACGTGAAACGTCCCGACGTCCGATACAACTCAGTTTATTTTGACTTGGTCTACCTCTTGCATGCCTTAGAAAGTCTAATACCATATAGACAAAGCCATCTGGTCCATTATCAATTTGCAGTTTGGTCAACAACTACACTTTGTCTAATGCCCACTTAATATAATTTTCAAATACTTTGATGTCGTTTGGTAATTATTTTGCACTTTCTTAAATGATGTTCGATTTATAAACAGTTCAACTAATAGAAGATTGATGTGTCGTAACCTAGGTGTCATGTTAGATTTTGGAATGTCTATGTCAAATCAAATAACCAACATTTGTAGGTCTGTAAGGTATCAGCTCCGCAATATTGGGTTCATCAGGAAATATTTGTCAAAATCTGCTACTGAAAAATTGGTTCATGCTCTGATTTCTTCACGACTTGACTTCGGGAATGCCTTACTTTACAATTTACCCAACACCCAGTTGTCTAAACTCCAAAAGCTCCAGAACGCTGCAGCACGTTTGGTCACCCTATCTTAAAAACATGTTCATATCACACCCATACTGAAATCCCTTCATTGGTTAAAGGTCAACGACCGCATCATCTTCAAAATCTTTCTTCTTGTATTCCATGCAATTAACGGCTCTGCTCCACAGTACAATATTAATGTAATCAACAAATACACTCCAGTCAGGTCCCTACGTTCATCAAACTCTGGTTCCCTAGTTGTTCCTAAATCCGTTAAGACATGGGGGGGGGGGGGGCTCGGGCTTTTGCGCCTGCTGGCCCTGTTCTATGGAATGGTTTCCCCTGACAATCCGTGAATGATACTTTTAAACGTTACCTTAAGACTCGTCTATTCAATGCCTCTTACTTTTAATTTTTCCTGGATTTATTACTATTATATTTGTACCTGTTCTCTTTCTTTCTCCTTTCACTGCGTCTTGTGCACGCTGCCGAGTGGATTTGGCGCATTACAAATCACATATATTATTATTATTATTAGACTAAGTGGGTATAAGACGAAATATTATAGCCTAACTGGAATTTAGGCAAAATGGTAAATAAGCTAAATGATAATTAGACCATATTTAAATAGAACAGTTAGTAGTCGAAATGGGATTAGACGAAGCGAGTATAGCTCTATTCGAAATCTACCTAATACATCGTCATAATTGTAGTACACAGTCATGCGTGCTACAAATCAGTTTAAATACTACATAATTATCTCTACACTCCTCAAACACACAGATCGGGCGGCGGTATGATGTAGACGTGTGCTGTGTGAAAATTTACTGAAAATTACTCCTGTTTGGAAATCTAAATTATACTTCTTCAGGCATTGTGCAAATTTTGCAATTGATCTAAGGGACTTTTTCTTGTATATTAACCAAGAATCTTTGATCATGGAAGTTGTTTTGTCGGAATCAAAATTTGACTCACTCCAGTCCCATATGTATATATTTGTGTATGCCATCATATCATGCTCTAGAGTATGAGGACAAAATGGCGGGAAAGTCATACACCTGTTTTTTTTGTTACATACGGTACCTCTGTGATGGAGGATACAGTCGTAAATTTTTTATGACATTTTACACACAGATCTTGATATCGTTAAAATTTGTGGAAATGTTCGAGCAAGTATTTTGAACTTCGTCGATCTCTTTCAGGATTTTATTTACCTTTCTACTGTCATGCCCAGGCAGCGATGGTACCGAGCATGACTACAAACAGCAAGGGTCGCTCCTCACTACCATGACTACTGTTGACATGTCTAAACTAAATTACCTGTCAGTGATGCCAGCATCACAGAGGCATGATCTCATACTAAACACCAGAATAGTGTTGAGTTCAATGTCCACAAAGACCGTGCAGTTAAAGACTCAATCTATAGCTACTCACTAAAGCAAAGATCTGAGATATTCCTCAGCCCAAAGGATTCATGGGAAAGCTCACGTAGTGTTCTACCTTTGCCTACCCTTACTGGCCATCTCTCCGGATGTGGAACAGAATCCTGGCCCAAAGGCAAAATATCGTTTTCAGTATGCGACTGGAGTAGTATTTGGAGTACTCTAAGTATACTAGTAGTAGCCTTGAAGATTATTTTAGCCCCCCCCCCACCCCCAAGTTTACTATTCTCTTCTTCATAGACGTCCAGTGAAAAGGACAATCTAGCAACTAAGGTTACTCTACAAATAACTTAAAGGTGTTAATTATGAACTTTCAAACTGTCAAGAACAAGAGGGAAGACTGTTGACTGTCCTGAAGACGGACAGTCAACCTGTCCGAAAAGTCGAGTCTCTCTACTACTCATCATCTCTACTCGCCGATTCAAGCCAGCATCTCCTCATTAGCTCTACTACTCAAGCTGTTCTCACTCATCAATCTTTCCTGGTTTACAGTCCTTTTCAAGACTACTTTCAACATGTTCAAGAAAGATTACTCTACTCTCAAATATCCACTTTCTCGCCTATCCATTTCTTCTCTTCTTCTATCCACTGTTTCTATAACACTCCATATGGTGTACCGTAAACCACATCAGCGAAGAGCGAAGAACTTGCAAACATGATTGATTCAACATCTCCCGGCATCATAAAAAGCACAGAAACCAGAGTCAATAGAAGGATGTGACATCCGCAACAAATCCACTGATTGGATCTCGGCTTTCATCCGGAATCGTACTCAACTAGTCACGTTGGGAGACTCTACTTCCATATAGGCCATTTCACCTCAGGTGTTCCTCAAGGTAGTGTCCTCGGGCCACTGCTGTTTCTTCCATACATCAATAACCTACAAGAGTGCACATCGCCAGACACCACCATGACCACTGTAGGCCGGTTTGCAGATGATTGCATGTGGTACCGTAATATCAAATATGATGCAGACTCAACACAGCTCCTCCATTGATCTTGACCCTTGCAGCTGTTGAAGGGTGATTGGCTCATGAAATTCAATCCAAAGATATGCCAAACTCTCAAGAGACATCGGATCATTAAGCCTCATAGTTATAGTGTCAATGGGCAGACCCTGCAGAAGGTACATACTACAAAGCACCTGGGGATTTATCCCCGGGGGGCCACTTCCATTGACGAGTGGATACCATGCGCGACCATGAGGTCTCAAAAGCACCCTAAACACGTATTTTCCATACTCTGAAAATGCACCCCTTAACAAGTGTTGGCGTGTGAAACCCTACCCTAAACAGAGTATTGGAAACAAAACGACACTCTTGGCAAGTATTCCCTGAAATGAATCCCTAAACAAGTACAGCGATATTTTATTATGTCACCGTTCCGTCGGTCGTCGGTTTTACCTTTACACATCATTTGGTTTAGTACGGCCCCACCTTCCACAGCTCGCGCAAATCGGACTCTAAACACATTGTGTTGAGGCAAAACGACATCCTTTATAAAACATTTAAACTTTGTTTTATCATCCCGGCAAATATGACCCTAAACACGTAGCTTTCGAAATAGATACCCTTTTTTTAATTATTTTTGTGTTTTTGACACCCTTATCACGTTACGTACGTAACGTGCCTTTGAAAAAGACATCCTTTTTACGTGTTTTCTGGTCGCGCATGGAATCCCCGGGATTCATCTCTCCCAAAAACCTGAATTGGAACCACCTCATCAATTGTGTACGGAAGAAAGCGGCCTGAACCAGCGCGTTTCCACAGCCAAACTTTAGGGCATGTCTAAGGCATTCGAATGAGCTTTGTTAGAAGTCACTGGTTTGTCTTGTATTGGAATATGCATGTACTGTTTGGGATCCATTCACTCAAGACAACATACGCAAGCTAAAGTACAACGTCGGTATGCACTCTTCATCTTCAACGACCATCTGAGTACAAGCAGTGTGACAAACATGCTGCATCAGCTGTAATAGCTGTAATAGCTAACACTTGAAGAACGCAGGGCTCAATTTAGGCTTGTCATGCTCAATCACGTAGCCCACTCGCTTAATTACATCACATAAGTCTACACACGCCCCTCTGCAGTAACATCCAGTCGTGAACACTCACAGGAATTCTTTGTACCTTACGTTCGACAGAACTATAGGCTACCAACGGACATTCCCTGACACCATTAGGCTGTGGAATGAGCTGTTTCAAGATGCTATAAGCTGTACCGCTTTAAACCAATTAAAGAAAGTGGTACACAAAACTCAGCTCCGCTAGATGGGTTCACTTATTTTTAGATGCACTGTAGCGTAATAAATTATTTCAACCTGAACTGTTCATATTCTCATCCTCACCATACCTGCTAAAAAACGAATATATACCAAAGTAGGACTGTAGTACATGGAAGAAGGTCTCTTCCACTCTGCATTTTGGCGAGGTCTATATTATAAGGAGTAGAACGTAACGCCGCACTAGCAAGCCAAGTTCAAAGTACAACCAATTGGCTCCATGCCACGGCTCCTTTTCACTGGTGAGTTCGACGTAAGAAGTGCGAGCAGGAGGTGCGATGACCGTGGCAACTTATTTCTTTCTAGAAATAACCCAATAGCAGATCACACATATTGCCGTGCACAGTGAGTTGTTAAAAGCCATAAAGGCCTAGTCCCAATGGCCAATGGACACAAAACGTATGCCTATTAAGGACACAATGGAGAGCAATATTTTGGGGGTGGCTCCATCCGTTTTGTTCCGCTCAAGAAATGGACAAAATTAGCAAAAAATACATATAACGAAAAATAATCGACATGGGTAGTATGTAGTGGGGATATTCATCGGAAGCATAGCGGATGAAAATTGATGACAGTGGATGCAAGCTCCGAAGGGTGTTGAATACTTAATAATAATAATAATAATATAGGATATTTATATTGCGCACATATCCACCTTGTTAGGTGCTCAAGGCGCTCCTGTATTACCCGGCTAAGCTAGGCGTTCATAGCGCCCACAGCTTTTTAAGGAATTACTTCCTACAGGTACCCATTTACCTCACCTGGGTTGAGTGCAGCACATGTACGATATTCTTGTGGTTACATCCCTTCTATTTCCGTGCAACTAACGATTTATAGACGCTCTATGTAACTTATTTTTCCTTCCTCTTTTCGTCGTTCAGCTGCAGTGAATGTGAGTTGCGAGGATGCAGAGAGGCTACAGCGGACATTTAACGGATGATAACAGTCGGTAGGCCGGTCCTTAAAAATGGCTTCTATCATCCAAGTGATATTCATGACTAAAAACGTTCTGCATATTTAATTAGCTGGGTGCAAACCAAAAACACCTCTCATAAATCTGCCATTCCTCCGCTACATACTGATCAAATTTCATGTTTTTGATATATTTGTAAAGAAGAAATAATGCAGGTGAAACTTTTGATCTAAAACATGCTACAAAATAATCATCTTTATCCCCTAAAAGTAGATAATGATAAAGCTGAACATCTAAGCTTTAATATGATATAGGTTTCAAAAGAATTGGTCTAATCGGTCCCACAGCATGAGATGATTTACAAATCTCCGCCCCGGTATTAATTTGTGGACTGACTCTGCAAAGGTAATAGTTCTAGGAGAGTTGACCGTCCCTTGGGAGGATACTTTTGACTATGCCTTTGAGCACAAGCTCACAAGATATTCTGAGCTTGTGGCAGAGTGTACAGGCAAGGGCTTGAAGGTGTTGTGCTTTCCCCTTCGAGGTTGGTTGTTGCTTTGGTGGTTTGGGGAGTTGGGTTTCTGAAATAGAGAGAATAAGAATGCTTGTCGGGCTGCTTCTGAGGCAGCAAAGAAGGGTTCTGCTAGTTGGATTCGGACCATGTGTGTCCAAAGGAAGAGGGCGACCAGCAATTAAGCAACCTTTTTTTTTCTTTCTTTCTTTCTTCCGTTCCTTTCTTTTTTATTTTTTTATTTCTGTCACCAGTGAGGTCGTAAGTACCTAAGACCACAGGGTATGGGTAGCTTGCACGCGCGCGTTCCAAAATGGGGAGATCGCGAACGGACAGCCGTACGTTCGCAAGGGGCCTTGCCTGCGCGGAAGCCATCTTCATCACTTGGAGAGCCGACCGGCAGAAGACGAGGACGTCTGTGTTAGAGCATTCTACACAAATCTACTTTACTTCTTCCGTTCGCCCTTCGAGTTTACATCACAAGCTACATATACACCAAGAATACATCACATCCTAGAATATATACATCCACAGCAAGGAGTATTATCACAGCAACATTCTACTAGTTTTTTTGTCCGGTAAGTATATCTATACTTTCTTCCTGCTAACCCACCTTCCACCCTTCCTTCCCCACAGGTAAATTTATACCCAATATCCCTTTTTATACCACAATGGCGTTGCGAACCTTATCTTACGCGAATTGGCATCCCATTGGATTTTGATTCGTTAATTTTACATTTTTAAGGGAGGGTTCTGTTTCCTTCGTGAATTTTCAGGGGGGAGTAGGATCGTCGCACGTGTGATTTCTATTTGCTGTGTGTGTGCCGTGTGCGAGAAGTACCGTACTCGGTATATCGTTGAGTCGTAATAATCTTTCATTTTGGTTTATGCTCGAGAGCTACGGCCTACGAGAGCTAGAAAGGTGATTTATTTTGTATTTTGAAATAAAAATAGGAGTGTTTGTCGTATGTTTGTGATTTTCGAGCACGTGGTTCGAGATTGGAAAATTCCGTTCCGGGGTTCCCATAGTGCCTTTGCGCTATGCAAATTTTCATTTCTATTGTTTCGAGTCATGTGCGTAGACCCCGCCGCCATTTTGTGTAGATTTTTTCCCCATTGACTTTGTACGCGGTGCCTTGTGTGGTAAGGCGACTATCTTTGATACGTCCCGTAATAAATCCACATCTTGCGCAACGTGTCCCAAGTTAATATTTCTTTTCCTGGATTGAGTCTTTCCTTCCAAATTAAAC